>NW_006408716.1:1847162-1861854 GCF_000296735.1 Chrysochloris asiatica | reverse complement strand
CCCCATTTTTTGATAGCCAATGTATAAATTGCCCATCCCTATCAACCCATTACACTTAGGAGACAAGCATATTCCTGAATCTGAAGAATCTTCCATTCTGATTGCAATTTTGATCAACTGCATCCATAAGCCAAAATCAAGTTCATCAAATTGAAGCAACTGACACTTGCTCACAGTATCAAACATCTTTATATGTATATGGGTAGGTTCTGGTTAGCCCAGCCGTAGCCTTCTGAACCAGATTAAATGGGTACCAGTTGCAAGTTTGGCAAGTTCACTCCCTACACTTTAAAACAGCTGGCCCCTTCACTCCCAGCACTAGCCCCCATGGGCTAGGTTGGTGCGTGTGGGCTCAGGAGTTCACACTACTCATTAAACTTCAGACCAGCCGGCCTTCCCTCTTCTCTTATATCAAGATTAATGGTGCCAAAATAGAACAAGTCCAAACTCAGCCTGTATCTTCATTGCTGCATTTCACCAAGTTCCACTTACATGTAGACCCAGGTGGTGACCAGCAAGCATACTACTCACTGGTTTCCTTTAACTTTCAGTCCTAGAAGTGGGTTTTCTTTTATGGGTGCATTTTCCTTGCCTTATGCTTCTGAAATTCAAAATGCCATACTGTCTGCCTTTTTGTGTGTACTTTCTTTCAGTCATGAATCTCCTGTTCTGTGTTGGTTTGCATATCTTTTCAAATGCAAATGCACCAACAATGAAGGTTCTGGGTGGGGCTCAGGAGTCTGCTTGAGGCCCCATAGGATGAAGGCAGGTTTACAGAATCTCTGTAATAATAATTTCCAATATACATGTACGTCTATTTTATAAAAATAGTCAGGAGAAACTAGTATCCAAAAGGCAGTCAAATACATAAACCTTTTAAAAACACTCAAGTTCAATCTTTTCTTCTACTTTGGACTAACCCTCTCATACGCATATCACCTTGAGCCATTGGCAGGGTGGATTCCAGTAGGCCCTGGTCACAGATCAGCTTGGCTCCAGGAAATTTTGGCTCTTCCCTCTGCTTTAGCATTTTATCCATGCTCCTTCATTCTTTCTCTTAAAAATCTCATAGTTTCATAGATCTGAAGTCATCACAATGAATCCTGCTCATTGTGCCAGCTCCTTAAACCAAATGGGGACCATGTCTGACTTCCTCTAACTCCACAAGAGGGCAAGAAGACCAAACTCAGAAGGTCAGACATGCCTCCATCCTATATCAGTGCTTTTAAAATTGCTCAGACTTGAGAAACAATTTAGAAGACTCATCCTTGTGATTTTCTGTCTAGAACCCCACTCTCTTGGTACCACATGTCTTAGGCTAGGTTTTTCAAGAGAAGCCAAACCAGTAAAACTTATATACATATTATATATTATAAAGGAAACAGTTTACAATTGTAGTGTCCCAGGTCTCCAGTAGAAAAGAGAAAGATAGTCCCTCCACATGTTCATTATATTGATAGCAGGCTACACCCTCAAGGAAGCATCCCTTCCATTGATTGGCTACTCATAGCCACTCATTATAGAATTAATGATGCCTATATTAGGTTTCATCACCATGAGAATAAACACATTATAACTGCTAAACCATTGAAAATCCTGGCCTAGTCAACTTGACAAAAACCCTAACCATTACAAAATGATTTGAATTATTTTCAGCAAAATTTTACTTGTACATGACAGTAATGATATTGGTTAATGATTTCAACATTCTATTGGGTAACCTTTCTTTGGAACAGGCACAAAAAATGGGTCTCTTTCAATTGGCTGGCCAGATTGTCATTGTTAAGTGTCATTGAGTCTGCTCCAACCCATAGTGACCCTGTATAGGGTTTCCAATGAGTGGCTGGTAAGCTTGAACTGCTAACCTTGTAGTTCAAACCAACGTTGCAATCCAGCCCATTAACTCACATATTCTTCAAATTTTCTTGGCATAAACAAGTGAGCGCCTCCTGTGTTATATCTGTTGAAATGTTTCAATTTGTGTTCTATCATTTCAGGAGGCTAACTTTTTACCAAAGCTTTCAGTACAGTTTGGACTTCTTCCTTCAATACCATCAGTTCTTGATTATATGCTATCTCTTGAAACGATTGGCCATCCAAATCATTTTGGTACAGTGACTCTTAGTATTCCTTGCATTTTCTTTTGATACTTTTAACATCAGTCAGTATTTTTCCCATGTTGTTGTTAAGTGCCGGCAAGTAGGTTCCAAACCATAGCGAACCTGTATAGGGTTCCCAAAGAGTAGCTGGTGAGTTCTAACCTTGTGGTTCAAACCAACTTTGCAGTTCAACACGTTTGCCCACATTGCCACACCAGGACTCCAGTTTGCCCTTGTTGTTGTTGTTGTTATGTGCCGTGGAGTTGGTTCCGACTCATAGCGACCATGTACAGGGTTTCCGAGGCTGTAAATCTTTACGGGAGCAGAAAGCCTCATCTTTCTCCCACGGAGCAGCTGGTAGTTTCGAACTCCGTACCTTGTGGTTCGCAGCCCAGTTCGTAACCACTACGCTGCCAGAGCTCCTTTGCCCTTAGAATCCTTAAATAGTGCAACCTGAGGCTTGAATTTTTTACTTCAGTTCTTTTAGCTTGAGAAATGCTGAGTGTGTCCTTCCTTCCCTTTTGGTTTTCTAACTCCAGGTCTTTGCACATTTCATTATAATATTTGACTTTGTCTTCTTAAACTGCTCTTTGAAATTTTCTGTTCAGCTTTTTTAATTCGTCATTTCTTCTAGTCTCTATAACTTCTCTATGTTCAAGAGCAAATTTCAGAGTTTCTCTTAACATTCACTTTGGTCTTTCTTTCCTGTCTTTTTAATGACCATTTCTTCTTCATGTGTGATGTTTTGATGTTATCCCACAACTCTTCGGGTCTTCAGTCATTAGTACCTAATTTATCAAATCTGTTCCTAAGATGGTCTCTAAATTTAAGTGAGATATACTCAAGGTCATATTTTGGCTCTTGTGAAGTTTTTAACATTTTCTTTGGCTTCAGCCTGAACTTGGATATAAACAATTGATTGTTTCACAGTCTGCCCTGGCCTTGTTTTGGCTAATGATATTGAACTTCTCCATTATCTTCTCTCACAGATATTATAAATTTGATTCTTGTGTAGGTCCAGGTGTGTATTCTTGTTGAGAAACGGCATTTGCAGTGAATAAGTCTTTGGTCTCGCAATATTCTGTTGGATTTACCAGCATTGTTTCTACCTCCAATGCCATATTTTCCAACTATAGTATTCTTTCTTGATTGACAATTTTTTTCCCCAGCACTTTATTTTCATTATTTTCTGGACTTCAATGTTTCTGAGGGGAAATTGGCATTTAATTTTACTGGTGATCTTTTGTATGTGACTGGTTTTCTTTTGCTGCTTTCATTATTCTGTCTTTACCTTATTTTTGATATCTTAACTATGATGTGTCTCGGTGCAAGTCTCTTGAGATTTGCCTGGACTTTTTTGTGTTTCTTGGATTGCACACTAATGTCCTTTGATAGATTGGGAAAAAATTTCTGTCATTTTTTTTCAAGGTTTTCTTTTTTTTTTTTTTTTTGTCTCTTTCTTTCATCTCCTTCTAGAATTCCCATGATGCATATATTAGGTCTCTTTTTGTTGTCCTATAATCTTGTTAAATTATGTTGAGCCTTTTGAGCCTCCATTTTATTGCTTTTCAACCTCTGCAATTTTAACTATCCTCAATTCACCAAGTCTGCCTTCTGTCTGATGATATTTCTTGTTTTTCTTCTATTGTATTTCTGATTTCATAATTTTTCCTTTAATTTGCAGTGCCTCTTTTTTTTAAGATGCTCATTTTGCTCTGCATTGTTTTCTTTATTTCCTTGAAATCTTTCTTGGTATATCACCAATTCGATTATGTGTAATGTTGTTGTATTATATTCTTGCATTTTTATATTATTTGGTCATCTCTAGATGCATTTTCATTCCCTTTGTTGTGTTCTTTTGGATAGGCCATAATTTCACTGTTATTTAACTATATTGTAACTTTTGTTGGTGTGTTGATTTTGTTGTTGTTGTTGTTCTTTTCAGTATTTGGTATTTTTTCCTGTACTTCTTTCTGCAAAACAAACAGACAAACCCCAAACAAGATTCCTAGGCAGGCTGAGCCTTCAGCTTTTGCTGACTGTTCCCCAACTCCCACCTGTAATACATTATTCTCTCCCCCTCATTTAGTTAGGACCTGAATGTTCCAGGCCTCAGCTTTCATCTTTCAATAGATCCCAAACACACCAGAGAACATATTGTGGTCCATTTGTCTACCAGCATCACCACTATATTATGCAGGAGGAAACTGAGTCTCAGTAAGGTTATAAGTCTTGGAAACCATATCTTGTAAACAGTGAAGTTAGACCCAACAATGTTGTATCTGAATCTGAGTGACCATACTCAATTAATTGATCCCTAGAAATTCTCATCTATATTTGCTGCTATAGTTATCTTTAACTTTGACACTTATTTTTATGACAAAAATATGTAATTTGTTAGGTAGAAAGAATTAACTCATGGAAAAGGAGAGATCGTCTTCTACACAACCCTTGATTCAAAGAGAAAATAAACTAGAGTTGGCAAGGTATCTACAAATTAGTAGAAAAAACAAAAGGAATGCAGCTAAAGATGTATTGAAGGGAAAATGCACAGTTCTTAAATGCTTTCATCAATAAATAAAATAGTACAAACAAATAAACTAAGATTTCAGCTTAAGATACAAGGAAAGAGGATCGAAATAAATGAAAAGCTAACAGAAGCGAATTGTTTTGGTGTGACGCTGTTGGATAAATACTGGGCTACTCACCACAAAGTTGGCAGTTCAAACCCATCAGAGATTCCTTGGAAACCAACTCTTGATACCAACTTTTTGGCACTTAGCAACAATAACAACATAGTTTGTAAAATAGAAAAGACAAGATATTCAACGTATTCATAAATCTAAAAGTTATATCTCAAAAAGACAAATATAAAAGACAAGCTTCTGGTTAGATGACATGTGTTGGAGAGAGAGAAAAGGTGTGAGGATACGATATGATATTAGGAATGAATTATAACTAATATATAAAAATAGCTAAAATGTTTGAGAATGTTGTTCACATCTCTATAGAATTACATTTTAATAGATGGGTAACATTCCATCAAAACATATGTTATTAAATTTAATCCAAGAAGATATAGACAATTTGAGAAGACCAAGATCATGGATTAAATCTGAAATTTCACTGAAAAGCAACATTTATAAAGGCACCAGATTCAGCTGATTTTACTGAGGAAGTATGAATTGATTTTTACAGAATGAAATTTAAATTTTATGTGAATGAAATTCTTCTAGATACTAGAATAAAACAGCTCACTCTTTAGTATATTTCATGATGCTAAAACAATTATTGTTGAGTAGATTCCAATTCATGGTAAACCTACGTGTGTCAGAGTAGAACTGCAGTCCATAGGGGTTTGAATGGCTGCATTTTCAGAATGAGATCGCCATACCTTTCTTCTGAGATGCAACTTTTCAGTTGACTGTCAAAGGTTTAATTCTTTGTTACTACCCAGGGACTCCTTTCATAAACATATTGTTGTCATTTTTAGGTATCACTGAGTTGGTTCTGACTCATAGCAACCCTGTAAGGGCTTCTGAGGCTGTAAATCTTTTTGGGAGCGGAAAGCCTCATCTTTCTCCTGTGTGCAGTTGGTGGTTTGAACTGATGACCTTTTGGGTTGCAGTGCAGTGTTTATTCTATTCTATTATTCTATGGGCTGTCCTTCATAAAGACCGTTGGTGTTGTTAAGTGCTGTGGAGTCAGTTCAGACTTATAGTGACCCGGCATAGGGTTTCTGAGGTGTTTAATATTTCATAAAGTTGTTAAATGCCTCTGAGTCAATTCCAACTCACAATAAACCTGTCCATGGTTTCTGAGGAGCAGCTGGTGCATTTGAACCGCCAATCTTGGGTTCAAACTGACCTTGTGGTCCCAGTGCTTATCCTACATTGCCACATCAGGTCTCCGTTCATAAAGACAGTACACACTTAGTTCCCAAGCAATGATAACACAGAAAAGAAGACTAATGTAGGATAATTTCTTTTATAATGATAGTTATAATAAATATTCCAAATAAAATACTGAATTATAAATCAGTTTTAACAATACTGTAAAGGAATGGTACATCAAAATCAAATAGCGTTTCTTCTATCAATGCAAGGATGGTTCAATATTAAAGCATCTACTTATATAACTCATTATACCAACAAACTGTTATTTTATTTTAGTTGCAAAAAAAGCCATTGAATATGATTTTGGAGAGCCAATTCTTAAGGAAAGGTCAAGCTAGGGCAGGAGAAAGATTATTTGCTAAAAACCGAGACTAATCACTCCAATGATGAGATACTAAAGCCATTGCTCTTAAAACCACTCACAGACATGCGTACCTGCTATCTTTTTCTCTGCAGTTATTTTTTTTCTCCAGTATAATTGTTTTAGTTATCTATTGGTCAGACTTCTTTCTCTAAATAATGTTGGTTTCTAACAGCCTACTGGGAATTTTCACTTAGCTACGTTAACAGACTTTACATTGTCATGCTGCAGCTTCTGACTCTCCCTTCATGCCTAAACTGATCTCCTTGCTACCTTCTCATCTCAATGAAATCACTTGGTTGCTTAGACTAACGATATGAGTCTTTCTTAATCCCTCACCTATTAGTCTAGTTTAGTAGCAAGCCTTAAAACACATTTTTTAACTCCATCTTCAATGACAACTATGGCGCTGGTTGGGAAGAAATAAATTACAAAGCCTCCACCACATTGTACAATTTGTTAGATGCTCTATGCATAACTTTTGTAATTTCTAATCAAATGAAATAAAAAGTAAAAGAAGGAAGAAAGATCACTTGGACATGGGGTCAAAAAAAGTGTTCCTCATTGCCTTTTAGTGCTAATTCTTTGAGAAAGCTCCCTGACTGGAATAAAAGATTGCATTTGAAAAACCCGAACAGAGGAGAGGGCAAGGTCACCTCTGAAGTGGAAAACTGAATGACACATGGACTTGAAAACTCTCAGAATCACAATGAGTATAAGAAAAAACTTCCCAAACCAAATAGAAGGCAAGAATACTTTGAGAAGTTACAAGTATAGTTTTTGTCCTTTTATCTCTCTTTCTTTCCATTTGATGATCGCACCAATGCCTGAGAGGCTCTCTGTGTGTAAACAAGCCCCTTTGCAGAGACCCTTGGTGTCAATGAGGACTTCTAGTCTAGAGACTGTCTATTTTTCAGCACTTTGGTGCTGGAGGCGCCCAGGTTCTGATGGTAGGTAATGTTTTTACTCTTTTCTGTGAGAAAGTGGAGATCCAGGGCATCCCAGTATCCATAATTGTTGTGTTGTTAAGTGCTGTTGAGTTGGTTCCAACTCCTAGTGACCTAGTATAGCATTTCTGAGGCGTAACTGGTGAGTTTTAACCATTGACCTTGTGGTTCAAACCTACCTTGCAGTCCTGCATTTACTCTACAGTGCCACACCAGAAGTCCAATGTCCATAATAGCATTCCCCAAATCATTTACATTTCCCTAATGCACAAACTGTTGTTGATGTTTGCCAATAGGCAAACCCCAAATGTTGTTAGCTACTGTTGGTTCAACCCCTGACTTATTGGGACCCCATGCAGAGTACAATGAAATGCTACTTAGTCCTGTACCATCTCCATGATTGGTTATAGATGGGGCTGTTGTGATCAGTAAGGCTTTACTGGTTAATTTTTGGAAGCAGTTAGCCAGATCTTTCTTCCTAGTCTGTCTAGTCTGGAAGGTTCACTGAAACCTATTCAAATCATAGCAACATGCAAGCCTCCACTTCCAGACAAGTAGTGGCATTGACCAGGAGGTAAACCAGGTCTTCCACATGGGAGATGAGAATTCTACTGCTGAACCATCACTGCCCCATACACCAAATGCAACATGAATTAGGCAGGCAAGGGGCACCTGTCTGGAGAGGGAAATAGGCATTTAACAATTCAGCAAAATAAGAGAGTCCTGGTGTGGTACTGTAGGATAAGCACTGGACTGTTAACTAGAAGGTCAGCAGTCCAAACCTAGCAGCCACCCCTTGGAATCCCTACATAGGGTAGCTATGAGTTATAAACAACTCAACGGCACTCAACAACAACAATGAGGAATTAGTTCTGTGATAGCCACAAAGTGGTGAGGGACACAGAGAAGAAATAAGGAGTGATAACTCTTGTCTGAAAGGGGGCTTTGTGAAAATGATTGTGGAACTGAGTTTGAGGTTGGATGATGGCCCCCCTAGAAGGCTGTGGAGGGGTGTGTGTGAGAGTGGTGGGGGAAGGCAGCAAAGTGGCAGTCTGGTCAAAGAAATAACATTCAACAAAGATGAAGGAAAGATTTATTAGGAATGTGTAGTAGTTCTGTGTATTTAAATCACAAACTTGGAGCCTGTTGAAATCAATGGGAATATGACAGGAAAAGGAGACCTGGTGTGGCATTGTAGACTAATGCATCGCACTGCAAATTCATTTGAACTACAAGGTTGGTGGTTCAAGCTCACCAGCTGCTCCTTGGAAACTCTATACAGGGTTGCTATGGGTTGGAATTGACTCAACGGCACTTAACAATAACATGACAAGAAAGTGTCATTGCACCATGTTTGCTAAGCATGCGATGTGTTCTCTGCCTTGTATGTGGTGACTTACTTATTCAGAGTGTGGACTTTGGATTGACAACATCAGTATCATCTAGGAACTTGGAGGAAAAGCAGAACCTCAGGCCCCAATCAGACCCAGTGCCTCACTGTTTGCACTTTCATAGTATCTTTAAGTGCCTTGTATGCTCTGGAAAGTTGAAGAAGTGCTGTGATACATGATTATAAGCAGATTAAAGGCAGGAGAAAATATGTTTAGGAGGATTACTGTAGCCACCATACAGAAAATAGACTGGAGGGAGCAGGAAAACTTCTGAAGAGACCACTACAATGTTCTAGTTAGGACATTATGGTGGTCTGGGTGGGAGGTGGCTATTCACCATCAATGGCCAAGGTCTTGGGCACCATGCTAGACTGTCACAAAGCAGAGCTCTAACTTCGAACTTTAACAGCTCTTTCCCCTTGTCTTTTTTTTTTTTTTTTTTAATGTGCCGTGGAGTCGGTTCCAACCCATAGCAACCTTGTACAGGATTTCTGAGGCTGTAAACCTTTACAGGAGCAGAAAGCCTCATATTTCTCCCATGGAACAGCTGGTAGTTTCGAACCGCTGACCGTGAGGTTAGCAGCCCGATTCATAACCACTATGCTACCAGAGCTCCTCCCCGTGTCTTTTAGTTTCCTAGAAACTTCGAGTTGCATATCTATAGTGACTTAATGAAACTGTGTACATAAAGAACCTAATTCATAGCATTCCACGCATGTATATAAACCAGTTGCTGCCTCATCCACTCTGACTCATGGAGACCCCATGTGTGTTAGAGTAGAAATGTGCTCCATATTCTCCAGGGCTGAGTTTTTATAAGTATATTGTCAGACCTTTTCCTGAGGCACCTCTGGGTTGACTAGAACCGCCAACCTTTAGATTATCAGCTGAGTGAATTAATTATTTGCCCCTCTAGGGACTCCAGTCCTGTAATAATCCCCTAATAAATAAGACATTTTTATTATTAGAATAATCAAGGATTTGGTTTTGTCCAGATGATGTCTCTTGAACTCACACTTTAAGAGATTCTTAAAACAATATACGATATAATCAGGTATATGCTTATTCCAGTCTATTCCTTGTAGGTTTGATTGTACTGTTCATTAATTCAATTCATTATAAAACTTGCTGCTTGTAAAGTACTTCATCAAGTGTCCACAATTTGACTTATTTCTCATCACTACAGAACTGAAAACAGAGGCCGACAAAATTTCAGCTACTTGCTATGATCACAAATTAGTAAGAGGTGGAAGTAGGATTTGACCCAGGATATGTACAAAGTCCTGGTGTGACACTGTATGATAAACACTGGATTGCTAACCACAAGGTTGGCGGTTCAAACCCCCCAGTTGCTTCTTGGAAACCCTATACAGGGTCACTGTAAGTTGGAACTAATTCAACGACACTTAACAACCACATCAATGTATGATTTGAAGGTTCATTGTCACCCTATCCCCATCTCTTCTTTATGCTCCACTAACAAGTTAACATTTTTCTGGTCTGTTTTTCAGCCAAATGCTGCAGCTTACAACATTGGACTACTTGTGCTAACAGGCTACACTAAGAGCCTTAGAAGATGGTGAATGCAGATGTATGACAGTTGGCATTTTATGTATTTTGTTCTCTGTGCTTATAACACTATCTGATGCTTGTTGGTGTTAAGTAACATTGTGTTTTGTTGTTGTAGTTAGGTGACTTCGAGTCAGTACCGACTCATAGTGACCCTGTGCACAACAGAACAAAACATTGCCTGGTTGCTCCTGGGCCAACCTCACAATTGTTGCCATGCTTGAGCCCATTGATGCTGCCATTTTGCCAATCCATCTCGCTGGGGGTCTTCCCCTTTTTTTTTTTGGTTCTAACTCATAGTGATTCTGTATAGAGATTCTGAGGAGTGGCTGGTGGGTTGGAACCATCTACCTTGTTAGGGTGAGGGGATAAGGGGAAAATTACTGTGGAAAAAGATCACTAGTGGAGGCAGGGGGAAAAGATAAATAGAACCATAAAAATAAACCTCCAAGTACAAAGACAAGAGGGGCAGGATGTGAACAAGAGAAAAAAGAACCCATCTCCTTGTCAGGTGGGCAGGATAGAAACAAAATCAAACAATTTCCTTGTGCATCCAGAACCCTCTCTATTCAGCTGCTTAGCAGGGGTTGTTAATCATCAGCTACCTATTAACCTCCCCATTAATCAGTTTTCAGTGCAGGCACAAAATCGGTTATGTCAAATACCACAAAGGAATCCGTCTTGAAATCTTAGACTCCATCATGGATGCCGGATGCGTACGCAGCATGGGAGAAAAGAAACAAGAAACCAACACAAGCTGAAATGTGCAAACATAAAAGCCCTCCCTTTTTAAACAAATCTGGTGAAATTGCCTCTGGAACTTAACCTCTCACTATAAGTCCACCTGGAATCCTGATGTGGCATGGCACTGCTGGATCACAAGGTCAGTTTGAGCCATAAGGCTGGAAGTTCACAGCCATCAGCCACTCCTCGGAAACCCTATACAGGATCGCTTTGAGTTGTAACTAACTCCACGGCATTTAACAACAACGTAAGTGCACCTTAGACTGTGAGCATGAGAAGGCTCTGGTATCTAAAGCATGTCTCCCCTGTGGAGTTTCATACTCTTATAAACCTCTTTAGCACTATGTTGCATGACTTTCTAGACTCTGGCTAGGGCACTTAGCACTCTGTCTTTGGAGAACCCTGGGATGAGATGGGGCTGGCTGCCCTGAGAAATAAGCAGCCGCCAAAACCCCCTCCCCCCCTGCTTTTTTTTTTGATTACTCTCCACCAGCTGGCCACACCCTGTCTGGGCACACTCTGAAGACCTTTCTTTTCTATGGACATGAATCTTTTAATGTTCTTTTCACTGTCTTCCCCTTCATTTTTTCATTGCATACTGTAGCCTCATGAGTCATTATTCTCTTAGGACACCTTAGTTATCTATGCTTCTGAATACTTTTTCTCTATTCTCTTCTTGTCTTCAAAGTTACCATGAGAGGTTTCAGACCCCCAAGCTAGTATATTGTTGTTGTTGTTGTTGTTGTTAAGGGCTGTTGAGTTGATTCTGACTCATAGAGACTCTCTATAGGGTTTCCGAGGAGTGGCTGGTGAGCTTGAACCACTGACCTTGCAGTTCAAACTGACGTTGAAGTCCAGCACAGTAACTCACAGCGCCACACCAGGTCTCAATATGTTGGAAGACCTGTTTTCTACATGAGGCTTTAAGTCACCAGGAATGAAGAACAGGTAACAGGACTGATCACCCCATTAAGGCCTATCCCTGAACCCTCTCACAGATGGGGACTGCCTGAGTAAGGGGTTGAAATTCCAAAAGCTACAAGCAACCCCAAGATCCACGGGAAGTTTTCCTTTCTGTCATGCGCATCTCTCCTACCCCCAGACTGAGGACTCTGTTGTATGCTTTCTCTCACATCTATCATCCTTCGACTGCCTTCTAACTAGCCTTGCTATCTTGGCAAACTTTGACAGCTTTCTGCACATTAAGTGGGCCCTAGATCCTGTTCTGATTCGTCATTTGACCCTGGGAATCTTTACTAACTCTCTCTGCTCCTCATTCTCTACTTGTTTGGCTTACTCAGGCCCTCAGTGCCAGTTTGAGGACTTTCTAACACAACTCTGATCCCTAGCAAGTCTTTCTTCTCGGAATCAGACAGACTTCAAAGACTTATTTTTCGGTTGTGTGTGAAGATCTTCGTGGGCCTGTCGTGGGATGCCATTTAACTCATGGACTGTCATTTGGTCCTCTGTGTCAGGTGGCCACTGTGGATCGGGCCCTCTCTGCTCCTCAGACCCCTTCCCCTTCCCTCCACCCCCCAAGTACCATTTGTAAGGCAGTAGGGAGTACTCCCTTTATGAACAAAACAAGGGAACACTGAATGGATTAAAATGAGGAAAGGCGTGCGTCAGGGGTATATTCTTTCTCCATACTTATTCAATCTGTATGCTGAGCACATGATCTGAGCAGCTGGATTATATGAAGAAGAATATGGCATCCGGATTGGAGGAAGACTTATTAACCTGTGATATACAGATGATACAACTTTGCTTGATGAAAGGATGTAAAATACTGATGAAGATCAAGGACAATAGCCTTAGGCATGGGCTGCATGTTAATGTAAAGAAAGCAAAAACCCTCACCCCTGGACCAATAAATAGCATCATGATAAATGGAGAAAAGATTGACATTTTCCAAGACTACATTTTGCTCTGATCAACCACCAACACTCATGGAAGCAGCCGTCAAGAAATCAAGTGATATATTGCATTAGGCAAATCTGCTGAATAAAACCTCTTTAAAGTATTCAGGAGCACAGATGTCAGTTTGAAGACTTAAGTGCCCCTGTCCCAAGCCATGGTATTTTCAATAACCTAATGTGAGAAACGCTGTTTTTGACAAATGCTCAAGTAATCCAATCTATACTCATTTTAGCAAGAGTGAGGTTTTCTTTCTTTGATTTAGCAAAATCGGGCGCTCAACCCAGTCTGCACGGGCAGATGCGCCTCATGGCCTACCACAAGTGGTTTTTATACTTGACTCCAAAAAGCCCCTCCTCTAGCTGCAGTTCCCCATATACAACTCTATGGCACATCCCATTTTCCCTCCCCCCAGAGAAGCCAAAATGGCTGTATACTTATTTAAATTTCCATATTTCGGATGTTTTGTCAGGAGGGACCAGTCACTGGAGAAGGATATCATGTTTGGTAAGATGGAGGATCAGAGAAAATGAGGAAGAGCCCCAGCGAGATGGATTGGCTGGGTGGCAGCATCGATGGACTCAAGCGTGGCAACAGTAGTGAGGTTGGCCCAGGATCGGGCAGTGTTTCGTTTTGCTGTGCATAAAGTCGCTATGGGTTGGTACCAACTCGATGACACCTAACAACAACAACAACAACAACAACAACAACAACAACAAGAACTAGAACAGCCAGGTTACTTATCCCTCCCTGTATGTAAATCAACAATCTGTTTGCCAGGCCAGTAATTTCATGAATTCCTGAAGATGGACCATTCCCACAAGAGTTATTTCTCACACTAATTAATATGCATGTGAAACTTAGACAGCAAATAAGAAAGACCATAGAAGAATTGATGCATTTGAGCTATGATGTTGGAGAAGAATATTGAAAGTACCATGGGCTGCCAAAAGAACCAACAGATGGGTGCTGGAAGAAGTACAGCCAGGGTGCTCCTTGGAAGCCAGGATGGCCAGACTTCGTCTCTCATACTTTGGAAATATGATCAGGAGCGACCAGTCCCTGGAGGAAGGCATCATGTTTGGTAAAGTGGAATGCTGGAGACAAAGAGGAAGACCCCAATGAGACAGATTGGCATATTGCCAGCAGCAGTGGGCTCAAGTGTAGCAACGATTGTGATGTTGCGGTAGCGCGAGTCAGAAAGAACTGAACTCGAAAATCTCAAAGAACGAAGTTTATTGCCGGCAGCCAGAGTGTCCGCTAAAGCCCAAATCACTCTGACCCCAAAGCGAGCAGGGGAACGGGGTTCTATACAAAAACACAGAGCGGTTAAAACAAACAGACTTATCTCATCACCAGGGATGGAAGATTCCTGTGGGAGTAAACCCACCAATAAACCCTTATCCTGTTTGTGCAGGTGTCCTTAGGTCATTCTAATCTTCACAGTTTTCCTGTTATTGAAGTGTTAGTGTAAGAAGATTATTATTATTAATAATTAGTGGATATGGATACCTAGTTTAAATGGGGACTGCAAGTCATGCTGTAACAGTGAGGTGGGTACAGGACTGGGCTGTGTTTCATTCTGTTGTGCATAGGGTCACTATAAGTTGGTACCAACTCAATGGCATCTAGCAACAACAACTCCCCCTCCTGGTTTCTGGGCATACTTGTTTTCCATGCTCACAAGTACCAATATGTTGTTTGTTGTTATTGTTAAGTGCCTTCGAGTCGGTTCTTACTCATAGTGACCCTGTATAGGGTTTCCAAG
>NW_006408716.1:1834246-1844787 GCF_000296735.1 Chrysochloris asiatica | reverse complement strand
GGATCGAACATTGTTTCGTTCTGCTGTGCATGGAGTCGCTATGAGTCGGTTCCGACTCGATGGCACCTGACAACAACAACAACAACAACAACAGTCTGCTGAGAAAAGTAAGTTTTTGAATTTATAATGTACAGAACTACTGTAAATGTATAAAACTTTTAACATTCAGGTAAAATTTACTTCAGAACAAGAGAGCAATTATAGGGTTTCTGAGACTGTAATTCTTTTCGGGAGCAGAAAGCCTGATCTTTCTCCCAAGGAGTGGCTGGTGATTCACAGTCCAATGCTTATCCTACAGAGCCACTGGTCTCCTTCCTGATGATTGTAGTTGTTGTGAAGTGTGCTTGTTAAAGAGTCTGTATAGCTCTAAATAAAATCTGGGTGTTGTTGTAATAGTTATTGGTAGGATGATTGGTGTCCTAAATGCAAAGAGATGAAATCGAAAATTCAGACTATATCTTAACTGTAGTAATCTCATTTTAATTTGCATTATTTAAAATAAATTTGCATATTTCTATTTGGTTTTTGGATTTGCATCAATCAATTCATTACTGTTTAAATGACTTTGTTATTGTTGTGAGTTACCATGGACAGGGAAAGAGCTCCAACTCATGGTGCTCCATGTACAATAGAAACAAATGTTGTTACCGAGTCATCCTCATGATCACAGATGTGTTTATACCCGTTGGTGTGCCATGTATCAGTCCAGCTCATTGGGGGGGGGAGGAGTCCCTTCATTGTCTCTGACCCTCAACTTTACCAAACATGATGTCGTTTTCTAGCGATTGGTCTTTCTTGATGATGTGTCCAATGTAGGGAGTCTAAGTTTGTCCATCTTTACTTCTAGGAGCATTCTGGTTGTATTTCTCCTAAGACCGATTTGTTCATTCTTGGCAGTTCAAAGTATGTTCAGTATTCTTCAGCAGTACCAGAGTTCAAACATATTAATTCTGTCTTTTTCAGTATTCAGTGTTTGCACTTTGTCGTTATTAACAGAGATTCCTTTATTTGCTGTTTT
Organism: Chrysochloris asiatica; assembly: GCF_000296735.1. Taxonomy (NCBI): domain Eukaryota; kingdom Metazoa; phylum Chordata; class Mammalia; order Afrosoricida; family Chrysochloridae; genus Chrysochloris; species Chrysochloris asiatica. The sequence goes on along the minus strand of NW_006408716.1, from coordinate 1,843,769 downwards.
CCATTATGTGTTCAAATCAGGCAAGTTTGATGGTGCTAGTAAACACACCCTGCCACTCCATCACCTCCTTCCTCCTATTTTTTCTTTGCCTAGTAAACATCATAGCTTGGGATTCATATTATTTAGCGGTATGATTTCTGTTTTAAGCTACTCCTTTTGTTGAAAGCTTTCAGGTGTCTTGTTCCCAGTTTATTGTTCAGTTTGAAATTCCTGTAGAGCAAAGTCATCGAGGCTTGGGACACCAGGTAGGCCACAGCAGCCCTTACTAGGGACACCCACAGCACTGGGTTCTGAGGAGTCAGGCCAAGAGCCTGAATACAATCTGTCTTTTAGGAAGGGAGCATCAATAATTGAAGACACTTGCTTCATGGAGTGCCTGGCAGTGTATGAAGACTTAGATCACCTTTAGTTTTACACCGAACAGTTCAGAAAATCCTCTACTCATGTTCCTCGGAGCTGCATGCTAGAGGAAGACATTGGTCAACATGTTACATATGAAGAAAGACTTCCATGGGATGGTAAATGGGATAACAACGTGTCCCAGTCACCATTTATTTCAGCAAGATTATTCTCAACTGTAACAGCTTATCGACAAAACCTGAATCCGGTTGGTTTTTGTTTCCTTTCCCTCAAACTAGAAATCAGTGGGTTTACTAATTGTATGAAATACAGTGAAGTTGTTTTTTGATAGGTAGCAACTGGCAGAAGACGATGTTTTATTTAAGTCTGATTTCTGGGCTCCCCAAGGATATTCAATCTTACTTAGCTATTGATGAACTATTTAGATATTCCAAATTTTCAGAAAAGATGCATGAAATCTGTCAAGGTGACATGGCTTGGTGACATGGTCCCAGTATCACATATTTAAGGGGTTGCCAAGGAGATATATCCATCAGGAGATAGACACCATATAGCAATTTGAACAAGGAAGTTTAATATAAAGAATTATTAATTACTCAAAGGAACTTAACTACAGAAAGGAGTCCTAGGGTGGTATAAATGGTTAATGTACTTGCGTGATAACTGAAAGGCTGGAGGTTCAAATCCACCTAGAGGCACCTAAGAATGAAGGTCTGGGGATCTACACATCCAGCACAGGGGTTATTTGGACTCAGTTTTCCTAGTGAGCTTATGAGGGCATTCATGGTACAGTGGTAGAATTTTTACCTTCCATGTGGAAGATCTGGGTATGATCCCTGGACAATGCATGCCATGCTCATCTGTCTGTGGATGTTTGTACATTATTGTGACATTGAACAGGTTTCATCAGAACTTACATACTTAACACAGACTAGGAAGAAAGGCCTAGTACTGTGTTTGCAAAAATCAGCCAATGAGAACCAATGTTGAGGACTGGAACGCAACACTCACTCCTATCGTGGGGATGGTGTAGGATCAAGCAGTGTTTTGTTCCTTTGTGCATGTTGTCACCATGAGTATAGGGTGACTTGATAATAGCTAACTACTGTCATTTACACTTTTACTACATTATGTAGCATGCCTTTAATGATAATTGGCTTTTCTCTTTTTTTTAAAGCTCTGGTAACGTAGTGGTTACCTATTGGGCTGCGAACCACAAGGTCTGCAGTTTGAAACAGCTGTTCCGTGGGAGAAAGATGAGGCTTTCTGCTCCTGTAAAGATTTGCAGCCTCGGAAACCCTGTACAGGGTCACTATGAGACGGAACCGACTCCACGGCACATAACAACCGCAATAAGTAGTCCTAGTATGTTTTAGCTACAAGCTAAAACACTGGACCAAAAGGTCAGTTTGAATTGCCTGGTCACTGGTTCAAAGTCACCAGCCGCTCCTTGGAAACCCTATACAGGGTCTCTATGAGTCAGACAGCACTTAACAACAACAACAACAACAAGGGAGAGCCTAGTTCACAGTTGTGTCTCCAGCATCTATAATAGTACAGGACTTATATAGTAGATATCCAGTAAATATTATTCAAAGACTTCTTATTAAATGAATATGTATTCAGTGAATGAATATTCAATAAATATATATTTGCTGAATGAATTGAAAAAGAGAAAATCAATTTTAAGTACTGGGCTCACAAACAAGAAATTCCATGTTAACTATTTTTGCAGAGCTCAGAACAAATTTTTCATTGTACATTGTTGCTCCACTGAGTAGGAATTCAGTGGAATCTGGTAGCAGACTGAGAGTCAGATATTATGGAACTAGGTTAGCTGTGGTCCATATTTTGTCTTCTTTCTCACGGAAGTCCTCGAAATCTGAGAAACAGAACAAAAATCTGTGTTAAAAGCTCCTTTGGACTTAATAATAAGCCCAGGCCCTCTTCCAACATAAAAGGTAGACTCTCCATGATCTTATCCATGTTCTTCTCTGGAGTCCCACCCTTCCTGTGGAGACCTCCGAGCAGAAAAGTCGTATCAAACTGCTCACAATCCCTCAGACAAGTTTTCCATGCTTCTGTGTTATTTCCTCTGTCTGGGGTACCTTTTTTATTTTTCTACTTGGTGAGCTTCTATGCAGTCCTATTGGACTAGAAAACCTAATTGGTTTTCTATGGCTGTATAGCATAGTAAATTACCACAAACATAATGACTTAAAACAACCTACACTTATCATCTGTAGGTCAATAGTCTGGATAGATAGAGCCACAGTTTGGATAGATCCTCTGCTCAGCTCTCTAAAGATTGTAATCAAAGTATCTGCTGCTCTTCTGAAGCTTGAGGTATTCTTTCAAGTTGGTATAGTTGTTGACAGAATTTTAGTGCCTTAAGGTCTGGTTGCTCTGGTATCGTAGTGGTTACGAATCGGACTGCAAACCTGAAAGTCAGCGGTTCGAAACTACCAGCTGCTCCGCGGGAGAAAGATGAGGCTTTCTACTCCCGTAAGGATTTACACCTCGGAAACCCTGTACAGGGTCGCTATGGGTCGGAACCGACTCCACGGCACTTAACAACAACAACAACAACAAAGGTCTGGTTGCAGGTCTGAGTGAGGCGTGTTGAAGATAGTTTTCTCTGACAGGCCAGGCCATGTGACATGTAGAAATTTGCAAAGGTATTACAGGTTTCACCATAGTTACCTCCTCCTGTGTATCCATGGAGAGGAACCTTCTATGAGTCATGACCCTGAAATGCCTCAGGGTCCTCCCTACCCCTGCCCAGGATTATTTACATGAGCAGTATAAGACAAAAGACTTCAATTGTGTTTTTCACCAAATATGGGGGTTGCTATACCAGACTGCATGATTGCTTTGAACCTTGGGGTCAGCAGTTCAAACAGGGTCGCTATGAGACAGAACTGACTTGGGGGCTCTTAACAACAACTGCAGCTTATCCTGACTGATAGAGACACTAAAAATCAGGATTGCCAAGGGGAATAGATTTAAACTCCTTCTCAAAAGTAATTTGATTGAATCACAATTTAAAATTTTCTGAGGCAGATAGCAGTGATGTTCCACTGTGAATGTTAGCTAATCTGAGAGCGTTGCCTGACAGGAAGGAAATTTGCTTTTGGTCCTTCTAGTTAACTTTTTGTGTGTGTGACCTTTCCCCCCGCAAGTAATGACTCAACAGAGCCAGTGGGTGTGGACCCTGGGTGTAGGAAGAGGTTTGGAAACAGGACAGAGAGGAGAGCACTGAAGAGCTGCTCCTCAACTCTGAACTGATTTGCTCCCTGTCTGCCCAGATTCAATGCACCTCCAAGCACATAGTTTCCATTCTTCTCTCACTGTACTTTCTCCCTTTATCTGTATAACGTAAAACATGGATTCAGAAGCACTTTATTTAACTAGGATAAACACCATCTATATTAAATGATGTATTTTTCTCTATAAAGAAATCCAGTTTAGTAACTATTTTGACCATTGTGCAAAAGTCTTATGATCTTTGAAGTTTACTAAGTCTTCCCTTGATAGGGAGCAGAGGCAATAGCGAAGCTGATAGAAGGGAAGACAGAGAGACAAGCTCTCTGAGTCTACATGCTCATGTCGTAGTTTCTGAAGGTCTCGCAGAAGGACAGCGATTATTCTATTTGGCAATCCAATTGCCTGTCTTTGGAAAATGATAGGATGAAGAGTGGAAGTCACAAATAACACCTTTCCCACGGCCCAGGTAGAAAAGAGCTATTTATGATCCCTGCTGTCTTTTTCGTTTGGCTTTTATTTTTTCTCCTGTACTAAGGATTAAATCTTTGAGCAGGTTTGTAGCGGACGGGGGAAAATCTATAAAAAACAATGTTGTTATTATTAGATCCTGTCAAGTTGGTTCCAACTCATAGAGACCCTATGTGCAATAGAAGGAAACAGTGCCCAGTCCTGGGCCATCCTCACAGGTGTTCTGTTTGAACCCATTGTTGCAGCTCCTGTGTCAATTCACCTCATTGAACTTCTTCCTCTTTTTTACTAACCCTCTACCAAACATGATGTTCTACTCTAGACATCGATCTCTTCCAATGGCATGTCCAAGCACGTGAGATGAATTTTCACTATCTCTGCTTCTGATGGTACTTCTTCCAACACAGATCTGTTTGTTCTTGTGGAAGTTCATGGTATATAATATTATTAACCAACACTATCATTCAAAGGAATCAATTATTCTTTGGTCTTACATTATTCATTGTCCAGCTTTCTCATGCATATGAGGCAAATGAAGGTACCATGGCTTGGGTCAGGTGCACTTTAGCCATCAAAGCAACACCTTTGCTCTTTAACCTTTTTAAAGAAGTCTTTTGCAACAGATTTGTCCAATGCAAAACTTTTGAGTTCCTGACTATGGCTGCCATGGTATGACTGTGCAACCAAGTACAATGAAATCTTTGAAAGTTTCAGTCTTTTCCCCACAGCTGCTTATTGGTCCAGTTGTAAGGATTTGTTTTATTTATGTTGAGGTGTAATTCACATCATAAGCTGTAATCTTTCATCCTCAGTAATGTTTCAAGTCCTCTTTGCTTTCAGCAAGCAAGGTCATATATACCATCTGCATATCACAGATTGATAATGGGTCTTCCTACAATCCTAATGCCACATCGTTTTCATAGAGTCTAGCTTCTCAAATTATTTCCTCTGCATACAGACTGCATGAGTGTAGTAAAAGGATACCTTTCTTGATCTAAAAACCACACAGTATCCCTTTGTCCTTTTCAAACAACTTCCTCTTGTTCTGTTGATAAGTTCCACATGAGCACAATTAAGTGTTCTACAATTTACATTTTTGGCAATAGTTTCCATAATTTGCTGTGAAAAATGCAAAAATCCACGACAGCCAAAATATGACCTTGAATATATCCCTTCTGAATTTAGAGATCATCTGAAGAACAGATTTGATACATTAAACACGAAAGACCAAAGACCAGAAGAGTTGTGGGATGACATCAAGAACATCATACATGAAGAAAACCAAAAGTCACTGAGAAGACAAGAAAGAAGGAGAAGGTCAAAATGGATGTCAGAAGAGACACTGAAACTTGCTCTCTAGTGTAGAGATGCTAAAGCAAATGGAAGAAATGAGGAGGTCCAAGAGCTGAACAGAAAATTTCAAAGATCAGCTCGAGAAGATAAAGCCAAATATTACAACAAAATGTGCACAGAGCTGGAGTCAGAAAACCAAAAAGGAAAAACACGCTCAGCATTTCTCAAGCTGGGGGAACTGAAGAAAAAACTCAAGCCATGACTTTCATTATTGAAAGATTCTCTGGGCAAATTATGGAATGATGCAGAAAGCATCAAGAGAAGATGCAAGGAATACTCAGAGTCACTGTACCAAAAGGAAATGGTTAATGTTTAACTGTTTCAAGAGACAGCATATAATCAAGAGCCAAGGATACTGAAGGAGGAGGTCCAAGGTGCATTGAAGACATTGGCAAAGAACAAGGCACCAGGAATTGATGGAATACAACTGGAAATATATCAAGAAAGTGAGGCGGCACCAGAGGCACTCACTCATCTCTGTCAAGAAATTTGGAAGACAACTATCTGGCCGACTGATTGGAAGAGATCCATATTTGGATGAAATTGGATAGAGATTGGAAGAGATCCATATCTATTCCAAAGAGAGGTCACCCAACGGAATGTGGAAATCATTGGACAATCTCCTTGATATCCCATGTGAGTAAAGTTTTGTTAAAGGTAATACAGAAACGGCTGTAATCATACATTGACAGAGAATTTCCAGAGGTTCAAGCAGGATTCAGAAGAGGCCATGGAATGAGGGGTATCATTGCTGATGCCCGATAGATCTTGGCTGAAAGCAGAGAATATCAGCAAGATTTTATCTGTGCTTTATTGACTATGCAAAGGCTTTTGATTGTGTGGGTCATGACAAGCTATGGACAACACTTACTTGTGCTCATGAGTTATCTGTACCTGGACCAAGAATCAGTTGTTCGAACAGATCATGGGAAAACTGAACGGATTAAGAAAGGTGTGCAACAAGGTTATATTCTTTCACCATACTTATTCAACTGGTGCGCTGAACAAATAATCCAAGAAGCTATTTTATGTGAAGAAAACCATGGCATCAAGATTGGAAGGAAGACTCATTAACAACGTGCAATATGTAGATGATACAACCTTGCTTGCTGAAAGTGAAGAGGACTTAAAACATTTACTGATGAGGATCAAAGAGCACAACCTTCAGTATGGATTACAACTCAATGTAAAGAAAACAAAAATCTTCACCACTGGTCATAAGAATAAACAGCATTCTTATCAACGGAGAAAAGATTGAAGTTGTCAAGGACTTCATTCTTCTTGGATCAACTGTTAACACTCATGGAAGCAGGAGTCAAGAAATCAAATGATGTATTGCATTAGGCAAATCTGCTGCACGAAATCTTTTTTTAAAGTGTTGAAGAATAAAGATGTCAGCTTGAGGACTAAGGTGCGCCTGACCCAAGCCATGTTATTTTCAATAACGTCATATGCATACAAAAGCTGGATAGTCAATAAGGAGGACCGCAGAAGAATTGATGCTTTTGTGGTGCTTTTATGGTGTTGGTGGAGAATATTGAAATGTCATGGGCTGCCAAAAGGACCAATATATCCGTTTTGGAAGAAGTGCAGCCAGAGTGCTTCTTAGAGTCCAAGATGACCAAACTTGGTCTCTCCTACTTCGGACATATTGTCAGGAGGGACCAGTCACTGGAGAAGGATACCATGTTTGGTAAGGTGGAGGGTCAGAGAAAAAGAGGAAGACCCCTGAGATGAATTGGCAAAGTGGCAGCATCTATGGACTCAAGCGTGACAACAGTAGTGAGGTTGGCCTAAAATCGGGCAGTGTTTCATTTTGCTGTGCATGTGGTCGCTATGAGTCAGTACCGACTCGATGGCGCCTAACAAGAGCAACACCCATAATTTGTTGTGATCCACACAGTCTGTTGCCTCTGAGTAGTCAATAAAACACAGGTAAAGAGCTTTTTGATAGTCTCTGCTTTTAGCGAAGCTCCATCTAACTTCAGCAATGAGTATTTCTTTTCCACATCCTCTTCTAACTCTGGCTTGAATTTCTGGCTGTTCTCTGTAAATGAGCTGCTACAACAGTTGTTGAATGATCTTCAGCAAAAGTTTACTTGCGTGTGATAGTAATGATATTGTTTAGTAATTTCTGCATTTGTTGGATCACCTTTCTTTGGAATGAGCATAGGTATGAATCTCCTCCAATGTGCTGGCGTGGTAGCTGTCTTCCAAGCTTCTTGGTAGAGACAAATGAGTGCCTTCAGCACTGCATCCATTTATTGAAATATTTCAGTTGATGTTCCATGAATTCCTGGAACGGTTTTTTCTCCAGTGTCTTCAGTTCACCGTGGACTTCTTACTTTCCTATCCTCAGTGCTTCATCCTATGCTATCTCCTGATATGGTTGCATATTGACCCCTTCTTTTTTTTTTTTTTCCCCACAGTGACTGTGTATTCCTTCCATCTTCTTTTGATGCACCTATGCCACTTAACAGGAGCTCTGGTAACGTAGTGGTTACAAATTGGGCTGCGCAAACCTTAAGGTCAGCAGTTTGAAACTACCCGCCGCTCCGCGGGAGAAAGATGAGGCTTTCTGCTCCCATAGTGAATGTTTGCAGCTCATTCGTCTCATTTTGAGTCATGTCAAATCAGGAAATGAAGGTCCTCTTAGCTTTATTCTATCTACATTATGAAGGCCGACTCAACTTTCAGGAGGCAACTCTTCCCCACCGGCATGTGGAATGTCTTCCAACCTGAGGGTCTTACGTTCAACGCTATAACAGTGTCCCCCTGTTATTTGTAACGGCATGTGTGTATGCTGTTTAGACATATGAAGATAGCAGTTTTGACCCCTTCAAATGAAATGCTGTATTGTGAGATTGTAGAGCATTTTCTTTTTTTTAAGAATTGTTTTTCAAATTATTTTTACCATAATTTATGATTCATCCACTAAAACATATGTGTTGAATTTCTGCTATGTTTCAGTACTATACTAGAATGTGGAAAATGATGTGAATACGTTGGTTCAACTGCCCTCACACCCATCGTTAAGTATTGACAGCTGCTGCCGATGAAGCAGATACTTTCATTGTAGATTTGATGCATGTGGTAACAGACATGCGTACAGCATGCTACGTAAAGAAACAGGAGAGGCACCCAATCTAGACTTCCATGGTCAGTAATGATTTTTAGAGCACATGCTCTCTGAACTTAACTTTACAGAAAACAAATAGGACTTATATGAGCAAGAGATGGGAGAAGGTGGGCACAAGTTTGGATGTTTGGAGCCCAGAAATACATTTGCCTGGATGGAGTGAAAATTAATGGTCTGGAAGATGAGGGATGCATGGGGGCAGTGGTAGGAAGAGGTTAGGCTAGGCTAGAGGAATCCATGAGGAGCTCTGGTAGCGTAGTGGTTACGAATCGGGCTGGGAACCTTAGGTTCAGCAGTTCAAAACTACCAGCTGTCCCGCAGGAGAAAGATGAGGCTTTCTGCTCCCGTAATGATTTACAGCCACGGAAACCCTGTACAGGGTCGCTATGAGTCGGAAGCGACTTCACAGCACATAAAAACAACAACAGGGATCCATGAGATATCCGGATAAGGAGGTGGAGTAAACACACACGCACACACACACAGAACTCAATCCACACGTTGTAGTTATTTAGTGCCATCAAGTCTATTCTGACTCATAGCGACCCTGTATAGTGTTTCTGAGGAGCTGCTGGTGAATTTGAACTCCTGACCTTGCAGTTCAAACAAACCGTGCACTCTAGTGCTTACCCTATAGCACCACACCAGGACTCCCATTCCAGATACAAAAGTATTTATAAAGTTAAAAAAAAAAAACCCTATGAGACTGAAAATAGGGAATGAGAGATGTCAATTTATAATGAACTCTACTACAAAGTGGCGCTGTGGGTTAATGCGCCAGACTGCAAAGCTGTTTGAACTGCAAGGTCAGCGGTTCAAGCTCACCAGCTGCTCCTTGGAAACCATATACAGGGTTGCTATGGGTTGGAATTGACTCGACGGCACTAAACAACAACAACAACTACACAGCAAAAAGAGGGAATAGTGTAGTTATAG
>NW_006408716.1:1830104-1833771 GCF_000296735.1 Chrysochloris asiatica | reverse complement strand
AGGATATTATGCTGAGTGAAATCAGTCAATCAAAAAGGACAATATGAGGCCAGTATTGTAAAAAGCTAAGAAGAGGTTTGCTTGATAAAAGAAACAATCCATGATGATTATGGGAGGTAAGGTGGATGGAAAATTATTCATGGGCCAGAGGGTAGACATGTGTTAACATGGGTGACAGGGAAGGCAGTATACAACAGGAGAGAAGTTAGCAGAGGATGACAAAGGGGTGGGGTGGGGTGGGAATGCAACAGTTAAGGTGACTAGTTATAAATACTGTTAACTGTTGGTATGGGGAGGGGATCGCAATCATTGTAATGAAGCAACATACGTGATTTGTTGACTGTAAAGGTGTGCTGTGCAAACCTTCACTGAATTCACAATCAATGTTTCCAAAAAATGGCTAAAAAGACAGATTTTGTGTTACATTTATTTTACTGCCATAGAAATATATAGACTGTATATAAAATAAATATAAAATCTGTTTAGAAACATTGTTGTTAATTGCTGTGGCCTTGGCGCTAACCTTTAGGTACCTTACGTATAATACAATGAAATAATGTCCAGTTATGCACCATCTTCATGAGTGTTAGTATGTTTTAGTCCATTATTCTGTTAGCCTTTGCGTCCATTCATTTTTCTGAGGTCCTACTTGACCTTCACCTTCACTTTCAAAACGAGAATGTCCTTTTTCTAGTGATTGGTCTTCCCTGATAACATGTCCAAAATTAGTAAGCAAATTCTTGCCATCTTTGTCTCTAAGGAATATTGTGGCTATATTTCTTTAAGAATGATTTGTTTATTTTTTTTGCATCCACAATATATTCAATATTTTTCACTAACACCACAATTTGAATGTATAAGAGATTTAAATAAATTGAGAGAAATACTATATTCTTTGATAGATTTAGGCATAATTAATAGCAATAAAAAGTTGATTTGTCACAAACTGATTTATGGATTTAATATAATTTTAATTAAAATCACAGTAGGGTTGAAGGAATTCAAAAGCAACTTGAATAAGCATTTCTAATAAGAAGCAACATTTCTAATATGAAAGGTAGACTAAGAAACAAAAAATGATATAAAGTTTAGTTCACCATGATGATATGAAAAGTTAAATTTGTTTGGAGTCTAATAAGATTGCTTCAAAACATATAAAGCAAAAGTTGATGGACCTACAAGGAGAATAGAAAAATCCATAATCATAATGTGAACATTTAACATAACTCTTATGAAAATATTATTACTGTAAAACTTGACAGACTTGGTATCTCATGGGGAAAGGAAGAAGGAGAGGTTTTTATCAGTAGACCCGAGACACTTCTAGTGCCAGAAATGCTCTATATCTTAGTCTGGGCAGTACATACACAGTCATATACATAGGCTTTATAATTATTTATTGAACACAGCATATATAATTTACGTTTTTAATGTACATTATATATCACAAACAAACAAATTAGAGAAATAAAAAAGGTCAGGAGCAATCAGTGTAAGAAAGTAAAATGTAGAGTCAATAGGGTGTGGGGAAAACCTAAAGAAATGGTGCAGAAAGTATGTCAGGGAGGATGGGGTTGAATGTGTCAGCTGTGGCTCCTATGTCAAGTAACACAGGAGTGAACATCGCCATCTGGATTCAACTTCTGGATGCCATCGGTCTTTTAGACATGTGTTGTTTACAAGAGGTAAAACGGAGTCCCTGGGAGGTGCAAACGGTTATCATCTTGGTTGCTAACCAAAAGGTTGGCGGTTCGAGTGTACTCAGAGTTGTCTTGGAAGAAAGACCTCCAAGAGTAGACACATATTAACTTGGGTAATACAGAAGGCAATATACAATAAGAAGGAGGTTGGCAGAAGAATGTTGAAGACAGGAAGACACAGGGAAGAGTGTAAGAGTTAAAGGGAATGGAGGTAAATGCTGTTTCATCCACAACCTTGCACCAACAGTGATCTGTGGGTAGATACATTTATAGATACCCAGGCTGAAGGGTATGGAAGGGAGAGTGGGAGTATAACTGTAAATATGTAATGACTCGACAGAGGATATTTGTATATGGATATTTACATTTGTTGCAAACATATCTATGAAGGTGCTAGAGCATACAGGGAGCAAAATTATGAAAACTTTTTAAACATTACCAAGCACCTTGAAGGAATAAATTGCTGGGCCTGGGAGCTCAGAACAATTGTTTTAGGGGACACCATGGTCAGTTAGCATAGCGTAGTCCACAAAGACAATGTTCTACATCATACTTTTGTGAGTTGTGGATGGGATTGTGCAATTACTGCTCTCTCCCTTTGTGGAGGAAAGAAAAGTGATGAAAATGGAAGAAACTTGGAATCAGTCCAATGAAACCATGGAGTGTGTGAACACCAGTCTCCAAGACCCTGAGACCAGAAGAACTGGATGGTGCTAGCTACAACTACTTTAGAAAGGTCCTGGATAGAGTGGGAGAAAATGTGTAACAAAACTCAAATTTATAAAAAAATGCTGGGCTTATTGGTCAGTAAGCTACTGGAGGAACTTGAGACTATGGCCTTGGTCACCCTCCAAGTCTGGAATTGAACTCGTCCTATGGCTCAATTTTCATGCAAGAGGTAGACGGCTCTCTAGGGAACAACGGCATTAGTGAGGTGTGCTCACCATGGAATGGCCAACCATTCAAGATGAAAAGGACAGCATTTACTTATGAAAAAGTTCAGAAGGGTTGGGAAGGAGGGGAAAATGAAACCAAGACTCACAGGGAGGAAGTGGGATAACTGAGGCTACATGGAAGGGATTGCAATCATTGAAATGGTAGGAAGTGTGTGATTTGTTGAATGTAAAAATGATGATATGCTCCTCAAACCTTCAAGTAATTAACAGTTGCTGTTGTTAAGTGCCATCTCGTTGAGTTGATTCCAACCCATAGCGACTCTGTATAGGGTTTCCAAGGAGCAGCTGGTGAGCTTGAACCACTGACCTTGCATTTCAAATGTCTTTGCAGTCTGGCACATTAACCCACAGCACCACACCAAAACTCCTTAATTCACAGTAAGAAGTGTGGTTTTGTTTTGTTTTTTTGTTTTAAAAGAAAGGTAAAATTTAAGCCAATGAAAACCTATTAAGTACAGTTCTACTTTGACACACTAGGAGCTGGGAGTCAACATAACGGTAATTGGTGGGACAGAGAGATGGAATTTGCCAGAAAGAGATGTAGGGTCAATGTGTGGTGCTATAGGATGAGCACTGGGATGCTAACTTCAAAGTTGGCAGTTCAGACTCACCAGTCGATCCTCAGAGATCCTAAATAGGAACTAACTCAATGGCAATTAACATGGATACATTCAAAGATAAGATAACTAACAACATGCTTATAGGTTGACAGGAATGACCCAATAGAAAAGGAAGAAACCAAACCAAACCATAATGATGTAGAGACGAAAACATTGCTTGAGAATTATCCATGAAGGTGTCAATACGTAGAAGAGGAAGAAGCTGAGATAGAGGCAAGGACAGAGCATCCATAGTGGGAGGAAGGAGCGTAGAGTAGATAGGGGAGATGGCAGTAGGCTGGTGATTTTTGGCCATGGCATAGTGTTGTTGTTCTTGTTGTTACGTGCCGTCGAGTCGATTCTGACCCATAGTGACCCTGTATAGGGTTTCCGAGGAGCAATTGGTGAGGTT
>NW_006408716.1:1828063-1828974 GCF_000296735.1 Chrysochloris asiatica | reverse complement strand
TGTGTTAACAAAGCTAATTGTGATAGTAAAACTTGGAACTCTAATGTGGGTATAAAATGAGCCCATCTCAGAAGCGAGAGGTGAAGGGGAGGCAGGGATTGTTTCTGGGGGTGTGTGGGTATCTCACTACCATTAACGATGATGAGGAGCTCCTTTGAACTCTGAGATCCCTGTGAATTGAACCTCCTGGACCCAGGGGCAGAAAGCTGTGATCCTGGAGGAGTGACAGGGGAGGAACAGAACCAGGAGCCAGAGCCCAAGGCAGAGCCCGGGGCTTTCCCCGTTCACAGAGCAAATAAAGCTGAGTGACTTTGGGTAGGAGGCTTGCTTACAGAGTGGGGTGTGTCCAGGCACTTAATTGGGGCAACTAGCTTTGTTGACCTACAGAGCTGGAGCCATGTGTCTTCAGGCTGAAGCTTATGGTGGAGTGGTATGCCCTGGTATCGGCAGCCCTAAAAGAGCTTAAGGAGCCCTGCTGGTGTAGTGGGTGATGCATTGGGCAGTAGTTGGAATCCACCAGCTGCTCTGGGGAGAATGGGGAGGGTTTCTGCTCCTGTAAAGATTTACAGTCTTGGAAACCGTATACAGGCAGGACCCACGTGATGGCATAAGAGCTTTGTAACATTGCTGGAATAGGACAGAGGCCAGGCCAAGGGAATGAAGGCCACAAAGAGGCCTACCTGTGGGTACAGCAGAGGATAGGCTATCCTGACTGGAAGAACTGTGCTCTGGACACTTCTGACCCTGAATTTTAACCTATTGTTGTTGTTGTGAAGTGCTGTTGAGTCAATTCTGACCCATAGTGACCCTGTATGGGGTTCTGAGGAGCAGCTGGTGAGCTTGAACCGCTGACCTTGCAGTTCAAATGGCTTTGCAGTCTGACGCATTAACCCACAGTGCCTACCAGGACT
>NW_006408716.1:1818138-1826464 GCF_000296735.1 Chrysochloris asiatica | reverse complement strand
TGTAAAGAAAACAAAAATCTTCACCACTGGAGCAATAAACACCATCCATATAAATAGAGAAAAGATTGAAGTTATCAAAGCCTTCATTTTGCTTGGAACTACTATCAACGCTCATGGAAGCAGCAGTTAAGAAATCAAATGATGTATTTGCATTAAGCAAATCTGCCGCACAAGACCTCTTGAGAGTGTTGAAGAGCAAAGCTATCAGTTTGAGGACTAAGGTGAGCCTTAACCAAGCCATGGTATTTTCAGTAGCCTCATATGCATGTGAAAGTTGGACGATGAATAAGGTAGACCATGGAAGAATTGATATATTTGTCTTATGATGCTGGAGAAGAATATTAAGAACAAAGAAGTATGTGTTGGAAGAAATACATACAGCCAGAATGCTCCTCAGATTACAGAATGGCGAGTATCTCTCATACTTCAGGGATATTATCAGGAGTGACCAGTCCCTGGAGAAGAACATCAGGCTTGGTAAAGTGGAGGCTGGGAGGAAAAGAGGAAGACCCCCAATAAGATGGATTAGCACAGTGGCAGCAGCGATGGGTTCAAGCGTAACAATGATTGTGAGGTTGGCACAGGCCCTGGCAGTGTTTTGTTCTGTTGTGCATAGTGTTGCTGTAAGTCAGACCTACTCAAAGGCACCTAACAACAACAACAACAACAGTGTTAGAATGAAAATAAATGAAGACATAAAACCCAGAGATGACTAGGGCTATTGATAATCACGAAATGGAGGAAATGATGTGTAATCTTACTGTGTAGGTTTTTAGGCTAAAGTTTTTAGGGATGAGAAAGATTGATTTAGAATCTGCAACAAAGATCTAGTAGGGTACCCATCCATCTCTAGGCCTACTGCTATGAAGCAGATCAGGGAAACAATGTTCACAGGGAGAACAAAGTGTCAGTAAGTCCCAAAAAAATGAATACAATTTTCAGAAAAAAGAGTGTTGATATTGAGGATCCCTTGTGATTTCAACCATCATGAAGGAAAAGGTTTTTAGGAGTTGGTGTAAAATTAGGGATATGCAGGGCCTTTTGTCAGGAATCTGGGTAATTAGGGTATACCTAACAGTTTTGAGCTTCTTTCTTTGACCAAAAAAATGGCAAAAAGGAATTAACCATGGTCAAATCAAGGCAGATTCTCTGGTGATACTTCTAGGGGCTGAAAGAGTGGAGAAGTGCTGGGATCTGGATTCCTATGCCTTCTCTGGATTCCTGAAATGTCTTCTCTCCTACAACAGTGCAGTAGGGGAGGAATGGTATTTCCCGGAGATGCAGGACTGAAATACATTTTTATTTTTCATTGTGGAATAAATACATAGTCTCCTAAACGGACTATTTTGAGGTGATTGTGTTCTCCAAAAATATTACGTTGTAGTCCTCATCACTGTGCCTGTGAACGTGACTCTGTTTGGAAATGGTGTCTCTGAAGAGTTATCAGATTGGTTAACACACTGGATGTCTTACTAGAGTAGAGCCAATCCTAATTGTATATGACTGGTGAAGGAGATATACAGAGACAGGGACATAGTTGAATGACACCATGTGATGCTGTAATCACAAGTCAAGAAGTGTCTAAAGTCACCAGGAACTCTTTCTCAGAGCCTCAGAAGGAACCAACATGGCCAGTTCTCTGGTTTGGATTTCTAGCCTCCAGAACTATGAGACAATACGTTTATTCTTATAAACCACCCAGTTTGTGGTATTTTGTCACAACGCTAAAACATTAAGACAGAGGTTGTTTGCTATAACCACATATTACAGATGAATAAACAGATTAAAACAGTTTTAGTAACTCAGTCAAGGTCACGTTGTCTGGGCAGTATCTGTAGCTCATCTAAAGTATCTTAGGCTGGATTCTTTAGAGAAGCAGAACCACTGAAGCTTGTATATGTATGTTTATATTGTTGTTAAGTGCCATTGAGCTGGTTCCGACCCATAGCCACCCTGTGCAGGGTTTCCAAGGAGCAGCTGATGAGCTTGAATGGCTGACCTTGCAGTTCAAACTGACTTTGGAGTCCAGTACATTAACCCACAGCGCCACACCATGTTCATATATTTAGGACTCATTGTACATATACAGAGAGATTTACCTCAAGGAAATGGCTCAGTCAGGTGTAGGGGTTGGCAAGTTCCAGGTCCATGGGTCAGATGTCAGAACGGACGTTTCACCTGACTCATGTAGCTGTGGTCACCAGTGAACCCAAGATTGGTAGAGGTACAGAGCTGTCTGTAGAGGCTAATGAATCCGAGGTTGTGAGGTAAGATCGCAGGGTGCTAAATGACAAGCTGCAGAGGTTAGCAACTCTCAGGGTCAGTAAGCTGGTAAGAAATATGACAAGTCACTAATTCAAGTGCAAAACACCAGAGGTCAGATGATGAGTCAGATGCAGGATCTAGATCCAGCAAAAAGTAAGTATCCACATATATTGGACTCAGGCCACAACCCGAAGAAACTCCCTTTCTTGACGGGCTGCTTATTGAAGATCTTATCATGGAAGTAATTACATTATGTTAGATCTCATCATGGGAAATAATTACTGCACAACTGCGAAAACACTGAGAATCATAACCCAGGCAAGTTGACACACAATTTTAACTCCCATATAAAGCATCAAGATATTTCTGCCTTACCTAGACCTGACCAGTGCCTGGAATAGGTCAATAGAGTCAGTACATGAATAACTTTGAATCCAAATCATTTCTGTCTTTTGCTAAATGAAATCTGGATAGAGTAAAGAATTGTTACCACTATTGAGTAAAAGCGTAGGACATGAAGATTTATTATCTATGAATGGCATTAATATGTGTTTGTGTTTGTGATAACATCCTTGAGATGTATGTGGATATTCTTCTGTTTTTACAGATGAAGATGTTGGGCAAGCTGCTGAATGTCACAGAGATGGAGAGTGGCAGGGATTGTGATTTAAAACTTAAATATGTTCCACTAAACCAACGAATGGCATTATAGAGATGAACTTTGTCTGATCCAGTATGTTGTTGTTGTTAAGTGCCGTCGAGTCAGTTTGGACCCATAGCAACCCAAGGAGCAACTGGTGAACTTGAAACACTGACCTTTCAGTTCAAAGTGACTTTGCAGTCTAGCTCATTAAAATCCACAATAGCACACCAGAACTCCTCCAATATAGCAGGGTTCAGATCATAGGGGGTATAGAGAGACACTGTGAATATTGAGACTATTCAAGATGGCAACTGTAGACTTGAGGATCGTTCAAAAGTAGAGTATGTGAACGGTCTTTGGACTAGACACACAGTTTCCCAAGATGCTGACTTCAAAGGAAGTGGGTCTAAGAGACATCACCACCAGACTCTACTTTGCTGTAGCAGATCTGAGGTACAAACCAATACATCTGTGATGTGATGTGCTCTCTTATAAGTAGTCAGGAGGCCATTGAAAAAAGGGAGCTAATAATTAATATGGATTGCTGCATTAACATCATGTCCTTCCAGCCAGAGCTGGAACACATGTCAGCACATGGAAAGTAGCATTTATGACTTACAATAAGAAGTGGACAATATACAACAGACAAGAAGTTCTACTTGCTCAAAAGTCAACAAGGCAGAGATGATGACTTTGCCACGCACACCCTACTTTGAGACTTAAATGGGACAGTTATATGACATGCCAATCCCCACCTGGCCTTCTGGAAATGGTCCAGATGTATATAGATTCTTTCACATCTGTCCTCTGCCTGGCATTATGCTTGGGGGACTCAATGGGAGCCTACATATTGATGGTCTCCCCTTGGCCAGGTAGGTGAACTTAGGTGGCCTGTAAGCTTAATACTACGGGAGCCCCACTGACACCACAGCTGAGGAGAAAAGAAAGCTTGCTTTTCCTGCTACTTTATACCCCAATCTCTGTGACAAATTGTATCTTTTTAACCTTGCTAACAAACATCAGGTATCAGTAGGGGTTGAGGGTGACTTACCTGAGATCTAAAGATGGCCTGTCTTGTCCAAAGTATACCCACCTCACAAATGCTCATTTGATTTTTTTTTTTAAAAAATGATCTACTTAAAGAAAGTTGTTCTCGTGGCTCCACATTTTTCTATTTATATGATTAAGCAAAACACTGTGTTTAAAAAGCCAGTCTTTATGACTTCTCTTATCACTTACTTAATAATTAGTGTAGTGCTTTATATGTACAAAATAACATAGGTATCAATTACTTTGAGTCTTTTGTCTTGAAACAATTCCCTATTCGCTATCTCGAAAGAAATCCTCAGCCCATTTTATGTTATTGGACTCAGAAAACCCTTTGTGTTCACTCTCCAAATCATCCATTTTCAGGTTTGCAGAAGCTGGCAGGTATGAGAGAGGTCTTTACCATACTGGTGAGTCACATGAGGACAAATGTATTTGCTTTGATTTTTAAAGACATCCAAGTGGGAACAGGGAAATGAACGTCTTCTAATTTATTACATCCCTGACTTTAAATGTGGTTTCTAACTCCTGTCTGGCTGATTGTACCTTCACGTTTCGGTGCTCCTTAAAGGGGGCCGTTGGCCTCCTGGAGTTATCTGTCCGTCAAAGTAGGAGTCGGCTCCCTAAGGCTGAGCCCAGGTGTGTCCAGATGTCTTTATATAGGAGCTGCCTCATGGTGCTTCTCTCATTATACCACTCGCTGCTGCATTAATCCAGCAATCACCCTGCATAGCAAAATAGCACCTTTTATTCCATTGGGTCTGCGAAGCTGAGTCTCCTGAGTCCGTGCCTCGCTCTAGATGTGACTGGGTTTCGTAAGAACTTAGATGGCTTTGGGGGCTGCCCATCATAGAACAGAATGGGCATTGGGTTTATGATGACTTTTCAGCTCTTCCCCCAAATTTCTGACTCTTCAGCCTCTTTGCCCTATAAAAATACGCTATCTAGTTCTCTTTAACACCTCACCTTTACTGAGGTAAAGTTCATGCACAATAAACTGCATTCATTTAGACTGTATGATTCAGTGTTTTTCACAAATATATGTACCCATGAAACAACCACTACAAACTAAATACAGAACATTTCTACCACACCCCAAAGTTTCCCCATGCTATTTTGCAGTACATTAATTCCTCTTCACTTCTCCTGACAGGAAACCACTCATTTAGTCTTTGCTGTTGTATGTGTCTGTTTTTGCTGTTTGTTGCCACTGAGTTGGGTCCAGCTCACAGTGACCCTGTGCACAGCCGGATGGAATGTCATGTACCATCGTCACCATCATTGATGTGCTTGAGACCATTGTTGTGACCACTGTGTATGTTGGGTGCCTTTCAATCTAAGGAGCTCATCTTCCAGCACTACGTTGGACAATTTTCTGTTCTGATCTGTAAGATTTTCATGGGCTAACTTTTGAAAGTAAATTATCAGGCCCTTCTTAGTCTTAGCTGGATTGGCAAAATGGCAGCATCAATGGGCTCAAGCATGGCAGTAATTGTGAGGTTGGCCTAGGATCGGGCAGCGTTTTGTTCTGTTGTGCATAGGGTCACTATGAGTCGGTTCTGACTCAATGGCACCTAACAACTACAACAAATCTTCTTAGTCTACCTTACTTAGTCTTGGAAGTTCCACTAAAAATATACCCCCCATGAATGATTGACACTGGTGGTATTTAAATACCAGTGTCATAGCTTCCAGCATCAGAGCAACATACAACCCACCACAGTATGACAAACTGACAGGTTGGTGGTGGCAGTATACACTAGGTGTCATTTTCTAGTATTTTATATAAATGGAATTATATAGTAGGTCCTCTTGTGTGCCTGACTTCTTTTACCCATCACAATGCTTTTGGCATTATTCGCTCTATAGGATAAGCACTGGAATGTGAACCACAGGATCAGTGGTTCGAGCCCACCAGCTGATCCAAGGGAGAAAAATGAAGCTCTCTGCTCCCACAAAGACTTACAGACTCGGGAACCCTATGCAACTTACCAACACAATCAACTTATCAACACAATCAATTTATAAACACAACAATAATTTATTATTATTATTTTGTTTATCCTTTCCCTTTGTTGATCTTTTGTTTGCCCTTTCCTAATGTTTTTGAATGATTTAAATATATAATTTGAAATTTTATTTCAATTAATCTATTGGCTTTTAAACTGTATCTTTTTTGCATTAAAAAAAAAATTTTTTTTTTAGTGCCTCTTCTAGGGACTAGAATATTCATTGGGGCCAGTTATTAATTTATACATTTATTGCCTTTTATTTCTAAATCCACCTTTTTCCCCCTGCGTCTGGAACATGTAAATAGTTCTTTGACCAGCTGCTGTGTGATGCTAAGCTTTGCCAGAAGGGATACTGGAGGACTGGCAGCCTTCGGCAAAGGGCAGGTAGTGTTTTTCAGGTTCTAGTATTCACTCATTCTCTTGTGGCAAGCCTGCCATTGTATCAGCCTGGGGAAGGCCAGTGGTGCTTGCTCTCAGACGAGTTTCCCAGCCACCATTCAGGCCTCTTCCTGCTGGCTAGCTCAGGCCCATGGGCACTCCTGGGCACACTTCCTGTAGACCCGAGGCAGCTGGCTGGCATCATCTCCTGAGTGAGTTTTGGTACCACTCTGCCAGCAGCTCCTGCAGACCAGCTCTGCTCCACACATGCGGATCAATTTCATTGTCTTCAGAACTTCTCCAGTGAGGCCTTAATTTCAATTTGGGAGAAAGGCAGCGCTCATGCAAATTCTCTGTCCTTGGTAGTAATTTCTTCCTACGTTACTTCTTAAAATCCCTCTTACCCCTCCCTCTATGTTATAATTTTTTATTCAACAGAAAGTGAATATAGTTTCTGTCTTCTGAATGGCGACTGACTGATATAGTTTCTCCCTTCTGACTGGCTACTGACTGATAAAATAGCCCTAATTCTTTGGAGTTCATACTGTGCCATGAACTATAGAATTTATAAACCTTACAACCATAGAGGCTGATTCACAAGCTTCCCTTCTTTATATTATAATTGTTGCATGCAGTGCTATATACTTTACAAACCCATCAAGATGATGTCAGGCCTATTCAAAAGAAATCAAGAGGGTAATAACATTTTATTTGTTTGCTTCTTTTACAGTTACTCAGATATTGACTGTTCAGATGCTCATATTTCTTTCTATCGGAGTTTCTGTCTGGTATCATATTAGTGGAGGCTGTGGTGATGGTGGTAGAATGCTGGGGAGTTGTTTCCAACTCATAATGACCCTACAAAGGATTTCCAAGACTGCAAATCTTTACAGGAGTAGAAAGTCTCATCTTTCCCCTGCTGGTAGAATGGCTGGTAGTTTCAAACTGCTGACCTTGAGGTTAGCAGCCTGATTCATAACCACTACGCTGCCAGAGTTCCTAGTAGGGTCAGGAGTGGTTTCAATAGTGGAATTACTGCCTGCCATCTGGAATTCCAGGCTTGATTCCTAGTCAATTTCCCTCATGTTAGCTACCACTCTTATGTCAGTGGTGGTTACATATTGTTATGATGCTGAACAGGTTTCAGTGAAATGTCTAGACCACGATAGATTAGGAAGAAAGACCTGGAAATCTACGAATCATCTAATGAGAAATCCTATGAGTCACAACAGTGTGGTACACAGCCAGTCAGGACGTTGGCACAGTACCAGGCAGAGTTTCATACCATGAATCACATGCTGACTTGATTGTAGCCGACATTTCTTATAATCCTCAAGAATTTCCTTTAGCATTCCTTAGAGTGTAGATGTGCTTGTGTCAGATTCTTGTAGTTTTATATTTTATCTGAACATGTTTTCAGTCTTGAAAGACGTTCCCTCTGGGCCTAGAATTCTGAACAGCAGAGGAGAAGTCTGCAGTCATTTGAATCATGTATTTCTCTGTGTGTGATGCATTATTTCTCTTCAGTTGCTTTAAGAAATGTTTTTCATAAGGTTTTACTGTAATGTGCCTTTGTCTACTAGTTTTCTTTGTATTTGTGCTGTTCAGGGTTTGCTGAACTTTCTGCCTCTTCATGTGGAGGTACGTCCAAAGAGGTGGGAATACCAGTAGGAGGGGAGGCCAGCCTTTATTTCGAGTGCTTTTCTCTTCCTATTATCTCTATCCTTCCTTTTGGAGGTATATTGGACAGGAATCTTAACAACTTTCTTTCTTAACAGCTTTCTCAGTCTTTTATCTCTTCAGATTGAAACATTCCCTTTTATCTGTCTTCGAGGTGCCAGATTCTTTCCCAGTCATATCTGGGAACACACTCCCCTGTTCTTGTTACAAAACGTCTACCTTTACAATTGTGACAGTTGCAATTTGTCATGATAACAATTATTCACTATTGAATCATATGAATCTTATCCCCATCTCTTTT
>NW_006408716.1:1812067-1813993 GCF_000296735.1 Chrysochloris asiatica | reverse complement strand
GTGTCCGTGGCTGTTCTGATCCTTCCCCCACTTGGTCTCGCCCAAGATGGTGGCTCCGGGAGCAGCTGAACATCTTGAATTAGAAAGCTATGGATTTCTTGCTTCTACTACAAATTCCCCTAGCTGTAAGCCTTCCAACCTTCTAAATATTCTTTTATATGTAGTTCAGAATTCTGGCACCATCCCGAGTCTGCTTGTTCCAGTATTCTGTGTTGTTGCTGACGGAGCTCTTCACTGCACTTCTGCCTGATTTGCCATCTTGTTTGTTCCCTCCCCAGTCATATCTTTTAAAGAGCAAAGATATCAGTTTGAGGACTAAGGTATGCCTGACCCAAGTCATGGTATTTCCAGTGTCCTCATATGCATGTGAAAGCTGGACAATGAATAAAGAAGACCATAGAAAAATGGATGCATTTGAATTATGGTGTTGGTGAAAAATATCGAAAGTACCATAGACTGCCAAAAGACCAAACAAATCTGTCTTAGAAGAAGTACAGCCAAAATGGAATGCTCCTTCAACATGAGGATGACAAGACTTCATCTCACGTGCTTTGGACAGTTGCCAGGAGGGAGCAGTGTCTGGAGAAGGACATCATGCTTAGTAAAGTAGGAGGGGGCAGTAACAATAGGCTCAAACAATTGTGAGGCTGGTTCAGGACCAGGCACTCTCTGGTTCTGTTATGCATGGGGTCGCTGTGAGTCAGAAAGGACTCCATGGCACCAAAACCAATAACAACAACAACTATTGAATCCGTCTAGTAGATTTCAAACATTTAAGTATTGCATTTCAGTTCTTAAAATTGATGTTTGATTCTTTTTTACGTTTTCAATTTTTTTGCTCAAAGTCCCAGTTGTTGTTGGTAAATGCTATCAAATCAGTTCCAATTCATAGTGACCCTGTATAGGGTTTCCAAGAAGCAGCTGGTGAATTTGAGCCACTGACCTTGCTGTTAGCAGTCCAGTGCTTATCCTATAGCACCACGCCAGTACTCCAAAGATCCCTGAGTAGTGCAAACTGTTTGCGCTTGACTACTAAGCTAAAGCTGGATGGTTTGAACTTACTCGGTGCTGCAGAAGAAAGTCCTGGCAGTTTGCTTCCGTAAAGAGCACATCTAAGAAAACCCTTTGGAGCACCGTTCTACTCTGTACTATAAGGAGTCACATTGAGGTCAAATCAACTCAATAGCAGCAATGTTATTTTCATTGTTTTACTGAGAGTTTGGAATCCTAGTGTGGCCCTGTGCGATAATGCAGTGGCCCGCAAGGTCAGTTTGAGCCACAAAGTCGGCAGTTCATATTCAGCAGCCACTCCTTGGAAACCCTCTACAGGGTCACTGTGAGTTGGAACCGACTTGAAGGCATTTAACAACAGCTATTGAGATTTCTATCATTATGAGTGTATTTTCTTTTACCTCACCGAGCATTGGTATAGTAGCTGGGCTGGAACACAAATCTCCGTTAGTTCTCTGCTCCCTCCCTCCTTTTAAGCTGGCATGTTTGCAGCCTGCCCTGCTACCAGTGATTCACAGTCAGTTAGGTATTTGGGCAGGGACGTTCTTTTCTCTCTGGAATCCCCCCTGGCTTCCCAGTAGCTATGCTGCTTTAGGCTCTTTGTCTTTCTCCACAGCCTTGGGACATGTCTATATCTTTAAGACATACTGCTTTTTTTCCTTCCTGCTCATGTCCAAGGTTTCTTTTAAGAACCTAAGATTTTGAACATCAGAGCCAAATGTTTCCCCTGAGGCTACCAGCCCAGTGCTGGCAAACCGCTTAAGTAGAGTGGAGTAGGGAAGGAAGAGAAAGAGAAAATATTGGAGGAACAAATATCACAGTGTCCTATCTCCAAATATTATTCTGGATGGGAGTACGTGTTTTTTAAAAAACAATATTATGTTTTTGGTGAAGGCACACACTGAAAATTTAATT
>NW_006408716.1:1809335-1810602 GCF_000296735.1 Chrysochloris asiatica | reverse complement strand
ATACATCAACCCCAAATTTGAAGTGTTTATAGAAAATTGAGGATATTAAAAACAACAACAACAACACAAATTACTTCGTAGGAAAAGAATGGAAAAAATCAAAACACTATACAGAAGGATGTTAAGTAAGAGGAGATTGGGGTAGGGTGGGGGCTTTGATTCTTTATTGGATCATCTTGTACTCAAAAGATGAATTTCAAGAAACTTTTGGCGACCACAGGAAAGAGTAATCTAAATCCCTTACTATTCTAAATCTTTGAAAAAGAAAACAATTGTCTCTGCAATCATGTCTTGGAATTGTCTTGCTATTTCTGCAGTTTGTCTAATGCAGGTGGTAGTGGTGATCCATGGAGTCAGTTCTGATTCATAGCGACCCTGCAGAGGGTTCCCAAGGCTATAAATCTGTACAGGAGCAGAAATCCTCATCTTTCACTCACAGAACGGTTGATAGTTTTGAGATGCTGATCTTGATGTTAGAAGGCAGGCTTGTAACCACTATACTACCAGAGCCTCTTAGTTTTATAGAGAGAATGTCACCATCCTTTCATTTGAGTGTATACATTTATGGGTGCTGAGAATTTTGTCTTAGTTTTGGGAGAAGAGAGGGAACACATTTCATGCTGAGAGAATTATTCTTGGGGATGCAGTTTTATAAATTTGGTTAAAGAAATTTGTTAAATTGTTCAAGAAAAGTAAACAAAAAATAGTTGCAGCAGTACATTGATAAGGAACTGTCAGAAATTCAAGGCAGATTCAGAAGAGAATATGGTATGAGAAATAAGACACTTAATTGTGATCATTCAGAGACCGTACTTAGACCAAGAGACAGATGTTCAAATAGAATAAGGCAATACTGGATGGTTTAAAATCAGGAAATATATGTGTCAGGGTTGTATCTGTTTACTATCCTTACTCAGTGTTTATGCTGAACAACTGATCTAAGAAGCTAGACTATATGAAGAGGAGTATGGCGTCAGCATTAGAAGAAGACTCACCACCAACCTGTCATATGCAGATTGCATAACCTTGCTTGAAAACAAGGAGGAGTTGAAGCACTTACTGATGATGATCAAGATCTTTAGTATGTATTACACCTCAACACAAAGAAAACAAAAATTCTCACAACTGGACAAATAAACAATATCATAAAAAGATTGACGTTGTCAAATATTTCATTTTACGTGAATCCACAGTCCTGGAAGCAGCCGTCAAGAAATTAAATGGCATCTTGCATTGGGCGAATCTGCTGCAAAACACCTCTTCAAGA
>NW_006408716.1:1805854-1806995 GCF_000296735.1 Chrysochloris asiatica | reverse complement strand
CACTCCTTGAAAACCCTTTACAAAGTTGCTATGAGTCAGAACTGGTGGCACTTATATATACACTATATGTACACACATAATACACATGTGTAACTCTTGGTTTAGTGCCTCTGTAGGATCAGCACTGGACTGTGAACCACAAGGTCAGCAATTCAAATGCACCAGCTGCTCTTTGGAAACACAGGGTCACTATGAGTCACAACCGACTCGAAGAAGGCACTGAACAACAACATATATACATGTATGTGTGTGGTTGGTGGTTATGTGCCGTGAAATTGGTTCTGACTCATAGCGACCTTCTATATGGTTTCTGAGGCTGGAAATCTTTACAGGAGCAGTAAGCCTCATCTTTCTGCCACAGGAGCGGCTGGTAGTTTCAAACTACTGACCTTGAGATTAGAAGCCTGACTCTTAAGCGCTACGCTACCAGAGCTCCTTGTATATGTGTATGTGTGTGTATGTATATATATATACGCATGCATAGAAGCATGGTGACTGCAGACATTGGATTTGGAGCCACACAGTCCTGGTTCAAGCCTGCCTGCTGCTCCACAGGAGAAAGATGAGGCTTTCTGCTCCGGCAAAGATTTAAAAGCCTTGGAAACCCTATACAGGGTTGCTACGAGTCAGAATCTACTCTATGGCACTTAATAACAAAATATGTATGAATCCAGGTATTGGAACGGACTCAAAGGCACTTAGCAATGAAAACTATCTATCTATCTATCTATCTATCTATCTATCTATCTATCTATCTATCTATCATCTGATGTTGGTTGTGTGCTATGGAGTTGGTTCCAACTCATAGCAACCCTATACAGGGTTTCTGAGACTGTGAATATTTCCAGGAGCAGAAGGCCTCATCTTTCTCCTGAGGAGTGCCTGGTAGATTTGAACTACTGAACTTGCAGTTAGCAGCCCCACTGGTAACCACTACGCTATCAGGGTATATAGAGCCTTATTTAATGAAACATAATGTCCAATGAAACATAATGTCCTCTACAGGAGCTCTGGTAGTGTAGTGGTTACAAATCAGGCTGCTATCCTCAGGGTCAGCAGTTCGAAACTACCAGATGTTCCGTGGGAGAAAGATGAGGCTTTCTGCTCCTGTAAAGATTTACAGCCTCGGAAACCCTCTACA
>NW_006408716.1:1800567-1805644 GCF_000296735.1 Chrysochloris asiatica | reverse complement strand
TTGGAACCAACTCGACGACACTTAACAACAATAGCAATGTCCTCTAAGTTCATCCATGTTCCAAGATGTTTGAGAACAGTGTTTTCCTAATAACGATTTGCTGATTACATTGTATTCAGTGCTTTCTTCGTAAGGAACCTTGTTGTTGCTAAGAGCTAAGAGTTAGTTTTGATTCATAGTTACCCAGTATTGGGTTTCTGAGGAGCGACTGGTGGATCTGAACTGCTGTCCTTGTCCAGTGCTTATCCTATGGAGCCATACAAGGATTCCCATGAGAGTACTTTATTATTCCTATGTTTTAAAAAAGAAAGCAATACAAAACAGAAAAATTAGGTGTCCTTCAAAAATCACAGGTTAGTAAGTGGAGTTGCCACAGTAAAGTCTAGGCCGTCAGAGCCCCTAATATTCTGCCTATTAAATCTAGGCACAGAGCTATAGGACAGTCAGAGAGAAAGAGAGCAAACATAGTAGAGTTATATCATGTTTGAGGAATTCAGCAACGTGTGTCTTATGGGGATATGTGAGTAGAAGGAATAAGAAAAGGAAGTAAATGAATAGAGCAGGCAGTTCAGTCCAAGACTCCATCCAGGGTCTGATGTAGATTCAGAGGGAGAAGCAGGTGGAAACCCGGAATCTGCTGTTCCCTCTGTAGGAGTCAATTTCGGATTGTTCTCTTGGGCAAAGATTTTTACTGGATGGGGCATGACACATATTCTTTGTAGAACAAGATCTTAAATCCAGATCCATTGTTTCACTTGAATTTCAATGACAGAAACAAAAATCTCTTCCAAAGCTAGAGGGAAAGCTGGCTGGGTTATTTCATGTAAAGTTCTTAGAAACGTGACTGGTACCTAATGAGAGATGATCTGTATGTATGTTTACAACAGGGTGCCTGCCTAGCATAGTAGCCAAGGCAATTTTGATTGCAAGTGATCTTTCCATGGTACTGACTTTAGGACCAACTCCCTGGGTTACCACAGCTCTTGTTTCACCTCCTTTATCCCACTGAGTGGCAGGAAAGAGCTGCAGTGAGAATCTTAGTAAGTTCTCAAACTCAGTGTAAATAGCAAGTAGTATGATCCAATGTGTTTTTTATTTCCTTTATAGTTGAAAGTGGGGCTGATTAGATTGTTGCTAGATTAAGACTTTAGAATACTTTGTTATTTGGCTTGCAAATTTCCTGCTTGTATTGGCTGAGCCAATCCCAATTAGTTTAAATGTATCTTTTTGGGGTGTGTGAGTTTTCCTGGCACACAAAAGACATAGAAAATGGAAAATGCACCCGGAATGCCTGCAGAATTCTAGCAGTATTGTTCACCGATTAGATCAATGAAAAAGTTCATGAAATTTCCATTTCAACTGAGTTTTCCATTAACAAAGAAATTGACTTAGTTCCTAGGTTAAATTTTCAGAAGTGGCAGCAGGTGACAATCAAGGAGCTGGTCTGATATCCGTAGAGAGTGTCGCCTCAATTTTCAGTGAATCTTTAGAGCTATCATAGGACTCCTGGTGTGGTGTTGTAGGATAGGCACTGGATTACCAACCATAAGGTTGGTGGTTCAAACCTACCAGCTGGTACTCGGAAACCCTATAGAGGGTTGCTATGAGCTGGAACTGACTTGACAGCATTTAAGAACACTACCACCAAATTTGGGTTAAGAATCCTGGTATATAGCACTGTAGGGTAAGAACTGGATTGCTAACAATGAGGTCAGCAGTTCAAGTACACTAGCCAGTCCTCAGAAACCCTACACAGGGTTGCTAAGAGTCAAAAATGACTTCATGGATGTAACAACAAAATTTAGGTTAAGATGAAAATAGCACCAGACAGTAATTGGACTTCAGCGACTGGCTTGAAATTTCTTGAACCATGATATTTGTAAACAGTGACAAAATAAAGCCCACAGGTTTCCCTTTAAACGAAAACCAAACTCGACCCTAATGTTTTTGTTGAGATTGTTTTGGAAGAAGACGCTTCAGTAGGATAACTGAAGTGGTATTCCGCTTTCCTGGGATGTTTGTCCAACTAAATACGTAATGTCATCCTCATGACATGTGCACTTCTGTGTGCATGTGTAAATATATATGTGCATTTCTGAGGCCACACATTGTGT
Organism: Chrysochloris asiatica; assembly: GCF_000296735.1. Classification (NCBI taxonomy): domain Eukaryota; kingdom Metazoa; phylum Chordata; class Mammalia; order Afrosoricida; family Chrysochloridae; genus Chrysochloris; species Chrysochloris asiatica. The sequence goes on along the minus strand of NW_006408716.1, from coordinate 1,803,530 downwards.
ATGTGCATATGAATGTGTTTGTTGTTGCTATTGTTAGGTGCCATCAGGTGGATTTCAACTCATAGAGACTCTGCACAACGGAAGGAAACACTGCCTGGTCCTAAGCCATCTTCACAATTGTTGTTATATTTGAGCCCATTGTTGCTGAGACTGTATCTATCCATCTTACTGGGGGTGGGAGGTGGTCTTCCTCTTTTTCGTGACCCTTCACTTTTCCAAGCATGGCGTCTTTCTCCAGGAACTGATCCCTCCTGGTAACATGTATGAGGTATGAGAGATGGAATCTCGCCATCCTTGCATCTAAGTAACATTCTCACTGTATTTCTTCTAAGACAGATTTACTTGTTCTTCTGACCATCCATGGTTCTTTTAGTATTCTTCATCAACACCATAATGCAAATGTATTGATTCTTTTATGGTCTTCCTTATTCATTGTCCACGTGTGTATGTGTTCATGTCTGTGTATTCGTGTGTACATATATGCACATATGTGTACATATGCACGTGTTTTTGTAAGAGAAGGACATGAAGGGGGGTGTGTGCTTATGGGAAGGACAATGCAAGCAGTGGTCAACTGTATCGCCAACTGCAGTGGGAAAAATGTTTTTTATCCACCTTACCTGAGAGAACTAGGAATATTCACAAAAAATATGAAATAGCATTGGAAGATATAAAAGATATAATATAACCAAATAAGATCCTTGAGGCACAAAAACAGTTTTGTGGTGAGACCTTGTCTGCTTGGAATGGTTACTGTTAGGATCCAGTTATCATGTGTAGATGAAGAATATCTAAATGTAGAGAGATACACCCAGCTTTCAAGTCAGACATGTGGGAGAGACCATTTTGCAAGGTCAGCCCTAGTTTCCACTGGCTATAGTCTCATGAGACTTCCTCATATGAGGATAGCAGAAGAACCATTTAGTAGAACCCCAATTAACCTGCAGAATACTTGTTGTTGTTGTTAGGTGCCATCAAGTCAGTACCAACTCATAGCGACCTTATGCACAGCAGAACGAAACACTGCCCAACCCTGGGCCAACCTCAGTACTGTTGCCATGCTTGAGTCCATCGATGCTGCCACTTGGCCAATCCATCTCGCTGGGGGTCTTCCTCTTTTTCTCTGACCCTCCACCTTAGCAAACATGATATCCTTCTCCAGCGACTGGTCCCTCCTGACAATATGTCCAAAGTATGAGACACGAAGTTTGGCCAGAATAGTAAGAGGTGATAAAAAGTGGCTTTTGTTTTAAGACACTGTATTGTGGGGTTCTTTATTATGCAGTAATCAATAGCTGAAATAATGTGTTTCTGATCCCACCAGAGTTAACTGATGACAAGATTATCAGACACTATCTCATACTACCCCAAATGTAATGCCTTAGATGATTATATTCTAGTCCCAAAGGTAGGAAGAGTCTTATAAACACTTTCCCTTTCTTCTGTAGTCTTGTTCCATGTCCATCTTCATGGTGTGTGGTGACTCTGTTTAGTAACTCCTCCTCCTTTTCTAACATAACATATATATATATATGTTATAATAGCCATAGCCCTAATCTGCTGCCCACCAAGCATTCTTCTCCTTCCTTTTGTTCTCGTTCTAGACGGAGGCACCTTCAGCATCCACATTCAACTTACCAGACTTTAGTGACTGACAATAAGTGATATTTTTCTCTTGACAAGGACTTTTGAGACCATGTTTCCTATACAGTTATTTCTTACATATGCCCTCAGAGAAGGCCAGTACTAATAGTCGGTGCTGATGTAGGAGGACCAGGTCTGACCAAGAGTCTCAGTGCATGTAGTGAGTGTGGGCAGTGGACCAAAGTCTGTCTGTGAGAATTGGGCTGGGTGAAGAGTTGGCCAGTTTGACTTCTGAGGGAATTGTTATATCTGGAAGTAGACCTAAGTGGAGCAAGTCTAGGTTGGCCATTCTCAAAGCTGATAGGAATAAAGGTGATAGCTTTCAATGAGAGCTAGGAGTGCTTAATAAAGTAGTCATATTCTTGTCAATGGTAGCTTTTGCAGCTTGGTTCTTCTGAAAGGCTAGGCCTACCACTGGTCTGTTTAGGATGCTTGACACTCAAATACATACGAAAGTTTCCATCTCACATTCTGAGTGTTCAAGATGGCATGTCCTTTCTACTTTGTAGCCAAGCAAATAAAACTCAGTCTAAAAACTCTGGTGCCATTGAGTCAGTACCGACTGATACCAACCTTATGCACAGCAGAACGAAACACTGCCCGATTCTGGGCCAACCTCACTACTGTTTCTACGCTTGAGTTGTCACTTGGCCAATCCCTCTCATTGGGGGGTCTTCCCTAGAAAATCTGCAAGGATGTCTTAGGATGAGATAAAAGTCAATAAATCACTGTTCAGAAAATAGTCTCTTCTTTGGCAATTTACTTCTCTGCCTCCTGTACCTTATGTTCAACCAATGTTGCAAATGGCAGCTGTCAACCCAGCTTTCTCTGTGGTCTGAAGTCCAGGCATAGCACAACTTCACAACCTATTTTAAGCTCTTGATTGAGTCATGATTAGAAGACTACACGCCATGTGAGAATGTAAATTACTGTAGCTGCACCACTCTCTTCATTGCCTACTGAGGGGCTCTGTTCAGTGAGGGCAGTGCATTTGGATACTAAAACTATTGCGGCCCCCCTCCCGTGATTCCTACAACTGCCCGTTTCCAGCCTTCCAACCTTGACCCAATGAGTTGGTTGAGTCTGAGAAGACATGTGTTACTTTGACTAAAGCCACTTAACCATGACAATAGGTTGTATCACATTATTTCAGGAATTCAGGGCTATTGGTCCTTTCTATGTCCTCTGGCTTAGTTCTCCATGTATCCCAATAGCATGCTTTGGGCTGTGGTTTTCTTGCTCACTTGTGCTGTTGAGTTGGTTCCGACCCATAGCAACCCTGTATAAGGTTCCCAAGGAGCGACTGGTGAGCTCAAACT
>NW_006408716.1:1797774-1799462 GCF_000296735.1 Chrysochloris asiatica | reverse complement strand
CAGTAGAAAGACCAAAGGAAAAAAATCAAATACATGTAAATTTCACAACACCCTGTTTAAAAGCTATTGGGTATTGATGGTGGTTGTGGTTGTGTGACAATGAGTTGATTCTGATTCATAGCTACAATATATAGGGTTTCTGAGGTTGTAAATGTTTATGGGAGCAGAAAGCCACATCTTTCTCCTGCAGAGCAGCTGCTAGATTTGAACTGCTGATTTTGTAATAATCAGTCCAGCTCGTAATCCATTACAGTCCTGGTGTGGCTCTATGGGCAAGCTCAGCTGCTGCTCCTTGGAAACTCTATACAGTGTTGCTATGGGTTGGAATTGACTGGACGGCACTTAACAACAACTCTTTTAATGGATAAAAGTAAATAAAAAAGTCCTTGAATCAAATGAGAATTAAAATAGAACTTATCAAAGCATTTGGGACACAGCAAACACAGAGCTAGCTCAGAGGACAGTTTATAGCAATAAATGCATCCATCCCAAAAGACCTTAACCCAACATCTCCAACAATTAGAAAAAGAGCAGCGAAGTAAGCCTACTGCCACCAGGAGGAAAGAAGTAATAAAGGTTAGAGCGGAAATGAATAAAATAGAAAACAGAAAAACAAAAGAATCAGCAAAACAGGAAGTTGGTCCTTTGAAATAATTAGTAAAATAGACAAACCAATAGCAAATCTAACATAAGAAATGAAGAAGATGCAACTAACACAGATAAATAATATGGGTGATATCACTAAAAAACTAATGGAAATAAAACGGATAATAATAGAATAATATAAAGAATTGTATTGCAACAAATTTAAAAATCTAGAAGAAATGGACAAATTTCTAGAAGCACACAACCTACCTAAATTAACACAGACTGATGTAGAAAAGTTGAACAGGACTTTAACAAGAGATGAAATTGATCAAGCCATTAAAAACTCCCAAGTAAAAGAAGTCCCGGTTCAGATAACTTTACTGATGAATTCTACCAAATATTCAGAAAGGAGCTGACACACACTCTATTCAAATTATTCCAAAAAGTAGAAAAGGATGGATAACTCCTGAACTTATTTTATAAAACAAGCATAAATCTGATCCCCAAACCAGGCAAAGGCATTATTAAAAAAGAAAATTATAGATCAGTATCCTTCATGAACATAGATGCAAAAACTTTCAACAAAATCCTAGCCAATAGAATCCAACAATATTTTTTAAAAAGTACATCATGGCCAAGTGGGATTCATATGAGGTATGTAGGGGAGGTTCAGTATTAGAAAAACAATCAACATAATCCACCACATGAATGAAACTAGGGAAAAAAACACATGATCATATCAATTGATGCAGAAAAGGCATTTGACAAAATCCAACACTCATTCCTAATAAAAACACTCATCAAAATAGGAACAGAAGGGAAATTCCTCCACATAATTAAGGGCATATATACAAAATCAACAGCCAACATCACTTTCAATGTTTAGACACCAGAACCAGTCTCCTGGTGAGCAGGAACCCCTTTATCACATCTCTTATTCAGTATTGTGCAGGAAGTCTTAACCAGAGCTACACGGAAGAAAGGGAAACTGTCATTGTTGTTAGGTACCATCGAATCGGTACTGACTCACAGTGACCCTATGCACAACAGAATGAAACACTGCCTGGTCCTGGACCAACCTCACAATTGTTGCCACGCTT
>NW_006408716.1:1790455-1796324 GCF_000296735.1 Chrysochloris asiatica | reverse complement strand
AAAAAAAAAAAAAAAGTTGAGCATTGACAAATCACCCAAAGGAGTACTCTCCAAAATTTATAGAACACTTCAACACCTCAACAAGAAGACAAATAATCTAGTTGAAAAAATGGACAGAGGACACGAACAGACATTTCACTAAAGAAGACATTCTGGCGGTCAACAAACGTGTAAAGAAATGCTCAGGATTGTTAGTCATTGTTATTTTTAAGTGCTGTTGAGTCACTTCAGACTCTGACCTTCTGGTTAGCAGTCCAGAGCTTATCCTACAGTGCCACACCAGTACTCTGCCATTTGTTGTTGTTGTTGTTGTTAAGTGCCATTGAGTTTGTTCCGATCCATAGCGACCCTGTACAGGGTTTCCGAGGGTGTAAATCTTTACGGGAGCAGAGAGCCTCATCTTTCTTTGCCATTAGAAAGTTGTAAATCTAAACAACAATGAGATATCATCTCACTCCAGTATTAATAGCAAAATAATAATAATAAAAAGCAAAACAGAAAACAACCAATTCTGGGAGACTGTGGAGAGGCTGGGACCCTTGTTCACTGCTGGTTATACTATAAAATGGTGCAGTCACTATGGAAAGGGGTACGGTGCTTTCTAAAAAAGTTGGAAATAGAAATACTGTATGACCCAGCAATCCCTCTACTTTATATATATATCCTCAAGAAATAGGAGTTGCGACAGGAGTAGGTGCATACACATCCAGGTTTATCACAATAGCAAAAAGATGGAGACAGCCTAAATGTCCATCGACAGAAGAATGGTTAAACCAACTCTAGTATATAGATACAATGGAATACTGTGCAATATTCAAGGATTCTAATGAATCTGTAAAACACCTCACAATATGGATGAACCTGGAAGACATGCTGAGTGCAATTAGTCAAACAGAAATCGACAAATATTGCATGAGACCACCATTGTAAAAAAGTTAAGAAAAGGTTTTCTTAATAAAAGAAACATCCTATAATTGTTCCTGGGGGTGGGGAGTGGGAATTATTCATGGGCTAGAAGGTAGACACAAAGAGCCCTGGTGGTGTAGTGGGTTAAGTGTTGAGCTGCTAGCTACAAGGTCAGCAGTTCGAATCCACCAGTGGCTCTGCTAGAGAAAGATGAGGCTTTCTGCTTCCATAAAGAATAACAGCTTCGAAATCTCTATACAGGGTTGCTATGAGTTGGAACTGACTCGATGGCACACCACCACCACCACTAGTGGAGGGTAGACAGATGTTAACATAGTGATCAACGATAGGAAGGTCGGCAGAGGGAAGTTGAAGATACAGGAGACCTAGGGAGGAAGTATATGAGTTAAAGGAAATAAAGACAAATACTGTTTATTGAGTCCTGGTGTGGCGCTGTGGGTTAATGCGCCAGACTGCAAAGTTGTTTGAACTGCAAGGTCGGCAGTTCAAGCTCACCAGCTGCTCCTCAGAAACCCTATACTGGGTCACTATGGGTCAGAACTGACTCGATAGCACTTCACAACAACAACTGTTAATTGATGGTACATGGAGGGGATTGCAATCATTGTAATTAAACAAAATACATAATTTGTTGAATGTAGAACTGATGATCAGTTCTGTAAACCTTCACTGAATTCACAATAAAAAGTTTTTAAAAAAACAACTGAAATTCTGTCAGATTTTTTGGTTGGTAGCACTTCTCAATGGAGAGAGATAGGTTCATAAAACATTTGCCGTGAATGACTTGGGACATTCATTTGATACAAGAATACAATTTTTATCTTAGAAAATGAAGGTGAGACTTCTTTACAGAAAGTTATATGGATGAAGATGATGGTCATTGCCGAGTTTATTGTAATGCCTGGCTACCTTTTATACAACAGAATGAACCTTGTCTGGTCCCGTGTCATCCTCGTGATTGCTGGTGTGCCCAAGTCCTTCATTGTGGTTTGTGGTTAATTCACCTCATGTAGGCTCTGGTAGCGTAGTGGTTACGAATCGGGCTGCGAACCTCAGGGTCAGCAGTTCGAAACAATCAGCTGTTCCCGGGAGAAAGATGAGGCTTTCTGCTGCCGTAAAGATTTACAGCCTAGGAAACCCTGTGTAGGGTCTCTATGAGTCGGAACCGACTCCACGGCACATAACAACAAGGCTCTCCCTCACCCTCGTCAGGCCTCTACTTCACCAAACACAATATCTTCCACCAGCAATTGACCCCTTATGATGATGTATCACCAGCAAGTGAGTTGGACAGTGTTCTTTTGCAATTGATAACGTATTCATTGGATGTTTTTTGGCCTTTGTTCTTAGTCTATGTTAGTCTGAAAGCTCTTCTGAAACCCATCAGCGTGGGATGACTCTGTTGGTATTTGAGATAAGTAGCACAACTTCCATCATTGTTGTTGTTGTGAAGTGCTGTTGAGTCGGTGCTGACCCATAGCGACCCTGGATAGGGTTTCCAAGGAGCAGCTGCTGAGCTTGAACCGTTGACCTTGCAATTCAAACAGCTTTGCAGTCCGGTGCATTAACCCACAGCGCCACACCAGGACTCCATTCCAGCATTGTAATGCCACAGAAACCCCCATAGTATGGCAAACTGACAGAGGACTGGTGGCTACTCTGATAAACAACCAGTTGTTGTGAAGTCAATTCTGAATCATGGTAACCACATATGTGTCAAAGTAGAACTTTAAAATGTGGACTATCCAATGGCTGATGTTTTGGGCAGTAAATCACCAGGCCTTTTCTCTGCGGTGTTTCTGGGTGGAGTTGAACCTAAATCCTTCAGATAGTAGCCAAGTGCGTAACCATTTGCATCACCTAGTCACCCTCATAATCTGTTGTTGTTGTTAAGTGCCGTTGAGTTGATTCTGGCTCATAGAGACCCTGTATAGGATTTCCAAGGAGCAGCCGGTGGGTTTGAACTGCCAGGCTTGTGGTTCGCAGTCCAGTGCTGATCCTGTAAGAGTTCATACTCTGATTAGAAACCTGAAATTAGCAACCCAAATGCAGGACAAGAACTAGAAGTAAACACACCTACTCCTCACTTACTGATTACCTTGTTAGCCATCATTTCACATTAACAACATTATGAAGGCAGGTAAAAAAATATTGCTAGTAGGGCTTATTAATACATGCATGGGCTTATTCCAAACAAAGCTTGTTAAAAACTGGTCTCTGAAACTATTAATATATGGCTGAAGAAAGTTCTTCCAGGAATACACTTGTCTTAGTCTCTTTAGGGTGCCTTCAAAAAAAGAGGTCCACTGTGGCTTCTGAGGGATTTTCTGGGTCAGTTAAATTCAAGGCAGAGAGGTCAGCTCCAAAGTTTACAATGACTGTTTGGGAATTCTTGATAGAATTTCTCAAATGACACAAAACAATCATGGGGCCTGGAATGTAAACGTTTAAAGAAAATTGCTTTAGTGATAAAAAACACTGGGAAAGTTGTGCTGAGGATTTTTTTTTCCCCATCAAGAACACTGCATCCGCTCATTCTTTGAGGGTAGCAAGAGCTTTCCTATGAGATGTTGGGAAACTTAACCCCATCCACCCTCCAGCCCTGATCTTGTCCCGTCAGACGTCTTTCTGTTTCCCATACTTAAAGAACTTTTAAAAGGAACATGATTCGAGCACTTCAACGATGCCCAAACTGCCATTTTGACATGGTATAAATCACAGAGTTCAGAATTCTTCAGGATAAGGGTTAGAGATGTTAAAGATATGTTGAGAAAATGAAAACTTCACCTTTTAATATTTTTTGTTTAATAAAGGTTTCTATGATTTTTAACAATACTTTTGGGCTTACCCTCATAATAAACAAATCTTCTATCTGATTATTTTGCACAATAGTGCAAAATGAATGCTGGGGTGTGAGCCAAGAGTAAGGCTGGCAGTTGGTTGAGATTATGTGTCAAACTATTTGGGCCACGATTCACAGTGGATAGACAGTTTCATAAGGACGTAATTTCACAGTTCTGTAATCATGTTGCCATGCTCTGTTTTATAATCTGATGTCATCACCCTCCATTTTCATATAATGCCAATTTTTTTCTTAATGACCTGGTCTACAGAACGAAAGCAGGTCATTACATGAGGAATGGGTGTATGCAAAAATTGAAAGCTGATTATATTAAATTATGTGATTACGGATTACTCCTGGTGTGGTGCTGTAGGTTCAGCACTGGACTGAAAATCACAAGGTTGACGGTTCAAACCCACAAGCTGCTCCTCAGAAATCCTATACAGGATCATTATGAGTCAGAACTGACTGTATTGCACTTAACAATAACAACAAATCATTTCAAACATCTCATTCCAATATCATATTATTTTTACAATGTAAAATAAATGAAGGAATGTAGGGAGGGAAATGGAATAAATGTATAGTGGGGGGCGGAACAGGGGGCTCCTGAGAATCTCTGTATTAATCTCTTTCTCTTGTTTACTCTCTCCTTCCTTTACCATCCTCTTCCTAGAGTCTCATGCCCCTATTTCTTCTTCCTCTCCTTTGGGCAGGAAAATTGTTCAGAAATCTGGAGGCTTCATGTGGTAAGGCATAAGTGGTTAGCAATTTTAATTTCCTTAGGTAGGGAAGTGTTTTGATGAGTTGCCCTAGAAAATGGATTTGAAATTGGATGTAAAAACCCAATGGAAAAACAAAACAAAACCAAAAACCAATGAAGACCGTAGCTCTGTGGATTGATCTCGTTGCTGTCCCAGGAATGCCTCTCTTCTGGAAAGGAAAGATCTGGGAATAGTCATAACGTTAGACTTTTAGCTCGCTGCTCCAAGTCCATTTCTATAAACACCAACATTCATGACAGGGGTTTGCAGGTGCTGGTTCTGTGCAGTGTTGTGTTCTTGGGGAACTACAGATGCAAGGTTACAATTTAGTTGTTTTAAATGTAATATTGTCGTCCCTAGGTAGAGATGCAACATTTGGTAAGTCAGCTGTGTGTTTCTTCTAATCTTGATTAAATAAAGATCTCAGCAGAACAAATCAGTCTGCTTTCCTCCCCATGTAAACCAATGCTTCAAGTTCTGCATTATTGCCACTGGTCCACCGCAATAAATTCCTGATAATTCTTCCAGCTCTGGTCTTTCTATTTCTCTGTCTTCAATTCCCCACGTAGCTGCCAAGGGATCTTCCTAAAAGGCAAATTCGATATTAACAATTCCCACTTTAATTCATTTAATAGCTCTCCATTTATTCCGTATACTAATTCCCTAGCAAAGTATAAGAATGCCTTCAGGTTCTGTCTACCTTTCCAACTCCATCATTTGTCACTTTTTCCCTGCCACATTTACCTTTATTTCCTAAATAAGACATGCTCTCACATGCTACTGGGCCTTTGCTGATGCACTTTATCCTATCTATAGGAGTCCTGGTGTGGTGCTATAGAATAAGCGCTCGACTGCAATGTTGGTGTGAATGGCAAGGCCGGTGGTTCAAATATACCAGCCACCCCTCGGACACTCTATACAGGATCTCTGTGAGTCGGAACTGACTCTACAGTATGTAACAACAACAATAAATAGTGTCCTGGTGTCGTAGTGGGTTATACATTGGGCTGCTAACTGCAAGGTCAGTAGTTTGAATCCACCAAGTACTCTGTGGGAGAAAGATGAGATTTTTTGTTCCCGTAAAGATTTCCAGCCTTGGAAACTCTATGAGTTGCTATGAGTAGGAACTGACTCGATGGCACCTAACAACAATGACAATAGTGTCCTGACCCTGAAAAGCCTTTCACTGTTTAATCCTGGGTACCTCTGTGCATTCTTCATGCATTGGTTAGGATTTTAGTTGCAAACAACAGAATCCAGTCTAACTATCTTAAGCAGGAAGGGATATGCTAGAAATATTAGAAAGCTAAAATCCTCACCACTGGACCAATAAACA
>NW_006408716.1:1789093-1789885 GCF_000296735.1 Chrysochloris asiatica | reverse complement strand
ATTGAACATTGTTTCGTTCTGCTGTGCATGGGGTCGCTATGAGTCGGTTCCGACTCGATGGCACCTGACAACAACAACAACAAAATGGAGTTGTTGGAAGGAATGGGCCAGTTAGGCTGCAGACTGACCTTTGCAGCAGTAGCTGTTAGAGCACACTATAGCCCTACTAGTATAGGAACCGCTGCCTCTGATCCCAAAACAAAACGACCTCTGCTACCCACCAGTATACACCAAAGTGGTATCCTGTACACCTCATTGTTTCCTCATTGTCTTAGTTTCCTAAGGCTGGTGTTAAAAGAAAAAAAAAGTCTATAAAAAGACAAAATTATAGTTTCACAGTCCTGGAGTCTAGCAGCCATGTTGTTCTCTTTTGGGTATTCAGAGGAGGAAACTGCACCATAAGTGTCTCATGGCTTCTGGTGGCTCTCAGCAATCCTTGGCTTGCAGCTGCATCTGTCAGGATTGTCATGGCTGACTGCCCTGTCTAGCTCTCTGTGCCTGAACTCATCTTTGAAGACACCACTCGAATGGAGCTAGGATTCACCCTACTTCAGTATGACTTACTGTTATCTGATAATAACTTCAAATTTTCGGTGTCCAATGAGGTCACATTCTCAGATATCCGGGATTAGGACTTCAGTATGTGTTCTTTGGCAGACACAATTATTATTATTACTTTTTGCTATTATGAATTTGATCTTATGTAGATCTTTTTTTTTTAATGTTTTATTGTGAATTATGTGATAGTTTACATGGGAGAACGTGAGTTTTACATTCATTCTATCGTATATC
>NW_006408716.1:1785373-1787278 GCF_000296735.1 Chrysochloris asiatica | reverse complement strand
GTTCTTCAAGGTAGCATAGTATTCCATTGTGTGTGTGTACCACAGTTTGTTTATCCATTCTTCAGTTGATGGGCACTTTGGCTGCCTCCATCTTTTTGGCAGACACAATTATATCCATGTTGCTGTTGTTTGCCATCGAGTCCATTCTGACCCATAGCGACCCTGTTTAGGGTTTCTGAGGAGCAGCTGATGGGTTGAACCGCTGACCCTGTGATTAGCAGTCCAGTCCTTATCCTACAGCACCACATCAGGACTCCAATTATATCCATAAAACTCAGGTAACTCACTTTCAAATTCAAGTATCACATGAGTATATTTCGTAGAAAGGAAGTCACAAACACCTGCAAGGTAAACGAAGAATATTTTCTATTTTGATTCTATACTGAGAAGGAAGTATTCATCATGTGCCAAACTTAAAATGATGCATAATAGACATTTTGCTATTAGGTACAGTTGAGTGTGTTCTGACTCATTAGGATGCTGTGACTCAGAACACTGTGAGGTCCTGCATTATCCTCATAATTGTTACATCTGAGCCCACTGGTGTTGCCACTGTATCAATCCATCTTGTTGGCGCCTTCCTCTTTTTCACAGACCCTCCACTTATGTCCTTCTCTACGGGCTGGTCGCTCCTGATAACATGTCTGAACTATGAGAGATGAAGTCTTTCCATCGTTGCTTCTAAGGAGCATTCAGGCTGTACATCTTCCAACAGATTTGTTTATTTTTCAGTCCATAGTACTTTTAATATTCTGCTCCAACACCACAATTCAAATCCATTGGTTCTTCTCCTGTCTTACTTGTGCGTTGCCCAATTTTCACATGCATATGAGGTGATTGAAGGAGCTCTGGTAGCGTAGTGGTTACGAATCGGGCTGCGAACCACAAGGTCAGCAGTTTGAAACTACCAGCTGCTCCGCGGGAGAAAGATGAGGCGTTCTGCTCCCATAAAGATTTACAGACTCGGAAACCCTGTTCAGGGTCGCTATGGGTTGGAACTGACTCGACAGCACTTAACAGCAATAATGAAGCAATTGAAACATCTCTGGGAAACTGCTTTTACATGGGATCAGGACTGAGATGGTGTTAAGCAAGAAAGATGTAGCTATCTAGTTTTAGAAGTATGTAGCTGTCTAGATTACAGCCTCAAAAACCCTATGGGGGCAGTTCTACTCTGTCTTGTAGTTTGCTGTGAATCAGACTAAACTTGACAACAGTGGGTTTATATGTAGACATTTTCGTATTTATCTAGCTTAATGTTCTCTGCACGTCCTTAAACTATGGTTTTGCGTTTGTCATTAATTTTGGAAAATCTTCAGTCATTATTACTTTAAATATTTCTTCGGTTTAGTTATCCCTTTTTCCTCCTTTATGTGTTAGCTTGTGTAATTCCCATTACACCCCCTTTTATTGAGAGTGTGGGGGCTCCATACGATAAGCACTGGTTGGTGAACCACAAAATTGGCAGTTCGAGACCACCAGCCACTCCATGGGAGAAAGAAGAGGCTTTCTGTTCCCACAGAGAAATCCTACAGAGCCACTTTGAGTCAGAACTGACTTGACAGCAATTAACAACAACAACAACAACAACGTGGCTATTGAAAATACCACAACTTGGGTTAGGCTCACCTTAGTTCTCAAACCGACATCTTTGCTCTTTAACAGTTTAAAGAAGTCCTTTGCAGAAGATTTGTCTAATGCAATGTTGTTGTTGTTAAGTATCATCAAATCAGTTCTGACTCATAGTGACTCTGTACAGGGTTTCTAAGGAGCAACTGGTGGGTTTGAACTGCCGACCTTGTGGTTCATAGTCCAGTGTTTATCTGACAGCACCACACCAGGTCTTTTAATTTCTTAACTTCTGCTTCCAATAGTGTTGAAGCAACATGAACTCTTTGACAGTGT
>NW_006408716.1:1783442-1784174 GCF_000296735.1 Chrysochloris asiatica | reverse complement strand
TGAGTCAGATCCAACTTCACAGAACCTAAGAGCATCACAACACTCTTGACATAGTCAAGGAAGGCTCAGGCCAGGTTGTCACTTCTGGCTGACAGGGCGACTGACTGTCCCTTGTGGGTGCAGAGGAGGCCCCTGGGGGAGGACAGGGACAAGTGGGTCCTTGCTCTCCCTCCTGTCCTCCATGATGAGGACTGAGCTGCCCCACCCAGAGCACAGCACCTGACCAGGCTGGGCCTAGCACAGACCCAGATCCGACACAGAGCTTGGATGAAGACAGAGTTATGAAATGATAGTGTTGATCCACCCCAGTTGTTTTGTCCCACACATTCAGGGCAAAGATCCCTAGTGGGGACATGGCAATCTCCTTGAGCTGGGCTTGTCTGCCTAACCTGATCGGGGTTAGGTCTGCAGCCTCACTGCTCCCATTTTTGGGGCTACAAAGTGATGCCTCAACTTTGTTGGACTTTCTCATCTCCCATGTCATTCCCCAGACCATTGACATGGTCTTTCTACCTGCCCCTTAGACATGAAGCTCCTTAGGCTCTGGTCCCTATCTATACAATCTATACAACACTGTACAACCCTGTCCCTTGTCACGCCACACGCCTTCCTCTGTAGAGACAGTACTTGTGGCCCAGGGCAGCCAGCTGACCTCATTTGCTAAACACACTAAGTGATGAAGGATAGCTTTAATTCCTTGCTAACATGTGTTTTTGTTGTTGTTAAGTGCCA
>NW_006408716.1:1769452-1779610 GCF_000296735.1 Chrysochloris asiatica | reverse complement strand
TTTTAAAGCGAAAATGAATAGAAATACTGTTAACTGATGGCATATGGTGGTGGTGGTGGTGGTGGGGTTGTGTGTCATGGAGTCAGTTCCGACTCGTAGCGACCCTGCACAGGGTTTCTGAGTCTGTAAAACTTTACAGGAGCAGAAAGCCTCATCTTTCTCCCGCGGAGCAGCTGATAGTTTCGAACTGCTGACCTTGCGGTTCTAAGCCCTATTCGTAACCACTACGCTACAAGAGGGGATTATAATCATTGTAGTGAAACAAGGTGTATGATTTGTTGAATGAAAACTGATGATCTGCCCTGTAAACTTTCACTCAATCCACAATTAAGACCTTAAAAAAAAAAAAAAAGCGGAAGTCCTCCAATAAGATGGATTGACACAGTGCCAGCAGCAATGGGTTCAAATTTAACAACAATTGTGAGGACGGTACAGGATTGAGCTGTGTTTCATTCTATTATGCATAGAGTCACTATGAGTCCAAACTGACTTGACAGTACCTAACAACAACAACAACGACAGCAGCAGCAACATAACACTAAAGTCCTGGTGTGGCATTGTGGGATATGCACTGGACGGCTGACCGCAAAGTTGGCAGTTCAAACCCACCAGCTGCTCCTCAGAGACTCTATTTAGGGGGACTATGAGTTGGAACCGGTAAGACGACACTTAACAACAACATAATTAATATTGGGAGTTTGGTGACTTTGTAGAATAAGAGCTGGACTATGAACCCCAAAGTTGGCAGTGTGTGTCCACCAGCCACTCCATGGGAGAAAGATGAGGCTTTCTGCTCCTTCAAATTTTAAAGGCTTAGAAACGCTATACATGGTCACTATGAGTTGAAATTGACTCTATGTGCTTAACAACAATGACGGCAAAAGCATCTTTATACACGTATGCTTCCTATGTGAAACCATGGACTATTTCAAATTAGGATGATGTTCTTACTCATTTCTGCATCCACAGTCCTTTGGCACCAAACCAAAAACTCAAACCCATTGCTGTTGAGTTAGTGCTGACTCATGGCAACCCTATGTTGTTGTTGTTATGTGCCGTGGAGTTGGTTCCAACTCATAGTGACTACAGGATTTCCGAGGCTGTAAATCTTTATGGGAGCAGAAAGCCTCATCTTTCTCCCATGCAACAGCTGGTAGTTTCGAACTGCTGATCGTGAGGTTACCAGCCCGATTCATAACCACTATAGGAAGAGTATAGGAGTTCTGGTAGTGTAGTGGTTATGAATTGGGCTGCGAACCTTAAGGTCAAAGGTTTGAAACTACCAGCCGCTCCGTGGGAGAAAGATGAGGCTTTTTACTCCCGTAAGGATTTAACACCCTCAGAAACCCTGTACAGGGTCGCTATGGGTCGGAACCGACTCGATGGCACTTAACTACAACAACAATAGGAATAGTATAACTGCTCCATAGGGTTTTTGAGGTTGTAAATGTTTATGGAAGCAGACTGCCTCATCTTCCTTCTAAGGAGCCACTGGTGGATTTTAATCTCCACTTGGTTAGCAGCTTACTACTTACCCACTGTACCACCAGTGCTTGTTGCCTTTGGCACAGCGTTGGACATATTAGTAAATTTTTGCTGATTAGTAATTAAAACAATAGAACTATGACTACTTTGTTTTACTAGGATCAACAACCATCAACACTCATGGACGCAGCAGTCAAGAAATCAAGCGACATATTACATTAGTCAAATGTGCTGCGCAAGACCTCTTTAAAGTGTTGAAGAGTAAAGATATCAGTTTGAGGAATAAGGTGTCTCTGACGCAAGCCTTGGTATTTTCAGTAATCTCATATGCATGCAGAAGTTGGCTAGTCAATAAGGAAGACCGTAGAAAACGTGATGCTTTTGAGTTATGGTGTTGGAGGAGAATATTGAAAGTGCCATGGGCTGCCAAAAGAACCAACAGATCTGTGTTGGAAGAAGTGCAGCCAGGGTGCTCCTTGGAAGCCAAGATGGCGAGTCTTCATCTCTCATACTTCTGACATGTTGTCAGGAAGGGACCAGTCTCTGGAGAAGGATATCATGTTTGCTAAAGTAGAGGCTTGGAGAAAGAGAGGAAGACTCCCAAAGAGATGGATTGTACAGTGCCGTCGGTGATGGGCTCAGGTGTAGCAATGATTGTGAGGTTGGCCCAGGACTGGGCAGTGTTTCGTTCTGTTGCACATAGGGTCGCTATGAGTTGGTACCAACTCAATGGCACCTAACAACAACAATGAGGATTCTTAGTCTAAAATTTTTTACCTAGTTAATTGTTAGTTATTGTTGTTAGGTGCCATTGAGTGAGTTCCAACTGATAGTGACCCTATATACAACAGTATGAAATACTGCCTGGTTCTTCGCCATCTTCACAATCATTGCTGCCACTGTGTCAGTACATCATAATGAGGGTCATTTTCTTCTTTGCTGACCCTTTGCTTTACCAAGCATGGTATCCTTCTCCAGGGACTGGTCCCTCTTAATAACGTGTCCAAATCATGCATGACAAAGCCTCACCATCCTTACCTCTGAGGAACATTTTGGCTGTATTTCTTTCAAAGTACATTTGTTTGCTCATCTGACAGTTTATGATATATTCAATGTTCTTCACGAACAACATAATTCAAATGAATTAAGGTTAACTGTTTAAGAAGCTTTCATTCAGTCTTGAAGACTGGGTCCTGGTCTTTATGCCTTGAGACCTATTAGACCAAATTTTAACAAACTCAAGCTGAAGGAGACAGATCCTTAAATACTCCTTAAGATTTGGCCTCCAGGAGCAAGATTGCAAATTCTTTCTCAGTGCTGATCTTAAGAGTCATCTCACACATGGTATGCCATAGTAAACAGTGAGCTTTCAAGAAGTGATTGAGTAAGAAAGGTTTCCTTTTGTGCTCTTTACATCTGTTCCCAGCCCTCCTCCCTCTCCTCTACTGTACCATGCTTTACTGTCAACAAAAGACCATTTATTCTTTCAGTGCTCAAAGCTATCCTATGTGCTTTGACTCTCTCCATGTAATAATTTGGGCCAGAAGTTAGCAATGGCTAACTCAGTCTAATGGCTGAAACCAGGTGCACAACCTGTTTGGATAAATACAATTTTGTAGGAATGCAGCCACACCCATTTGTTTATGTATTGCTTTTGACTGCTTTAGGTCTATAATGGCAGAACTGGGAAGTTGTGATCTGCCAAGCCTAAAATATTTGCCAACTGGGCCTCTATAAAAGTGTCTTCCTTTACCTTATCTAAGTCTCTGAAACACAGTTGATGTCATTAGTTGGTTTTGAATTCATTCCGATTCATGGCAACCCCATGTGTAGAGTAGAACTGCCCCACAGGGTTTTCAAGGCTGTGACTTTTCAGATGACAAATAACGGTTGAAATTGTTCATGTAAGTCAGGACATGAATCTAGATTTTGTGAAGATAGTTTGCATTTCTCAGATGTCATTATTGGTAGCCATTTAATAATGTGTGCAGTTATTTGAAAGCAGTTTTCTCTAAGCAGAGCTTCTTTTAACTCAGTTGATCCATACTGTAAATCGAATAAAAAGGAAGTTTGTAGTGTAAGCACACATGTTTCTAGAGCATTATTGACTCTGAAGGGTAGATCACAAAGCACTAAATAGAGTGGTTTTGAGGATGTGTGCAGCCAACATACCTTAATTGTTCATAAGCAGAACACACTATTCTGCAGATATAATTTGTGACCACGTATCTTCATGCATTCATGAGTCGGTCAAGATGCTTTTACCTTATAACTATTACTCTAGTGTATATAATTACTCCTTTTATGTATTGCTGTGTATCCTATCACTCCAAACATAGCAACTTTAAACAACCAACATTTTCTTATATATCATAGTTTTGTGGGTCAAAAATTTGAAGAAGATTCCTATGGGCAATTGATCTGGGCAACAAGATACCACTGGGCAACATAGAGGTTGCTCAGTGGTATTCAGTTGACTGATGGACTGGGATGAATGGTTCAAGATGGCTAACATAGAGGTCTAGCATTTTGATGGAAATGGCTGGAAGACTCGGCTTATCTGCGGCTGTGACAAGAGCACTTTTTTGTGACTTCTGTAATCAAGACTGCCACCATTCCTCTGTGGTGGCTTGCATGTTGCCACGATGATGGAAGCTTTGCTATGAGTATTTTGAATGCCAGTAGAGTCACCCATGGTGGACAGGTTTCAGCTGAACTTCCAGACTAAGACTTGGAAGAAGGAGAGGAAGACTATTTCTGAATGGTTAGCCGCTGAAAACCTTATGAATAGCAGAAACACTGTCAGAGAGCACCAGAATATTGACTACTGAAACATTATGAATAGCACTAGAATATTGTCAGATATAGTATTGGAAGTTGAGCCCCTCAGGTTGGGAGGCACTCAACATGCGATTTGGGAAGAGATGCTGCCTCAAAGTAGAGTTTACCATGATGACAGAATGGAGTAAAGCTTTGTAGACCTCTATTTGCTGATAGGGCACAACTCAAAATGAAGAGAAGCAGCTGAAAAAATTCATTAATAATTGGAACATGGACTGTATTAAGTATGAATTTAGGAAAATTGGAATGAAACAAAAATGAAATTAAACTTATAAGCATCGATATCCTAGGCATTAGTGAGCTGAATTTGAATGGTATTGGCCATTTTAGATCTGACAATCACATGTTGGAAATGACACATTGAAGAGAAATGACATCACATTCATCATCAAAAAGAACATTTTAAGATACAGCTTGAAGTATAAAGCTGTCTGTGATAGGATAACATCCATATGCCTATAAGGAAGACCAGTTAATATCATAAACTCAAATTTATGCACTAACCACCAAAGCCAGTGATGATGAAATTGAAGAATTCTTCCAATTTCTTCAGTCTGAAATTGATCAAATGTACAATCAATATGTATTGATAATTACTGGTAATTGGAATCCAACGATTGGAAACAAAGAAGACAGATCAGTAGTTAGAAAATATGACCTTGGTGATAGAAATTATGCTGGAGATTGCATGATAGAAATTTGCAAGACCAATTAATTACTTCATTGCACATAACTTCATAAAAGACGATTGTATACATGGACTTCATGAGATGGAATACACAGGAATCAAACTGACTACATCTATGGAAAGAGATGGTGGAAAAGCTCATCATCATCAGACAAAACAAGACCAAGGGCAGACTGTGGAACAGACCATTGCTCATAGGCAAGTTCAGATTGAAGCTGAAGATTAAAACAAACCTACAAGAGCCAAAAGATGATCTTGAACATATCCCACCTGAACATGGAGATCAAGAACTGATTTGATGCATTACACACCAATGACCAAAGACCAGAAGAGTTGTGAGATGACATCAAGAACATCATACAGGAAGAAAGCAAATGGTTATTAAGATGACCTGTTATAGCTGTTGTTAAGTGCCACTTATAGGGTTTCGAGAGGAGCAGCTGATGGGTTTGAACTGCTGACCTTGTGGTTCCCAGTCCAATGCTGATCCTACAGCACTACACTAAAAAGAAAGAAAAGACCACAATGGATGTCAGAAAAGACTCTGAAACTTGTTCTCCAGCACAGAGATGCTAAAGCATATGGAAGAAATGAGGAGGTAAAACAGCTGAACAGAACATTTCAAATGGCAAATCATGAAGACAAACCCAAATGTTATAATGAAATGTACACAGATCTGGAATTAGAAAACCAAAAGGGAAGAACATGCTTAGCATTACTCAAGGTAAAAGAACTAAGGAAAAAAAATAATAAAGCCTTGGATTGCAATACTCAAGGATTCTTTGTGTAAAATATTGAATGATGCAGAAAGCATCAAATGAAGATGGAAGGAATACACAGTCACTGTACCAAAAAGAAATGGTCGATGTTCAACATTCTCAAGACCCAATGGTACTGAAGGAAGAAGTCCCAGGTGCGCTGAAGACATTGGCAAAGAACAAGGTTTTGGTAATTGATGGAATGAAAGTAGAAATCTTTCAACAAACTGATGCAGGACTGAAGGCACTCACTCATCTGTGCCAAGAAATTTGGAAGACAGCTACCTGGCCAACTGATTGAAAGAGATCAATATTTGTGCCCATTCCAAATAGAGGTGACCCATTGGAAAGTTAAAATCATAGGACAATATCATTAATATCACATTCAAATAAAATTTTGCTAAAGAGAATTAAAAAATGGCTGCAATAGTACATTGACAGAGAACTGCCGGAGTTTCAAGTTGTATTCAGACAAGGCTGTGGAACAAGAGATATCATTGTTGATGTGATCTTGGCTGAAAGCAGAGAATACCTGAAAGATGTTTACCTGTGCTTTATTGACTATGCAAAGGCTTTTGTCTGTGTGGATCATGACAAGCTATGGACAACATTGCGGAGAATGAGTATTTTGGAACACTTAATTTTCCTCAGGAGGAACTTGTGCCTAGACCAAGAGGCAGTTGTTAGAACAGAATATGAGGTCACTGAATCGTTTAAAATTAGGAAAGTGTGAGCCATTGTTGTATTCTTTCACCTCATTTATTCAGTCTGTATGCTGAACAAATAACACAAGAAGATGAATGATATGAAGAAGAACATACCATCAGGATTGGAGGAAGATTCATTAACAACCTGCAATATGCAGGTTTTGCAACCTTGCTAGCTGAAAGTGAAGAGGACTTAAAATAGTTACTGATGAAGAACAAACACCACAGCTTTCTATATGGGTTTTTACTTTGGTGTAAAGAAAACAAAAATCCTCACCAGTGGATCAGTAAATAACATCATGACACATGGACAAAATATTGAAGTTATCAAAGACTTCATTTTGCTTGGATCCACAGTCATCATTCATGGAAGCAACATATCTTTAAGCAACAAATCCAAGAAATCAAACGATGTATTGCATTAAGCAAATCTGCTGCACAACACCTGTTTAAAGTGTTCAAGAGCAAAGACGTCAGTTTGAGGACTAAAGTGTGCCTGACCCAAGCCATGGTATTTTCGGTAGACTCATATGCATGTGGAAGTTGGGCAATGAATAAGGAAGACCACAGATTAATTGATGCATTTGAGTTATGGTGTTGGGGAAGAATGTTAAAGCTGCAAGAAGAACAAACAAATCTGGGTTAGAAGCAGTCCTTAGAAGCCAAGAGGACCAGACTTGTCTCTCATACTTCAGACACATAATCAGAAGTGACCTGTGCATGGAGAAAGACATGCTCGGTAAAGTGGAGGGTCAATCAAAAAGAGGAAGTCCCTCAACAAGGTGGATTGACATAGTGGTCAGCTTAATGGACTCAAGTGTAGCAGCAATCATAAAATGAAGAAAATCCAAGATGTAGCCATGAAAGGGAAAGGAAGTGGAGTCTTTTCTTAGACACGGTCAAGGATTCTAAGTTCAATTGTTTTCTACATATGATGTGTGGAGTGACGAGAATGTTCCATCTATGTAGATGGGTGATGAAGTTGTCCAGGATGATAGAATATTTGAGGGGGAGAGGATTCAGGGATCCAGGCTCCATAACACTTCTTCGATGTACCTGTGTAATAAATCCACAACAGTGATATATGGAGAAATGGCAGGACTGATTGGAGCTTGGAATTGAAGAGTAATTATCTGAAAGTACATAACAGTAAAAAGAGAATAGTAATACTGTCTTCATTCTACTATAAATCTTTTATCACTCCTCAAGAAAACATTTGTCTTGAAACAAAGAGCAAGGAGGACATTGTTCCCTAAGGAAAGGAATACAGAGTAGACCAATGGAAGGAAGAGCCAAAGAAGGCGCTGTAGGAACCATTCAAGGGAAGAATGAGGGTGAAGTAGGAGTTGGTTAAAATGAAATGGAGACTCTACTGAGGACTCAAAAGAAAAATAGGATCTGGGTAAATTTGTGAGATTCTGAGCTGCCACAAGACAAGAGTATAGTAGAGTTGTTGATGCTATGTGCCTTCAAGTTGATTCTGACTCATAGCGACCCTGTACAGAGTTTCTGAGGAGTAGCTGGTGGGTTTGAACTGCCAACCTTGTGGTTCACAAGCCAGTTCTTGTCCTACAGTGTGCCACACCAAAACCCTGGATAAGTATGGTCCAGTCAACAGACACAGGATATTGAAGAGTTAGTAGATAAGAAGGAGGAAGAGGGCCTCATGGATTAATTGATCCCTGAGTTCGTCTTCCCGGAAGCAGAACAAGTGCCTGGGTTAGGAGTGCAATGGAAAACGACAGACCTATTCTCTTGGAACTTAGCAAAGACATCTGCTTCATAAGCAATATGAGACAGACACATCTTTCTCAGATCAGACGGGATAAGAGAGTATAAATGAAGTTCACTCCTTTTTCTCAAAACCGTATCAATGTATCATGAGAACAGTGCTGTGAAAATGACCTCTTGGAAACCCCCAAAACTATGGATTTATATTAAGAGAGAAAGCAGATCCAATTTGTTGAGATGTTTCTGTGTGCTTGAAGATAAATTACATTATTGTATTTTATCAGAAGATGGGGGGGAGGATGACCACTTATGGGTGGGATGATCACTTAAAACTGGAAGAAAATGGAAAGGGTACCTAATATCTGTGAAGAACTTATTTCAGGCAAGTTTCTGGAATGTGAAATTCAGACCTGTGCAGAGAAACTCCAAGGGATTATGTTAATTGGGGCAGTTTTATGGGGAGGGTTTGCAGAGGGGAGGAGATGGATAGAACAGCATTAGGCATGAGGGGTGATTTTCCTTCTTGGGTAAAGTCTGAGATGTAAATTCTGGTGTGCAGAGGGGTTACAAACCCATGATGGTTGTCAACGTAATACCTCTTCTTGAAGCATCCAGTTAGCATAAGATGGTGGTCAATATCGTGAAAGTACAATGTCTGTGGTTCACACTCTCTGGTTCTCATTTTGAATCTACTACTTCCTACACTGGTGATCTTAGTCTCCTTGTGTTTAATATGGGGAGAATAGTTTGACTTTTCTCACATGATTGTTGTGAGAATAAAGTTGCTGCTGTTGGTAGTCCTGGCTTCTACTTATGGTGACCTTATGTATAAAAACAGAGACTTTGCCTGGTCCTGTGTCCTCTGCACAATGATTGGTTGCCTTGAGCCAATTGTCTTTACCATTGTATTCTGACATTGTGTCTTCCAACACAGGGAACTCATCCTCAGCACTATATTAAACAATGTTCTTTTGTGATCCATTGACTACTCATTGGCTTATTTTCAGAAGCGTCACCAGTACTTTCTTCTGTCTTATTCTGAAATCTCTGTTGAAAACTGCCCACCACAGGTAATCCTGCTGATATTTGAAATACTGTTGGCAAAGCTACCAATATCATAACAACACATACACTGCCACAGTTCAACACATGTGAACTGGTGGAGGCGATAAAATAAGGTAAAGTATAAACAGTAACTAGAACAGTTTTGATATATAGTGTGTACTTACAATAGATGGTATTGTTATCTATATTTTATGTTTTATATTCTGCATAGATGCAAATGTACAGGGGCCTTAATAGTCAGATCGTGCCCTGCTCCTTGTAGTGAGACAGAATGAAGGCATGCATTTCTACATCTTTAAGTCATGATCATGAAGATACAAGCATGTACGTAGAGAAGAAATATTGAATTCCTAACTGAGAACCTGAGTCATTGAAATAGTTCAAAGATTGCCCAGGTCTTCATTTTCTTTCTTTCTTTTTTTCCAGAAAGGTAAAGGCTTGGTTTTAGTATAGCAATGACACCAAGCGTAATGTTCCAATTTGGAGTCAATAAGTGAGTCACAGCTTCAGATCTACCACCATTGTACTGGTTGCTCTTAGTCTAATTATTGGCACAGTGGACAGAGAGAACATGGAAGAAGTTGAGAATCATGCAGCTGCTCTGACTGGGCTAGACACCCTTCTTTGGTACTGCCACAATGCCGTTTCCAAAGATTTCCTGAATTGTATTTATTCCTATGTTACTGCCACTAGATTATTAGCTCCTCAAATATGAATTATGATAATAATGTTGTTGTTGTTAAGTATCTTTGAGTCAGTTCCAACACATAGCAACCCTGTATAGAGTTTCCATAATAGCTAACACTTATTTAGTATTTGTTTATTTTGGGGTTTGTATCTCTTTGATCCTGTGGGGTTCGCAGCCAGATTTTTAACCACTACA
>NW_006408716.1:1755587-1765654 GCF_000296735.1 Chrysochloris asiatica | reverse complement strand
CTAAGGCTGAAGACAATATTGTTGTTGTTATGTGCTGTGGAGTCGGTTCCAACTCATAGTGACCCTGTACAGGGTTTCCAAGGCTGGAAATCTTTACGGGAGCAGAAAGCTTGGTCTTTCTCCTGTTGAACAGCTGGTCGTTTCAAACTGCTGACCTTGAGGTTTGCAGCCTGATTCATAACCACTACGCTACCAGAGCTCCTTTAAGGATATAATAAAGTCCACTACCATTGAGTTGATTTCAACCCATAGTGACCATATAGGGCAGCATAGACCTGTCCCATGGGGCGTTGGGGTGTCTTCAAACAGTTAGTGGGTTGGAACTACCAGTCTTTTAGGAGACAGTCCATTGGATAACCTGCGTTGTCACCAGTGTTCCCTTAGTGGTAATAGTTTATAATAAAACATTGAACATCATAAGGGACAGAGTCTAAGTCTTGACCGTTTCTTGTTCAGGAGGCTTCTTATTCCCTAGGCATATTTACCTGTTCTCTCTCCCTTTAATTCTGGGTGTGGGTGTAGGATGGCGTTTGGTTAACTCAAAGCTTGCACTTTCTGCCTCCATCACATGAGTATTGAACACAAGAGTTGTCCGTAGAGAGAACTCTGGTGAATATACGTATATACAGACTAAAGTAGCACCACAGATTATTGTATTTTCTAATACCCATCACTGATACACTTTGAGATCTTAGGGAAGCATAACATGGTGTCTTTATTTGCAGGCCCATTGCTGGAAGATGGTCAGTATTGAATTTCTATGGCTTCACATTGTGCTATTGTACACACACATCATCTGGCAGCCCTGATCCTCTTATGTTGGAAGTAAAATATAAAAGGAAAGCTAAATGGGATTTCTTGGTTGCAGACCATGTATTAATGTGGATAAAACCCAAATCAAACATGAGCTTCCAGTTTTCAGAGTCTATTTAACTGAAAGCTATAGTTATTTTTGTCCCTGTGCTAAATTGGTGTCTGGATCTTCCCTATACACCAAATGTGAGAACTATAGTGGCAGGCTTAGGAGAGTGTCAGTAACAAGCTAAGAGGGAAATTATGTTTATAAACCCTGGATTGAGTTCTTCTTTCTTTTAATGGTCTTTTTCTGTTGGCTAGAGTGCCAGGGATGGTGACATTTGTGAGTCATCTGTGTGATGCTAGGAAGCCAAGAACACACCTTCTTTCACTCTCCTTTCTTGGTATAGTTACAGGCATGAAACCAATCTACAATATTGTCCAGAGCCATAAACCTATCGCTTCTCCTTTGGGTGACAGTTGTGTCTGTTTCCTCTTCTCCTGGGGCTCTTGTCAGAACCTGAAAGCTAAAAATGTAATACTATTTCAATTTGTACCTCTGGAACTTGGACCAATCTACCTTGTTTAGGTGAAAGGCTTAAACACTTGAGGATAATCTTAGACGTTTAGGTGCAAATAGTTCCCAGAATTTTGTGCTTTGAATCGTTACTCTGTATACCTAAGGACTGTGGTCTTTCAGATTTTCCAGCAATTACAATTACTGGAATGCTTGAATCTCAGAATTGAGAATGATTTGGGGGTCATCTAGCCTGACTTTAAAGAAGAAAATATGTCAATTGCAGACCTGTTATTTCTTCTTTCGCTCCCTTTTTGAAAACTAGCATCACTTCTTTCAAGCTTTTATATTGAAATCTCAAAACTCATGCAAGGTAAGCCTTCTTGGTTAGCCTTCTTTCTTTGCAAGAAAATCCCATTACCTTATGGCTAGAGGTAGGTGAAGGAATCTTTCTAGTCTACAGGTGTAAACACACCTCTGTTGTGTCACAGTCCTGTTGTGTGTTTATTTTTATGGTCATTAGTTTCTCTGCAACTATTAGGCTCCAGGACCAACTGGGGACCCCAGAGATGAGGCTGACCTTTGACAGTCCTCCCCAAAGAAAATGAGGGAACTATGATATTCATGTGCTGTGACCCTTCCTAGCTCCTGAACCATGGTAACCATTCCCAGCAGGTGTGGGACTATTGGGATATGTCACACTTTGGCTCTGTAAACAGGAAGAGGCAGGCGCAAACTGCTTGCCTGAATCTGAACTGGGTCTCTTCCTCACCTCCTAGCTTGGTCTGTGACCTAATTATCCCTCCGTTTCTGACACTCAGGAGCCAGGCTTTGTGGTGTCCTGGTGAGAGATGAAGATGGAGCCTGGAGAGTTAAATCATGCCTCTCCTAATCCCTCTTCCTCACTTTTCTCTCCTTTCTTTTACTGGTGCGTTTGAAAAGACAGGGCCTTGAGAAACCAGAAATCTTTCAAATATGCCCTTTGTAAGTCATCTCTTTCTGTACACTCAATGCAGAAAGGACATCAGATGTCGTGGCTGCCTGCTCTCCAAGCTGATTCTGTGGGGCTGCAGGCAAAGGAGAAAAGAGGCTCTTGTGTGTTTGTAAAGGGAAAACAAATGGCTGTTGAACCTGCTGAGATGCAGGGCTGATCCCTGCAGCTGCTCAGGCCCACAGAGGCTTTTCCAAATGTGCTGGAACCCCCAGTCGGGCTATTCGCCCGCTACTGCTTCTGATTTTTTTCAATGTTGCCTGTCTGCTTGCCTTAGATTTCTATGGCATTTTAACAATTAGGAAGACCTTCCATGTACATTACTGCATTTCATCCTCATGGTAACCTATGTGAAGTGTGCACTATTGTGAACCATGCTTTTATAGGGAGAAAAAAGGAACCTTAGAAAGACATAAATGGCATGTTTAAAAGCAAACTCCGGAAGCTGCTCTGCCTCATGATCTGACCCGCCTACCTGCTCAGCCTAGCTGGCCACACTCTCAGTTACTGTCACACTTCTGTAGCATAGCTCAGTGATACCCATATCCCAGCATCCACCAGAGTCACCTGGAAGGCCTGCTATAGAAGATTGCTGGTCCCTACCACCAAACTTTCTGAATCTGGGTGGCTTGAGCATTTGTATTTCTAACAAGTGGCTTGGTAATGCTTACTTGGGTCCAGCAACCATACCAGTAGAACCACTAATATTTAGAAGCAGGAGTCCCTGGATGGTACAAATAGTTAAGCACTTTACTATTAACCAAAAGGATGGCAGTTCAAACACACTCAGAAGCACCTTGGCGGAAAGCTTTGGTGATTTGCTTCTGAAATGTTATGCCTTGAAAATTGTACGGGGTACAGGTCCACTAGGAAATGCATGGGGTTACTATGAGTTAAAATCGACTTGATGGCAACTGTGTGTTGGTTTAGTATCTAGAAAATCACCGTGCTTTAGCATAAAAGCACCTATTGCTAGCTACTTTTGGAAGACATAATTCCATATAAGAACTGAAGTTGGAGGTGTCGGTGTAGTCTGGCAAAAGCCTAGGTAGGAGTCTATGTAAGGCAGGCCACCTGTGAGCTTCTGTGGCCTAGTGCAACCTCCTTGTTTGACTGTTCTGGTGAACCTTCTTACGAGTACTTACTTCCAGCAGTCTTCACTTCCTCCAGGAAGCCTTTCTCAGTCTGGGATAATGGTTCAAGTGCAAGTGGTTTATTTGGGAAGTTCTGGAAATATTGACATAAGGCAGGCATTTTTGTTCATGGAAGAAAGCCCATTTCATTATAGGTTAGCATATATACATGAAATAAATTGTAGGGATAATTGAATAAACTTATAAGGAATGTATATATTCCCGGAGTCCTGGTGTGACACTGTAGGATAAGCACTGGACTGCTTACCACAAGGTCTGTGATTCATACCCATCAGTCACACCTCAGAACCCCTGTACAGAGTTGGAACCAAGTTGATAATTCAACAACAATGATCTCCCTGGCTGGAGCAAATAGTTAATCACTTGACTACAAGTTGAAAGATGGAGTCGTGGTGTGGCGCTGTGGGTTAATGCGCCAGACTGCAAAGCCATTTGAACTGCAAGGTCGGCGGCTCAAGCTCACCAGCTGCTCCTTGGAAACCCTATACAGGGTTGCTACAATGTGTAAGTGACTCGACTCGACGGCACTTAACAACAACAACAATCCACCCAGAGGCTTGTTGGAAGGCAGACCTGCCAATCTGCTTCTGAAAGGTCTTATTCTTGAAAACCTTCCAGGTATGTTACTGCATTTCATCCTTATGGTAACCTGTGTGCAGTGAGCACTATGTGAAGTTCTACCCTGCGCACTTGGGGTCACCATATATGGTGGCTGTTGTTATGTACCATGGAGTTGGTTCCAACTCATTGTGACCCTGCCTAGGGTTTCTGAGGCTTTAAATCTTCTCAGGAGCAGAAAGCCTCATCTTTTTCCTGCAGAGTGGCTGAGGGCAACTTCAGTATTATTTGGGATCCGTTCTTTTTTTTTTTTTTAATGTTTTATTGTGAATTATGTGATAGTTTACATGCGAGAACATTAGTTTTACATTCATTCTATCGTATATCGTTTCATTGCCATGGTTACAATCCCCTCCATGCATCATCAACCAACCAAAGGGTATACACTACAAGCCTGCAACCCAGTCGTCAGCACACAGCCCCTCTCCCTCTCTGTGTCTAAAGTCCCCAACTGCTCCATCTCTCCATGTCATCATCTCTGCCTCCATCTCAGGCATCTCTGCTTCTCTGGGTAGGTTCCCACTCTGTTCTTCTCCCTTGATGGTCCCAGGGACCTCCGCTCCTAGGCTGAAAAGTTAATCGCTCCCCTCCTTGCTACAAAATGTCTACCTTTACATTTCCATCCCTCACAAGCAGTTGGGATCAGTTCTTGGTCCCCTGTAGATACCAACATTTGTACATACTCAAGTCCCTTATACACAACGATGTGTCTGTGTATAACCAATGCAATACTTCTGTATACTTTAAATAATCTCTTGTTGTTGTTGTTAAGTGCCATTGAGTTGGTTCTGACTCATAGTGACCTTGTGCAGGGTTTCTGAGGAGCGACTGGTGAGCTTGAACTGCCAACCTTGCAGTTCAAACCCACTTTTCAGTCCAGTGCATTAACCAACAGTGCCACACCAGGACTCAAAATTATTTCTAGATGTTATGGAATACCTCATACAATGTAAATGCTATGTGTGGTACAGTGCATGGAACGGCTTGCAGGAATAATTGAATAAGCTTATAAGGAATTATAATTAAATGGAATCCTAGTGTGGCAGTGTAGGATAAGCATGGATTACTAACCACAGGTCAACAGTTCAAACCTACCATCCTTTCCTTGGAAACCCTATATAGGGTCTCTATGAGTCAGAACCAACTCGCTGGCACTTAACAACAAGTCTTTGTAACTCCCACCAAATGACTGGATGTTGTTGTTAGGTGTTGACAGGTCGATTCCTACTCATAGAAACCCTATCTATGCACAAGAGAATGAAACACTGCCTGGTCCCGAGAAACTCTCACAATCCTTGTTAAGCATGAGTCTATTGCGGCTGCCACTGCACCAATCCATCTTCTTAGGCATCTTCCTCTTTTTTTCTGACCCCCCACTTTCCCTAGCATGATGTCCTTCCCCAAGGACTTGTATCTCCTGACTCTATGTCCGAAGTATGAGAGACAAAGTCTGGCCGTAGAATAAGATAAAGAAACTCCTGGCTTTTAAGGAGCCTTCTGATTGCTTTTCTTCCAACACAGACTTGTTTGTTCTTCTAGAAGTCCAAGGTACTTTTAATAATCTCCAACACAATAAATCAAATGCACATTAATTCTTCTATGGTCATCCTTATTCACTGTCCAACTTTCACATGCAAATGAGGTTATTGAAAATATTATGGCTTGGGTCAGGTGCACCTTAGTCCTCAAACTAAGTTCTTGCTCTTGAACACTTACTTTAAAGAGGTCTTGTGCAGCAGATTTGCCTAAGGCAATATGTCATTTGATCAACTACTTCTGTGAGTGTTGATGATAGACCCAAGCAAATTGAAGTCTCTGACAACTTTAATCTTTTCTCCGTTTATCATGATGTTATTTATTGATGCAGTGGTGAGGATTTTAAATTTTTAAAATATTTTACATTGAAGTGCAACCCATACTGGTTGCATGGGACTCTAATATGTGGATTGGTCAATTTTATCATCTGCTAGGTTGAAAGTGAGCCATATCCAAAGCAGGAATGGGGGGGGGGGTGTCTTATGTCCATCAAGAAAGAAGAGCCATGAGTGGAGCCAGAGTCCATTAGACCCTGAGATCTCTGCTTGGCAGAGTGGCGGTGGCAGAGACAGCTCCAGAGGCAGTGGCACTGAGAGAGATCATGAGACAGAGCAATGTTTTTCCCGCCAACAGAATGAACAAGCTGAGTGCCTTCAGGCAGGAGCCTGGCTTACAGAATA
This sequence comes from Chrysochloris asiatica, assembly GCF_000296735.1. NCBI lineage: Eukaryota > Metazoa > Chordata > Mammalia > Afrosoricida > Chrysochloridae > Chrysochloris > Chrysochloris asiatica. The sequence continues at coordinate 1,759,363 of NW_006408716.1, read as the reverse complement.
GGGTGTCCTTTGGGCATTTATTAGCAGCACGAAAGGAGTTTTCTAACAGTTGTCTGAGCAGAGCAGAGACCAAGGGATTTTATGGCTGAGAGGCCAGTGCAGAGAGAGGCATGCCTATGGGCATGGCTAAGAGGCAAGAGAGACTCTCCTGACCTGAAGAACTATATTCTGATCCTGAATTGTACCATGTTAGCCTCTCCTGTAACCTGTAGGATAAGCACTGGACTGCTAAGCACAGGTCTGCAGTTCAGCCCACCAGTCATAATTGTTTGTAAGGTCTATGAGTTCTTTGTGGCCATTCAACAGATTATTGAATTCAGCAGAGAAACAGAAAATGCTGAGAAGGACAGTTGGTGTCAGAATTGGTAAGGAAGGTTGAAGGGTGGAAGCATGTCTGGCACTCACCTCATAGGAATCGGTCAGGGCAGGTGCGGAGCTTGAATCTCCTTCTCTCTGGTATAGTCAGAGGGCAGACATGGCCCTCCATGTACATTTTACACTCTAGAAACATCACTTCATGCCGAGTCCTTCCAACAACTCCATTAGCTTTCTAAGTTCCTATCTCTTAACCTTTGAGGGAGTGCTTTAACCACTTAATTGTGTCCCTCCATCACTATTTTTGATGTATGGTTGGTTGAATCTGTGTACACCAAGGTTGTATATACATATAGAGAGTGTATATACAATTGTGTATATGCAATTGACCCATGATGGCAAGGAAGGAGAGAAGCAGTCTTGAGTCTGAAGAACTCAGGATTGTCACCATGCGGATGAATGAGACCATGTATCCTGATTTGGTCATGCTCCAAAGAATCAGTAGGGAGTAGGTGGCGCTGTGGGTTAATAAGCCAGACTGCAAAGCCGTTTGAACTGCAAGGTTGGCAGTTCAAGCTCACCAGCTGCTCCTCGGAAACCCTATCCAGGGTTGCTATGGGTCGGAACCGACTCGATGGCACTTAACAACAACAACAACAGCAAGGCATAATACACACATGGAAGGAGCAAGAGAAACAGATTTTTAAGCAAAAAAAGAGATTTAATAATGCATAGACATTCTTGCAGAGAGGAGAAGAGAGTGAGGATCACACTGAGTGAACTCTTGGCTTCACTTTTAAGCTGTTTTTCTTCTGGGGTGGATTCCCAGTTTCCTGATAGTTGTCTCCTTATCCTTACATTTTCCTATCATAATTTAGGGTTCATGATTGGTCATCTCTTCCCATTACATCAATCTGTTATGATTGTATTCATGAAATAGCCATTATTGTTGTTGTTAAGTGCCATCACGTTGGTTCCGACTCTTAGCGACCCTGTATAGGGTTTCTGAGGTGCGCTGGTGAGTTTGAACTGCCGACCCTGTGGTAACCATAATGCTGATTTATTATAGTGGTATTATGATTCGTTTCTTGGTCCCGTCAGATCTTATTCTTCTCTGTGCATGCCTGATTTGGGGGAAAGTTCCCTTTTCAGTTTTTCCTTTTAGTTGGCTCCCCTGACAGGTCAGACCCTTTCCTACATTCTTTGTGGATAATCAGTGGTTAGCACCTATTTCTCTTCTAGCTACCTAACAGGATGACCAAGGCTACTCACGTAGACCCCAAACCTAGGGCCAGGTAGGGAAATGTACATCTCAACTTGTATGGAGAGGTGTCTTTGAGGGCCTGAAATTTCACCCTTGTTTTTGCTTTGGCGCTACATAAACCTCTTGGAAAGGAGCTCTGGTAGCGTAGTGGTTACGAATCGGACTGTGAACCACAAGGTCAGCAGTTTGAAACTACCAGCTGTTCCGCTGGAGAAAAATGAGGCTGTCTGCTCCTGTCAAGATTTACAGCCTCGGAAACCCTGTACAGGGTTGCTATGAGTCAGAATCGACTCCACGGCACATAACTACCACCACCAAGCCTCTTAGAAATGATGTCATCTTAAATTGAAACTGGAGTCTGGTGTGGCGCTGTGGGCTAATACATCAGAGTCATTTGAACTGCAAGGTCGATGGTTGAAGCTCACCGGCTGTTCCTTGGAAACCCTATACAGGGTTGCTATGGGTCAGAATTGACTCGATGGCACTAAACAATGACAACAACAACAAAATTGAAATTGAATTATGTAAAAAGTAAGGAAAGTTGCATTTACTTCATACTTGAGCATGTGTACTGAGACTCAAGCGTAGTACCTAGTTGAATTACACTATGGTGTGGTAGTGCCAAGCAGAACAGTATGGTGTCAGTATATTGTTGACCCATACTAGACAGTGATGGATTCTTGGACAAGGTCAAAGTTGCTTTTCGGAGGAGGTGAGGTTTCAGCTAGGTGCTTATAGATAAATAAATGTTTAAGGATATTTTCAAGGGACCCTGGTGGCACTTTGGACTAGCTGTTTGGCTGCTAACTATATGGTAGTTCAAACATACCAGCTGTTCCACAGGAAAAAAAAAAATGAGGCTGTCTGCCCTTGTAAAGATTTCAAGTCTTGGGAAACTTAAGGGGAAAGTTCTGCTCTGATATATAGGTCACTGTGTGTTAGAATCAACTCCATGGCAGTGGGTTTAGTATTTTTGGTTTAGTAGTTTCAGAGTCCCTTGTTGTTGTTGTTAAGTGTTGCCAAGTCGGTTCTGACTAACAGTGACCCTATATAGAATTTTTGAGGAGTGCTGATTGGTTTGGACCCTCAGTCTTGTGGTTAGTAGTTCACTGCTTATCCTAGAGCACCTACCAGGACACCCTAGGTGATGCAGATTGTTAATGTGCTCAGATACTAACTGAAAAATTCTCAGTGTGAGTCCATTCTGAGGCATTTCATAGGAAAGACCTGGCAAGTTTTTCTTTTTTTTCCCCCCCCTGAAAGGTCTGTTTTGGAAAACTCTATGAACTCATTCTATTTTCATGCTCACTGGTTGTCAGGAGACAGAGGTGCTTGCATGACAACTAGTTAATGCAGAAACTGTGGTATTGCCAAATATAGTGTTGCCAATTACAATATTTTTCAGGACCATAAGCCAAAACTTAGTGAAAAATTAGAATAGATTAATTTCATATGTAATGCCATTTCCTTTTAACAAGTATATGCATTTTTAAGGCCCAAATCAAGTCCTTTTCAAAACCTTAGCTGGCAGGTTCAACCCTCGTAAATCATCCTCTTCATTGGTATTGGAAGGATTGGCAGTTCTGCACATTTTAGCACATTAGACTGTGCATTACATAGCCTTGGTCTTGGATCGATTCCTTTGAGTAATTGACATCTCCCTGGATGGATTGTAAGTCTGTGTGGGGCTCATTCAAATGCTTTCCAAAGGTCAAAAGCAGCCAAGGTTCTACATTTTCTTTTTTTCTTTTCTTTAATGCTTACTGAGAACTCATGTGCACTTCAACTATAGTAAGTGTTATGCACATATTGGAGGAGTGCAGTGGCTCTGTAGGACAAGCACTAGGTTGTTAGCCACAAGGTTGGCAGTTCGAGTCCATCAGCTGTTTCATAGGACAAAGATGAGGCTTTCTGCTCCTGTAACAATTTTTAGCCTTGGAAACCCTATACAGGGTCTCTATGAGTCGGAACCAGCTCAGTGGTTCTGACAACAACAACATGCACACTTTATTTTTACCCTGTGTAGAAGTTGCTATTATTATTTCCGTTATACAGAAGGACACACTTAAAGTGAGCGAAGTAACCTTTGAAGAGGATTATCAGAGCTGAGGCAATGAAAAACAAAACAAAACATGTTCACAGCTCTAACTAGAGTAGAAACAATTTGCCTGGTAGCATCTGACTGAGAATAGTTTTT
>NW_006408716.1:1752687-1754677 GCF_000296735.1 Chrysochloris asiatica | reverse complement strand
TATTATAATGAAATGTGCAAAGACTTGGAGTTAGAAAACCTAAAGGGAAAAACATGCTCAGCATTTCTCAAACTGATAGAACTAAAAAAAAAATTCAAGCTTAAAGTTGTGCTATTGAAAACTTCTACATATTGAAATGATTCTATACATTGAATGATGAAGAAATATCAAAAGAAGATGGAGGGAATATACAGAGGCACTATACCAAAAAGAAATGGTCAATTTCCAGTCATTTCAAGAGGTAGCATTGTCGAACAACAAGGCTCCAGAAGTTTGATGGAGTACAAATTTAAATCTTTCAACAAACTGATGCTCACTCATTTATGCCAAGAAATTTAGAAGACCATTACCAGGGCAAACTCATTGGAACACATCTGTATTTGTGCCCATTCTAAAGAGAGGTGACCCAACCAAATGCAAACATCCTTGAACCATATCATTAATAGTATATGCAAGTAAAATTTTACTGAAAATAATTTAAAAACAGTTGCAAGAGTACATCGACAGGCAATTGCCAGAAGTTTAAGCCGGATTCAAAAGAGGATGTGGAACCAGGGATGTCACTGTTGACATCAGATGGACCTTGGCTGAAAGCAGAGAATATCAGAAAGATGTTTACTTGCAGTTTACTGAGTTTGCAAAGACTTTCAATTGTGTGGACCACAGCAAACTATGGATAACCTCAAGGTCGGAAGTTTGAAACTACCAGCAGTTTCACGGGAAAAAGATGTGGCATTCTGCTCCTGTAAGGATTTGTAGCCTTGGAAACCCTACGTAGGGTCACTATGAATTGAAACTGATTCCATGGCTCACTACCACCACCTTATTTGTCAGTGGAGATTTGCAGGTTGCTGTGATGTTAAACAGGTTTAAATGGAACTTCCAGACTAAGATAGACTAAGAAGAAAAGTTAAGCAATGTACTTCCAAAAATCGATCAATAAAAACCATATGGATCACAAAGGTCCAATCCATAATCAATTATGGGGACAGTGCAGGCCCAGGTAATGTTTCTGTTCCATTGTGTTGGTCACCAGGAGTTGGAGAGGACTCGGGGACAGCTAGTAATGACTTTTCAATGAATTGGTTTAGACAGAAATCTCTTCACCCCAAATCCAGATTTTCCAGATAAACAAGCCTGATTTATTTATTTTGGGTCACCCATGGACCAACAGTTTGGAACGAGGAAGTTTGGATCAGTTTATACAAAATTATGGCAGGAAACTCAGTTGGCTATGCATATGTGAATTGAGTGGGTGTTGAGGATCAATTTTTATAAGACGGGCTAACTGACAAGCCTTCTGCATGTTTGTCCTACAAACAGAATTGCTTTTACAGTGCAAAGATTTATTGTTATGACAGTGGTAGCCTCTAACATATATCTTGTGGCTACTCTTTTTGGTGGCAAAATTTCTATTGAGGATATCACTTGTTTATATGGTTCTACATTTTGTATTGTTGTATTATTGTTAGGGGCTCTCAAATAGGTTCCAACTCATAATGACCCTATGTATAATACAACAAAACATTTCCAGTCCCTGAATCATCCTCATAATCCTTGTCGTGTTTGAGTCCATTGTTGTATCCATTCTGTCAATTCCTCTTGTTGAAGGTCATTATCTTTTTGCAGACTCCTGATGTGGTGCTGTGGGATACGCACTGGACTGAAAACCACAAGGTCGGCAGTGCGAACTCAACCAACTTCTCAGAAACTCTATACTGGGTCGCTATGAGTCCAAACTGACTTGCGGGCACTTAGCAACAAGAACGACAACATCAACAACTTCTAGTTTATCAAGGGAGAGCTAGTAGAACTGTAGGATAAGTGTTGGGCTGTTAAACACAAGGTCAGTAATTCAAACTCACCAGCAGCTCTGAGGGAGAAAGATGAGGCTTTCTACTTCTGTAAAGATTTACAGCCGAGCTCTGGTAGCGTAGTGGTTACGAATCGGGCTGCGAACCTTAAGGTCAGCAGTTCGAAACTACCAGCC
>NW_006408716.1:1748775-1751727 GCF_000296735.1 Chrysochloris asiatica | reverse complement strand
AGTCTTTGACCTTCATCAGTAAGTGCTTTGAGTCCTCTTTGCTTTTAGCAAGCAAGGCTGTGTCATCTGCATTTGCAGGCTGTTAATGAATCTCCCTTTAATCCTCATTCAGTGTTTCCTTCACATAGTCCAATTTCTTGGATTGTATTCGCTCAGTGTACAGATTGAATAAGTATGGTGAAGAGATACAACTTGGGATGCATACTTTTTCTGATCTTAAATCATACTGTATCCCTCTTTTATACTTGCATTTGGTCTGTGTACAGGTTCCTCATGAGCACAATGAACTGTTCTGAAATTCCCATTCTTAGCAGTGTTATCTGTAATTTCTTATGATCCACACATAGTCAATAAAACATACATAAACATCTTCTCTACTTGCAGCCAAGATCTATCTGAAATCACCAGTGATAGTCCACGTTCCACATACTCCTGTTAATGTTCTGCTACAATTATTTTTGAACCATCTTCAGCATAAATTTACTTGTGTGTGACATTAATGATATTGTTTGATAATTTTCACGTTCTGTGGGTCTCCTTTCTTTGGCATGGGCACAACTATGGGTCTCTTTCAGTCAGCTGGTCAGATAATTGTCTTTCAAATTTCTTGGCATCAATGAATGAGCCCTTCCAGCATTGTATCCATTTTTTCAAGTATCTTAATCAATAGTCCATCAATTCCTGGAGTCTATTTTTTTTACCAGCGCCTTCAAGTCAGCTTAGACTTCTTTCTTAAGTGCCATTGGTACTTGATCACATGCCACCCCTTGAAATAGTTGAACATTTACCAATACTTTTTGGTATAGTGGCTGTGTGTTCCTTCTATAGTCTTCCGATTCTTCCTGTATTGTTCAATGCTTTTGCCCATAGGAATCTTCAATTTTGCAACTTGAAGTTTGTATTTGTCTTTTGTTCTTTTTCAGCTTGAGAAATGCCTAGCATATTCTTTCCTTTTGGCTTTCTAACTCCAGGTGTTTGCACATTTCATTGTAATGGTTTTATCCTTAGGAATCTTCTCCTCACCTCTTTTACTCCATCATTTCTTTCATTGGTTTTAGCTACTCTCAGCTCAAGAGCAAGTTTCAAAGTCTCTTCTGACACCCATTTTGGTCTTTTCTTTCTTTCCTCTCTTTTTAATGACCTTTGCATTCTTCGTGCACGATAGCCTTCATATCATTTGACAATTCATCTAGTCTTTGTTCATTAGTGTTCAAAGCATCAATATTCTTGAGATGATCTCTAAATTCAGGAGGCATATGCTCATAGTTGTACATTGGCTGCCATGAATTTATTTTAATTTTCTTCAGCTTCAACTTGAATTTGCTTATGAGGAATTGATTTCTGTTCTGTAGTTGGCCCCTGGCATTGTTCTGGCTCACGATATTGAAATTCTCCATTGTATCTTTCTGCGGACATTGTCAATTTGATTCCTGAGTATTCCATTCAGTGAGGTCCATGTGTATAGTCATAGTTTATGTTATTGAAAAAAGGTACTTCCAATAAGTAAGCTGTTGGTCTTGTAAAAAGGTACCATATAATCTCTAATGGTATTTCTGTCACCAAGGGTGTATTTTCCAACTTTGGATCCTTTATAGTATGACAAACTGACAAGTGGTGGACAATTTGCATAGGATCAGATAAATATGGGCTTATATTTTTATATTGCAACTAGTTTAGATTATGCAAGTTACTTAACCTTTGTCAAGTCAACCTCTCATGAATAAAACAGGGATATAATATACAGGGTTTGGGGAAGAATGAAATAACATGTTGCAAAGTATTTTCACTTCGAAGTCACTCTATGACCAGCAAATTATTATTATCATCATTAATTTAATGTTAATCATTACTATTTCATGCAACATGCTCTCCAGCCAACAATGACAAAATGTACTTAGATAAATTGATGCTTTCCTTCTGACAGATGATGACAAGAAGATTGTAAGGCAATCTGTCGTCTGACAGACATGACCATTGCTTCTGAAAACCCCCAAATGGATAATTACGCTTTCATGCTAACAAGGATTGAGCAGTCATGATTGTTCATTTCCCCATCTTTTTGTGAAAATTAACTGACCCCCATCTGGTGTCCTTTGGTGGAGAAATTGCATGACACTTCGGTCTGTGAGTTAGATGTGAACCTTTGGCAAACTGGGACCTGTCACTTGTGTGAAAGAAATACAACTGAGAGAGCAGTACCAATTTCACCTGATGTGTTTTGCTTGTTTTTGGGGGGGATATCTAAATTAGGGAGTAATGATAACATTATGTTGGAATTTGATATTAAATCAGAACTGAAAGAGAACAAGAAGAGGAAAGGGAGGTATTTTATATTTACACTATACTAAGGTCTGGGTCTCAGCATCCAATTTTCCCTTAATTATAAGAACCATTCCAGTTTAAGGTGAATCCCCATGGAATACATTTTGCTCCATAATACAGAGTCTGGAGAAAGATTTTCCCCCTTAAATTCATCACATGAACATCTTTGGTCTGCCTGTTGGGAAACTGTATCTGTTTTCACTTTAGTGGTGGTGACTGTTGAATCAATGCCTACTCTGGGCAACCCCATGAACAACAGAATGATTTGTTGTGGATTTAACCATATTATTTTGTGATGAATAGGATTTTCATTGGCTAATTTTTAGAAGTAGATTGTCAGACTTCCTGAGCTGTCTTAGTCTGGAAGCTGGACTGAATTCTGTTCAGCATCATGGTAACTTCCCTTAGTCTTGGTAACTTCCCTTAGTCACTGTAACTTCCCTTAGTCATGGTAACTTCCCTCAGTCTTGGTAACTTCCCTCAGTCATGGTAACTTCCCTCAGTCATGGTAACTTCCCTCAGTCATGGTAACTTCCCTCAGTCTTGGTAACTTCCCTCAGTCATGGTAACTCCCCTCAGTCTTGGTAAACTTCCCTCAGTCGTGGTAACTTCCCTCAGTCATGGTAACTT
>NW_006408716.1:1740545-1748010 GCF_000296735.1 Chrysochloris asiatica | reverse complement strand
TGGTAACTTCCCTCAGTCAGGATTCTTTTATGTCCTGTTTCCCCTAATCTCATTCTAAAAGTCAAGATCAATCTAGTTGCTGTCAAGTTTCCCCTGATTCATAGCGATCCCATGTGTGTCAGAGTAAAACTGTGCCCCCTAGTGTTTTCAATGGCTGAATTTTTGGAAGTAGATCACCAGATATTTCTTCTGAGGCACTTCTGAGTGAACTTGAATGACCCAACCTTTTGGTTACCAGCAAGTGTATTAGCCTTTTACACCACCCATGTACTTCAATCTCTGTAAGGGTCTGATTATAATTTTTAGGTAAGCTGTTTAAAATTCTTATTCTGAAACTAGAATATAAATGAATAACTATAAGGATGGACTCATAAAGTTTTCAGTGGCTAAATATTCAGAAGAAGGCTACCTCTCCTTATTAACAACCTACTGTATGCAGACGATACAACCTTGCTTACTGGAGCAAAGAAGACTCAAAATAATCATTGATGAAAATCAAAGACTAAAGCAATCAATGTAAGGAAAGTAAACATCCTCATAACTGCACCAATAAATAACATCATGATAAATGGAGAGAAGATTGAAGTTGACAAAGACCTCATTATTCCTGGACCCACAATCAATGCTTATGGAAGCAGCAGTCAGGAAATCAAACAATGCATTGCATTAGGTAAATCTGCTACAAAAGATCATTTTACAGTGTTCAAGAGCAAAGATACCAGTTTGAGGGCTAAGGAGTACCTGACCCAAGCCATGGCATTTCCAATCACCTCATATACATGTGAAAGTTGGACGAAGAATATGGAAGACTGTAGAAGAATTGATGCATTTGAGTTATATTATTGGAGAAGAATATTGAAAGTACCATGGACTTACACAATAGCACACACATCTGTGTTGGGAGAAGTGCAGCCTGAATGCTCCTTAGAAGTCAGGATGGTGAGACTTTGTCTCTCATACCTTGGACGTATTATCAGGAGGGACCAAATAAATTGAGAGAAATAAATTATAAATGAAAGTGGAGGGTCAGCAAAAAAAAAAAGAGGATCACTCCCAAGGAGATGTATTGACACAGTGGAAGCAGCAATGAGCTCAAATGTAACAATTGTGATGATGACACAGGCCTGGGCAATGTTTCATTGGGTTGTTATGAGTCTGAAATGACTCAATGGCACCTAACAACAGCAAAAATGATGGACTCATAAGTTGAAATCTAAATGAGGCAGAGATGACTGAAGAATAGTACTGTCTCCTTCTATATGTTGTTGTTAAGTACCACTTAGCCAATTCTGACCCATAGTGACCCTGTATAGGCTTTCCAAGGAAAAGCTGGTGAGCTTGAACCACTGCCCTTGCAGATCAAATGGCTTTGCAGTCTGGTGCATTAACCCACAGCGCCACCCCAGGACTCCTCCTTGTATATATATGCACACACACACATACTTATATATACATATCATATATAGAAGGATATCTATCCATCTATATATATATCCATGGAGTCCTGGTAAACTGCAAGGTTGGTGGTTCAAACCCTGTACAGGGTGTCCGAGGCTGTAAATCTTTATTGGAGCAGAAAGCCTCAGCTTTCTCCTGTGGAACAGCTGGTAATTTCCAACTACAGACCTTGAGGTTAGCAGCCTGATTCGTAACCACTACGCTACCAGAGCTCCTTGCAGTCGAGGTTGGGAGGTGATTATTTTGGCCATTGGCATAATTGCAAAGGTGTGGGAATGGAGTGGAGTGGAGAAGGGAGAGATATGGCAGCTGGGAACTGAAGGAAAACACAAACAAAGGAATTTCCTTTCTCATAGGGAATTTAAAATTGTGTCTACCTACTCTTTAGGATGTAATTTAACATTTTCTCTCTCCACCCTGAGGTATCTTTAATTACAGTTAATGCTAATTGCTAATGCATGTAATTTTGGCCTGTTTTTAAATTACATTGGACTCTATTAACAAAATACAACAAGTGGGTGTCTTTAAATAACAGAAATTTCTCCTTTCTCAGTTTTTATCATAAATTGAGTGAAGGTTCACCGATGAAATCAACAGTTTTACATTCAACAGAGCAGACACGTGGCTTCATCTCAACATTAACAATAGTCCTCCCACTTCCTCCTTGGAGTTCCTCCTTCAGTTTCACCCACGTTTCCATTCCTTCTCAACTTTGTCTTGAGGTAAATGCCTTTTTGTTCTTGAATGATTGATCATTCCATGATGAACACACCTTACTAGTGTAGTTGTCCCTTCTACATACCTATCTATTGCTTGGTTGAAACTTAAGGGTTTCTATAGCCAGTCTTGGGTTCCTCCAGTCTCTTTCTGACCAGGAAGTCCAGTTTTTGGTTTTGTTTTTTTAAATACAATTTTGAGTTTTGAAGAACAGAAATTTCTTGTCTCACAGATTTGGGGGCAAGAAGTCTAAAGCAGAGCGTTGGCTGTAGGTAGGGTTCTTCATTGTTGGCAGCCATGGACATTCCTTTGCTTATTAAGAGTTCCTCACATGGTCTGTTTACACATGTTCTGTGTGAGTCTATGTCTATTCCTCTTTATTTTATGACACACCTCCCAGAGGGATTAGATTTAGGACATGTGGCATTGAAGGATAATGCACTGGACCACAAAGTCGATTTGAACCACAAGATCAGTGGTTCAAGCCCACCAGCCACTTACTAGAAACCCTATACAGGGTCTCTATGAGTCAGAACTAACTTGAAGACACTTATTAACATAGTCTAATATGACCTCAGTAACATAATACAAGACTACCCCTATTTTCAAATGCTATCATCTTTAGAGGCATAGGGTTAAAACTTCAATGTAACTTTTTGGGAAACATAATTCAATCTCAAACAACCTGGAACACAATCTCTATGATCTCCTCAAGAGTGAGCACCGAGGTTCTCTACAGGTGGACCACCACCTTGAGATGATGGCATGAAGCATCCTCTGATGCCATCTCTGTGTAACCTCTCCAATACTTCTAGATAGAGCTGATGATCCTTCTCTGGGCTCTGAAAACACTTCATCAGCAGACATAGCACTAAACATAGAGTCTGAAATGGTCTGTCTCATCCTCTAAACTGTGAGTTTCTTGAGAGCAGGGTTTTGGGATTTCTTAATCCTGTGTCCCTAGTGTTGTTTGGTGCTAGACCCAGAAGAGTTACCCAGCAAATGGTCGGAATGAGTTGTTGGGTGCAGTTTTATACTTGGTGTCTTCAGATATGTTTATTGTTGATGTTAATGCAATCCTAATATACAGCATTCAAGGGAACAGTCCTAGGCAACTGTGCCCAGCTAAGCCGTCTAATAATACAGGAGCAATGCCATTGGCTAAGGTGTTCCCTGGTTTGACATTTTGCTTATGAGTCTAATAAGAATGCTTGCCTTTCTGTAACAGCTAGAGAGCTGTATTTTCCTTGGCTGCTAACCTCTTTATCCCATTGGGGAACTTGGCATTCAATTAGGCCTGAGAATGTGCAGAGCAAGAAGTGGGGTTATAACCAGGTCAGCATCTATCTTGAAATAGTCATGGAAAAGAACTCTTAGGCAAAATAACTATGAAGGACATTTCAGGGCCCCAAAGGAATAAACTATGAAAAGAAATGAATCTTTATCTGTAAGAAGACGACAAAGGAGAAGGGCAAAACTGGTGGTTTGTTCAGTAGGATAATATTTGTCACTTGAATGAGGGTGGGAAGGCCTAGATGTGAGCGTATATGAATGCTTGTGTGTGCATGTGTGTGTACCTATGTGTGCATAAAAGAGAAAGAGAGAGGCCATGCACTTAACCTGTCTGATATTCTCGTCAGTAAAATGATTTCTTTTTCAGGGTAAGGTTTTCCCATGTGCCATAGTTGGTTCGGAGTCCTGGTGTGGTGCTGTGGGTTATAGCACTGGATTGCACAGTAGGTTTGAACCGCAAGGTCGGTGATTCAAACTCACCAGCCATTCCTTGGAAACCATATACAGGGTTGCTATGGGTCAGAACTGACTCGACAGCACTCAACAACAACAACATAGTTGGTTCAGTAAAACTCAATGGTTCCTTCGTCGATTTTGTAATTTCTCAACCGCTGTTCATTATAATGGAATTGCCCTGGGAAGAAGACAATATAGTGCAACAGTTAGAATCATGGGCTTTGGAGCCAGACAGATTTGGGGTTAATGTGCTGGATTGCAAGGTCAGTTTGAACTGCAAGGTGGGTGGTTCAAGCTTACCAACCGCTCCTTTGAAACCCTATACAGAGTCGCTATGAGCCAGAACCGACTCGATGGCACATAACAAGTCATTTAACTTCTGTGAGCCTCCATTTGTAAAGTGTGGAAAATGGTACCTACTTCAGGTAAGATGAAGTGAGCTAAGGTGTGTAGTGTAGAAAGCCCCCAGTCAGGAGCAGTGGCGATATAGGTACAGGTGGGAGGCTATGACTGTGTCGGAGATGGATTCTGTATGTATGGCTTCATCCACTTGCTAAAATGTGTTTATAACCTCAAAATCAAAATTTGCTGCATTCTCACCATCATTTTTGGACGTGCACAATGTGGTTAAAAATTTGAGTCGCTTGACACCCATGTTTCCCAGTTGAACAAGGCTTTTCCTGTCTTCAGCTATTATATTGTAAACAAATGATCTTTTCACAGACCATTTAATTCATGTTTTTGTCTTTTTTGGGGGCTGATGATTTTGCTGTTGAAAATGGCTGAGGTTCTGGCTACCGCTCCTAGGTGCAAGAAAGCTGAGATGTGCCTCATGGAGTAAATGCTTGGTTAGGTAAACTTCATACAGGCATGAGTTATGGTGCTGTTGGTCATGAGTTTACTGTCAATGAACCAACAATATATATATATATATTAAATAAATTGTGTTTAAACAGAAACATACATAAAACAAGGTGATGATCAGTAGGCAACAGTGCTGTGATTAGAAATGAATAGGTACCTACCCTGTATTTCTCTTAAGAGCAGTGGTTCAGTATTTGCTAATTTATTGCCTATGATGACTTCAGAAAATATTGCCATGAATAACAAGTATCAACTGTGGTTGGACAGAAAATTTAGAATTAGAAAGCCTCCCTGTGTTTCTCATTCTGCTCCTAGCATTCGGAAGGGGCTGCCCTCCTGCAGCTATTTGGACTATAATGTGACTTTGAGAATTTATGACATGCTCTGAGGGTGTGAGAAGAGACAGAAAGGGAAAGTGAGAGATTCTAATCCAAATGGAAACTGCTTCACCAGTCCTGAACTGATTTTGGGTGAGAGAATCAGTTTTTGATTTTGCATTTGCTCTTATCTGCATCCAAATGATTCTGCATGACACAGTCTTGGGAAAGCATTGCTTTCTGGGTTTCAAGAGACTCATATTAATTTGTACATTTTCCAAGGATTGACTCCTGGCTAGTTGATTTAAAACTCAATTATTTAAGTGGGAGCAAATTTTTGAGGGAATGGAATATGTGGCATGGACCTGAGAGAGAGCTTGGGGTGAATATAGGGACTCCAGCATGGGAGTCCAGGGGGGACAATTACCAGCTCTGTACTTAGCAGCTGTGCCATCTTGGGCCAGTCAAATAACATCTCTGTTTCCAGGTTTTACTCACCCTAAGGGCTGCAGCAGAAATGAAATGAAATCATTATTGTAGGATCTGGTTCATAGTAATAGTCCAAACAACGTTTGTTTGTTTTTCCTACGGATTTCCTATAATAGGTAGACCTGTCTCTTAGGCATCAAAATCAGGTGGAATGAAAGTATTTTTTCTTGCTTAGGTTTGCTTGCTTTGACAAGCAAAAGACTCGATTTCGCTTCATATGAATTGCTTACTGGGTTCACACTCCAGTCTGCAGTCTTGCTTGTGGCTCCTGACAGGCCTGGACCCCGTCTGAGATCCTATTACTGGGGGAGGCAGGAAGAGGGTGGTGGGCCAGCACCCTTCTGCCTTTATTGCTGAGCATCCTGGCCTGTTGCAGCCTATAAACAGAGCGGATGGCTCTTCCCGCTCCCCCACCCCCACCCACCCCAGGATGCTATGCTAAACACAATTACATGCTGCATTTGACAACAGAGTTTGTAATTTATGTGCTTCTGGAACAGGGAAGGAGGAGGAAAACTGGAATTGAATATCAACGTGTTCTGAGCAGACACCAAACTTAGTCACAGTTTTCAGGAATCAAGTATCTGGTTATGGAAGGGAGGATGTTAGTTGGTCCCTTGGTAGATTGCTTTAAAATCTGTTTGTAAAATGATGTGTAGAGGAAATGCATGACTAGTTGTGAGATCTTAAGACCACTATTAATGCTCTCTGAGTCCCTGGTGTTGTAGGATAAGTATTGGACTGTTATCCACAAGGTTAGCAGTTCAAACTCACCCTACCACTTGGAGGGAAGAAAGGCTACTTGCTCCTGTAAAAATTGACAGCCTTGGAAACTCTATACAGGGTCATTATGAGTCAGAACTGGCTCCATGTCACTGGGGTTAAATGAAGGATAATAACACTAACCTTGTGAATTTTTCTGAGGATTAAATTAGATAAGCTATCCAGCGCTTCTGAGGCAATGCTAGTCTGAACAAAAGAGATGGTCAAAATTTCATTCCTTCCCTCTTTATTATAGAAGGACCATGCTTCATTCCTGTCAGGTTTTGTGAAAACTTCTCTGTTTGAAGGATTAACAGTGACATTACCTTTAAGTAGGCCCACTGTACCATTTAGCTTCTCTACTAGGAAACAGTTAGGGAACAGGTTTGAGTGTGTTTGTGTGTGTTAAAATTCAAACATCTTATCTATCCTTTCTGTTTTTCAACAACAGGAACTAAAAAATTGTGTTTGCCTTGCTACCTTTCAGCATAACCCCTTTTCTTATTGAGACTGAAGCTCTGAGTCCCAAGCCACTTCCCCTCAATGTGGAGCTGAAGCTTTCCCTCCCTCTGTGGCTCCCTGACAACTTGCAGGAAAAAGTTAAGTTTCAGCTCTTCTCTTACAGCAGTGAGAAGTAGGGACCTCAGATGCCACACACCCCCCCGCCAAAAGAAAGACATGCTAATATCATGACACCTTCTGGACACAGATCTAGGCTGTTCCTCTTTGGGTCTTTTGAACAACATTTTTCTATGGGATGGTGTGAGAAACATTGTCCATGCTGACAAATGCTCAAGTAATCCAATCTGTACTCATTTTAGTGACAGTGAGGTTTTCTTTATTTGATTTGCAAAATCAGGTACCCAACCCAGTAGACATGGGCAGATGCACTGCATGGCCGACTGGCAAACAGTTTTATTCCCCTGTCCCTAAAAAGCCCCTCCTCCAGTTCTCCTTCCACTGGGTATTACAAAGGCACATTCTCCTTTCAAAGTTGACTACTAGTCCTTACTGGAAACATTCTCCTTTAAAATTAGTTCCACCCTTTCCCCATGAACTTCCCTTATGTCCTTGATGGTTGTATTCTTATTTTAAAGTTCACCACTGGA
>NW_006408716.1:1710629-1739653 GCF_000296735.1 Chrysochloris asiatica | reverse complement strand
GAGTCGCTATGAGTCGGTTCCGACTCGATGGCACCTGACAACAACAACAACAACCACAAGTTCTAGAGGGTTTCCACTCTTCCCTGGTGAACCCACAGCTGTCATTGAGATGGGTGAGGGGTTTGTGCAGGTCCAACCCTGTTGAAGACCTCGCAAACCCTTGCTGCTCTGAGTGAGTAGTTGGGGATTGCTCCGGGCTCTGTCTGGAGAGGAACAGAGGGTGAGTAACAGCCGTGATTGTTTGACTTGCTTTCCCTTATGAAAAGTTGTGCACCTTGGATGGCTTCCTTAAATGGGCAAAAGTCAATGCTCAATGGTGTTACTTTTTCAAGGCTGCTTTGCCACAGCTATCACCTCTGCTGTAACAAGGAGTACTATGGGACATCTCTGTATCTGAGATGAAGAGCAAGTCTAGTCCTCACTCACCCCACAATAAAGATGGCGCTGACTTGGCTCAGATCCTTCAGTGAGGGATATCAGAGAGAAATAATGCAGGGCTGGGATCTTTGGAGCTTACATCCATCATACTGTCGAGGCAGCTTTACAGACAGAAGCAGGATCTCTTTTCTAAGTGTCTCCATTTTGAACTGGTTATCATTCATGGGTGATGCAAAGGTTCCTGGTTTGTTTTAGTTCCCCTCTCTGTCTCCCACAAACCGTTGAGAGAATGACCCTTTCTTCCCCCCATATTCATAGGCCAACTTAATCAGTTCATGCTCATCTGAAGTTTAGACAGAGCAAGTGCTCAGAAATAAGGAATTTTGCCAGATGAATATTACCCAGTGGGCCTAGTGGTATAGTAATTTTGCTTGTCATCTCAGTATATATGAAAGAGCGAGGAAGAGAGACAAAGAGAGAGAGAATTGTAGAACGACCACACTAAGGTCATTCTTATCTAAAGCCAATTACATTTGTGCTGTGACATGCTGAGAATGTGGACCAAAACCACCACGCTCAGAGCCTTGTGTAGGAATTACTCATTAAGGACTCTTCCTTGCCAGATGAACTTTGCTTTTAGGAAAATTAACAGAGGAGGCAACACCCTTAGGGCTGTACCTATTTCCTGACGCCTGCTTTTTCTTTCTGTCTTTCTATTTCCCCCTTCTCTCTAGGATTACCAATGAAAAGAACTTGCACTGAAATGCTTGGAAAGAAGGATGAAAGAATACACATTTAGCAGACAATGTGAGCAAGTGCTCCTGGGTGGCAGCCAGGTGTGGAAGTGCTAATGGGACTGTGGATCAGGCAGCCTGGGGCTAAGGGCCTAGGATTACATTTCTAGCAAGATTACTGCTAGCAAGTCCCTGAGCCTCAGCTTCCTTTTCTGTAAAAGAAGAAAAATCACACCCGTAGGCTTGCTATGAAAATTATATGCAATAATAATGCAATCTAAGGCTTACTCAGCACTGCTATGTGCCAGAAACATGTTTGCAGTCAATGAATTGCCCCCATAAATCCCATTAGGTTGGCACTTGTCACCATCCCTCTCATTTCATATGTAGGGGCATTAAGGCTCAGAGAGGCTAAGTAATTTGCCTAAGCTCACACAGAGAGAGGTGCTCTTCTCTGATCCTGGAGCATATGATCCTAAGAACATCCATTTCACTGTTTACTAATGCACTGAAACTACAGGAAATAACAGTTGTTTCACAAATGTTAGTGTCATCTTTCTTACTTTACCTCACACACTTATTTTTCTGATGACCAGCTTCCTCACAGGGTTGGTAAAAGATACAGGACACAGGGCTGCTGTTGCTATTAAGTGCATTCTAGTCAGTTCTGACTCATCGCAACCTTATACAAAGTTTCCAAAGAGCAGCTTGTGGGTTTGAAGTGCCAACCATGTGGTTATCAAAGAGCAACTTGTGGGTTTGAAGTGCCAGCCATGTGGTTATCAGTCCAGTGCTGATCCTACAGTGCCACATCAGGAGTCCCAGGACACAGGGTTTGTAGAAGGAAAACTGTATCTTTTGGGTGGTAGAATCAGACCCCTAGCGAGCCAGGGTTGGCAGAAATGAGGGCCTGGATCCAACAGGATAGTAAGGGATTAACAGTCAGCTCCTACATTTTGAAACTCAACAGCAGAGAAGCCGGAAGGGACATCAAACACATGCAGAGAGTGGATTTAGGTTGAGAGTTAGATGTGAATAACTGTGCACCTAGATCATAGTTGAGACAGTTGTGGTCCAATGGTAGAATTCTCGCATTCTATGGGGAGACTCAAAGAAAACAAAAGTCCTCAGAACTGGGCCAATAAATAACATCGTGATAAATAGAACAAAGACGTGATTGTCAAAGACTTCATTTTGCTTGGATCCACAATCAACACTCAGGAAGCAGCAATGAAGAACTCAAACACCATATACATTAGGCAAATCTGCTGCAGAAGACCTCTTTCAAGTGTGCTAGAGCAAAGATATCAGTTTGAGGACTAAGGTGAGCCTGCCTGAAATCATGATATTTTCATTCACCTCATATGCATGTGAAAGTTGGACAATGAATGGAGTAGGGCATAGAAAAATTGATGCATTTGAATTACGGTGTTGGAAAAGGATACTAAAAGTACCAGGGACTACCAAAACAAAGAAATCTGTTTTGGAAGAAGTGCAGCCAGAAGGTTCCTTAGAAGCCAGGATGGCAAAACTTCAACTCTCAGACTTTTAACGTGTTATCAGGAGGGACCAGTCCCTGGAGAAGAGCATCATGCTCGGTAAAGTGGAGGGTCAGTGAAAAAGAAGAGCATCATGCTTGGTAAAGTGGAGGGTCAGTGAAAAAGAAGAGCATCATGCTTGGTAAAGTGGAGGGTCAGTGAAAAAGAGGAAGACCCCCCTCTTCATTGGCACAGCGGTAGCAGCAGTGGACCCAGTGTAACAACAATTGTGAGGATGACACAGGACCAGGAAGTGTTTTGCGTCCTAACTAAGTAGATAGCATCTGCCACCAATGACAGCAAGGGGACCCTCAGGTTTGATTCTCCCCGAATGCGCCTCATATGTAGCTACCACAGTGGAGGCTGTGATGTTACTACAATGTTGCAATGAACCAGTGGACCTTCCTGATTAAGTTAGTTTAGGGAGGAAGAACTGGTGGTCTACTTATGAACATC
Source organism: Chrysochloris asiatica (assembly GCF_000296735.1). Lineage (NCBI taxonomy): Eukaryota > Metazoa > Chordata > Mammalia > Afrosoricida > Chrysochloridae > Chrysochloris > Chrysochloris asiatica. Next base: position 1,736,547 of record NW_006408716.1, on the reverse strand, counting down.
ACCCAATGAAAACTCTAAGGATTGTACTAGTTCAACTAGTCATGGGCCTGGTGAAGGACCTGGCAAGATTGGGGTTTCTGTGAATTGGGGGCCGCCTAAACAACATCGAACAGCAACAACAAGATGATAGTACCTAAATTGTGACAGACCCAGCAATCCCAGGTCTAGCTGTGTATTGTCCTCTCTTCTAGAAGGTGGTGATAACTCCATCCAAATCAACAGTTTCCTAGTCGAGTTCCTGTACATTCACCGACACTCTAAAAAATCTACAGTAGTAATCTTGAAGACATCATCTGATTTGAGTTTTAATGCTAGATTATCTGGTTGATGCACTGGCAGATGAGATAATTCAAATGAAACAGGCATCAAGGATGGCATCAACAGCCATTTCTTGAGCGCCCCCTAGCAGGTCACTGTTTTACATGCATTAGCATGTCACTGTTTTACGTGCATTGTTTAATTCACGCCTCACAACAGCCTAATGGGACAGATTTTTGTCTTGCTTCTCTTTCGTACATGATGAAACATGCCTGGAGAGATTATATAATTTACCAAGGTCCCATGCTGAGTTAAAGGCATTGAAATCTAAAATGAGTCACAACCAGAGATGCTATAGCAAGAAGAATTGGCTGACTGTAGGCTCTCAATGACCCACAGATTAGCTAATGGAGCCCTGGACAGCCAGGCGCTAGCTTGGCTATGTGCGCTGCATCCTGCCCTGGCCCTGGCCCTGGACAGTTTTACAAAATGTGTCTTAATGGGTCTTCATGCATCTCAGCACATTCCACTGCCGCCTGAAAATGGATTTCCTATCCCAAAGTGTGACAGCTTCTCCTAAGCATTACTGTCAGTGGCTCAGTGATAAAGAGGATGATTTCCATAGTTTTCCCAGCATGTAGAAGATGAGATAGTGTCACATGTAATCAAGCGCAGAAATGCCGTAATATCCCCAGGTTCTGCCTCATCATTCCTCCCATTCATCTAAGCCAGCCCAGATCTCTTTCTATTTGGCATTTATCAGAATAGAAAGTGCAGGTGAAAATCCAGCTACTGGGGTTGGATTTAGTAGGTTACCCTGAATCTTGCCAGTAGAGTTTAAGGGACACCCTGTGTTTAGTCACATGCCCTAAGATAGTATCTCTGACCAACTTATAAACGTAGCAACTGCTATTTGCTCTTAGTCGGAGGGGTTTTTGCATTTTTCAAGTCCCGTCTTCTTTATTGTTCTGGACCCTCTGGAGTATACCATTGTTTTTGTCTCTGCTTTCCACAGTGTCCTTGGAAATATCACCAGGTTTGACCACGTTTTGACTTTGGGTAAAGTTAGCCTTGGAAGGGTAAGTTACTAAATAGCCTTAGATTTTTGCTTCTCTGTTGAAAAATTAGAGGTTCAGTCCTTCAGCAAACATTTTTCGTTGCTTCCTGCATGCTGGGTGCTTCAGGGTCTAGCGACAGGGTTATGCTGTTGAACAAATACCAGATGTCGTCTCGGCCCTCACAGGTGGGAAATCTATATGTCGATTTCATCTCAATGATTGCAGTGCCCTCCACGCAACAGCCGTTATCTCCCCTCCCCACTCAGTTTCCTATTTCCATTTCACTCGCCTTCCCAGCCCTTCTCAACTCTGTCTTTAGGTAAAGATTGCCCTTGACCAGTCTCTGGTGAGTGTATCTTACTAATGTTGTCCCTCTATATAGCTGTCTACTACTACGTTGAAAAGGAGCTCTGGTAGCGTAGTGGTTACGAATCGGGCTGCGAACCTTAAGGTCAGCGGTTCGTAACTACCAGCCTCTCCGTGGGAGAAAGATGAGGCTTTCTACTCCCGTAAAGATTTACACCCTCGGAAATCCTGTACAGGGTCGCTATGGGTCGGAACCGACTCGACGGCACTTAACAACAACAACAACAACAACAACTAGGTTGAAAACTGGGCCACGAGGGTGACTTCCTTTCCAGACCTTAAGGGTGGTTGAGGATCATAGGCTCAGGTTCCTCTAGGTTTTCTGATCAGTAAACCCAGTCTTTTGTTTTTTTTAAAACTAAATTTAAATTTTATTCCACATTTCCCCCGACTCTATCCAAGACTTTCTAATGTGATCCCTTTCAGAGCAGTTGGTAATGGTAGTTAGGCACCATCTAATTCTTCTGGTCTCAGAGTCATGAAGACTGCTGTTCACATGTTCCATTAGACCATTGGATTAATTGATTCTGGGCAGCTTCAATTCTTATCAGTCTTCTTTCTTCTGCACACAGAGAGACCAATAGCTGCACCTTAGAATGTTTCTCATTAGTTTTAAAGATTCCAGATTCTTTAATCCTAAGCAGGATGTAGAACATTGTCTTTGTGGACAATGGTATGCCGTTGGACAATGGTGCCCCCTGAGACTATGGTCCTGAGGCCCCAGTCTTCATTATTTTGCCCACTGTATGCTCCATCACTTTCATAGTTGTGTTTACAGGAGAGGTAAATATCCTCTTTCAAACTCTTTAATATTTGTAGGTATACACATAGGTGAGACATTCTGTGGGACCAAATGTGTGTTTACAAGACTTCACCTACGGTGATGCATTAGCTCTGACCATCCCCACCCAAGGCTTCCTGGTATGGCGCTACAGGATCAGCACTGGACTGCGAACCACAAGATTGGCAGTTCAATCCCACCAGCTGCTCCTTGGAAAACCTGTATAGAGTCGCTATGAGTTGGAATCGATTCAATGGCACTTAACAACAACAACAACCCCCACCAAAGGCTGTGGTGATTATTATTGATGAGATGAGGAGATAACGGGTAGAGATGAGAAGTGACTTTCCCAGCCTTCCACAGCCAGCAAGTGGGAGAACTGGAACTCAAGCCTAGTTATGTCTTCTTCCATAGCTAACCATTTCTCTGTTCCTCTAATCTTCTAGCTGGAGGGAAAGGAATCAAGTGGTTATTTATACCTCCTGGGTTTTAGAACGCTCAACAATGCCATCTAGTTTATTCTCATACATTCTCCTGAAATAGAGGTTATCATAACTAGCCAGATCTAGATATGGCTCGGGGTCTTCCTAAGGTTCTCACAGATGCTGAAGGCAGGACAAGGAGGGCCCTTGGGCCTGAGTCCAGGTCTCCCAGAGCTGGTGTCGGCAGCCTAGGGCTCGGTGAATTCTGGTTTCCGGGTTCTGTTTCATGTTTACCATTGACAACTGTAAGCTGCCTCTGTCTCCCTTCTGAGTCTCCATGATCCATCCCAGAAATGTCATCCATTTGGTTTGGGTTAACTATCTCTCCATAGAGTCCTTGAGTCGTACAAATGGTTAATCACTTGATGACTAGCCAAAGATTTGGTGGTTTGAACCTTCCAAGAAACACCTGGGAAGGCAGGTCTGGTCATCTGATCCTGAAAGGGCACAGCCTTGAAAAACTGTTGGTTTAATACATGGTGTCTCCATGAGTCAGAATCAAGTTTTTAGTTAGTGAAGACAACCAACCTCTCACCAAACCAGCCCAGTAGACAGGATGAATTAATAAATTCCTACTAATGGCCATCCGACTGCAGCAGAGCCTGCCACCTGGTTCAAATTTCCAGACTATTTCTTAGCCTGGAAAGTCAATGTGTAAATGGCAGCTTGTACTATTATTACAGAGGAGCTCTAGTAGCGTAGTGGTTACGAATCGGGCTGCTAATCTCACGGTCAGCAGTTCGAAAATACCAGCTGTTCCGCTGGAGAAAGATGAGGCTTTCTGCTCCTGTAAAGATTTACAGCCTCGGAATCCCTGTACAGGGTCGCTATGAGTCGGAACCAACTCCATGGCTCATAATCACCACCACTATTGCAGAACGAAAAAGTCAGAATTCACTGAGCCTGAGGGCTAGTGTGAAAAGAGAAAAGAATCAACTTCCTATACTTGAACCACCCCCACCCAGGGACTGCTGTTGGATCACTGTAGGATCGCCACTGGACTGTGAACCACAAGGTCGGCAATTCAAACCCACCAGCTGCTCTTCAGATACCCTATACAGGGTTGCTATGAGTCAGAACTGACTCATTGGCAATTAACAACAACATAGGATATTTGGGAGTCCTGGTGTGACACTGGACTTCTAACTGCAAGTTTAGTGTTTCAGACCCACTAGTTGCTCCTCAGAAACCCTATACAGGGTTGCTATGAGTTGAAACCGACTTGATGGCACTTAACAACAACAACTCTGTCCTATGTGGTAACTATGAGTTGAAATCAAGTCAACACCAAACAACAACCACACAGGATATTGGAAAGATGTCCCAGCCCAGAACTTGTATCACACACTTGAAGTTCTGTGTATTGAAGAGTGAGGCTAGCAATCGGTAGTTCTGGTCCAGATTAAAACCAAGAATCAGATGCCCTAGCAAGAATGGATTTGTACCAACATGCAACTTCAGTGGACCCCGATGTCCTTTTGGAGCCCAGGTCTGATGATTGGGGTGGGCTTCCTCAACCTCAGATTGGTTCTGAGGACAAGGGCTACCTGTCTCATCTGGACACCTGCGGCAGCATCCAGTCCTTTACTTCCACTAACTTGCATCCCATAGGACCCCCCTCCACAGGGGCTCCACCAAAGCTGTGTGGGCTGAATTGTGGGTTGAAACAGTGTGAGGAATGTTGTTAAACAATGTTCAAGTCACCGTCTAACTCCAGGCAACCCTATGCACAATGCAGCAAAACCTTGCCCAGTCCTGAGCCAGTCCCATGATAGATTGTGGATCAGACTGTGTAATCCATCAGGTTTCATTGCTGAGGTTTGGAAATGGCTTCCCAGACTTTCCTTTCTAGTTCCAGCAACAGAGGTGGGTGGCTAGAGTCGTTTCGATATTAAACCGTGTTTCTGGTCTGGAAACTCTGCTGAAATCTGTTCCTCATCCAACAGGTAACAGGAAAGTCTTGACTGACAGATGGGTAGTGATTGCATGAAGTGCATTAGCTAGCGACTGAACCTGGGTCTTTTGTGTGGAAGCTGAGAATCGTACCAGTGAAACACCACTGTGGAAGGGATGTGGTCCAGGAAGTGGCCTGGAAAGCTGACGTTAAGCAAGAAAGATTCTCCATCTACAGCAACAGACACTTGAAGGTTAATTATTTCCTTAAAGTGCAGCCCTTAGCCTCTCCCACGCTCTGCTATTCTATCTGGCTGTGTGAACTCTCAAGTTTAAGAGCAAAATAATGCTTAGGGCCCAGGAACAATGCCATGTACATATGGAGGTGGGCTGTGCTCTTGATATGAAACCTCTGGATCTGAGTTTCCCAGAGTGCAGAGCTTCCTGAGCTCCACAGCTGTTAGCAGAAATGGCTGAACATTTGTTTCATTTAATTGTGTAGTCCAGATTCTCACTGCCCACTGACAACCCATTAAAGGAAGCTGTACCTGCATTTATTAAAAGAGACAGAAGGAAAATTCCAGGGCTCAAGGCCTTAATGGTCAGATGGAGGGGCCGGGCTGTTAGAAGAAGCAGCTGAAATCAGGCTAATAAAGAGAGCACCGTGCAGCAATCCATGTGTAGAGGGTTGACTAAGCACCTGGATCCTACAGGGGCTGCCGATTAATAATCTTTGACCTTCCATTCACATGACCATTGAATCTCACAGCAATCTTATAAGGCAGGTGTCCTTGTTGCTGTTGTTGTTAGGGGCCATCGAGTCATAGCGACCCTATGTACAACAGAATGAAACACTGCCCAGTTCTGTACCAACCTCACAATCATTGCTACATTTGAGCCCATCGCCGCCGCCACTGTGCTGTTTTATCTCATTGGGGGTGAGGGGAGGGGTTCTTCCTCTTTGTCTCCAACCCTCCAGTTTGCAATGGAGCATTACAAGCTCCGTTTTATAGAACACAGACTGAGGCCCAGGGGTCAAGTTGATGGCCAATAACAATAAGTGTGGCCCACATGATTTTTTCATTGGCTGATCTTTAGAGGTAAAGTACCAGGGCTTACTTCCTAGTCTGTATTAGACTAGAAACTCCGCTGAAACCTGTTCAGCATCGTAGCAACAACACAAACCTCCATGGACAGATAGACTGTGGCTACACATGAGGTGCAGTGGCTGGGAATCGAACCAAGGTCTGCTGCATGGAAGTCGAAAATTCTACCAACCACAGAACCACCATTGCAGGCACTGTCCTGTCTACTTTTCCCATTATGGCTCATTGGGCCCTCAGCACAAGCACACTAGATGTGGACTGTTATTTCCCCATTCTTACTGAGGTGGGTGCTAGAGGCACAGGGAGGGGACTTGCTAGATGAGGCTACTCTGTAGGTAAAGTGAGGAAGGAGCCAGGGTCTCCTGAACCCTGTCAGAACATTTTCCAGTCTCCTGTGCCAGAGACTGTGAAATGAGAAAAGAAAGTTACCATCTACTAGGAAAGGAGAGACTTTCAAGGACAGATAATAAGAGAAGAAATCTGGTTAGCATTTTGAGGGAGGTGGAAGATGTGCTTACTCCCTTAGTCCCCTGTTCAATCTATTTTGCTTTATTTATTCTGATTCATTCCCGTTCTCTGATTCCAAGCTTCCTTCTTTTCTAGAGAAATTATTCTATGTCTTCTTTGTGCCCGAGATGGTGCCCAACACCAGAAACACTGTTTAATATCTAAATGACTCTAGCCACCCACCTCTGTTGCTGGAACATTTTTTGCACATTGAGCTGAAATCTGCCTATCCTAGTCTTCTGTTCTGGCCCGTGTTGTCATCCTCAGGGCCCTGTTTCATTTGTCATTCCTTCAGATACACAAAAAAAGGAATTCCATCTGTTTGGAGGAAGTAACTTCTTCCTCATAGAGCATTGATTTGAAACAAATGTCTTCATATACTTGCCACTTGACTAGTTTCTATTCTTCTTTTTGGCCAATCTGTTTAGTCTCTTCTGATGCATCTGCCTCTACTCAGCCTTTAAATGGTGATTTCTGTAAGATCAGGTTTAATTCTTCCTTCTCTCCTCACTCAATTCTTTCTGCTGAGGAAATTTTGTCCCTGTCTGTTGGTCATCCAAATTTATGTCTCCACTCTGAGCCTTTGCTATTAGTTTCAGACTTTTATACCCAATTGTATTCTTAAAAATATTTTTTCCTTTTCTGGAAACTTTCAAACACATGCCATACAATAGAGAATAATGTCATGACCTACCGACACTTACTATTCTCTTTCAAAATCCATCAACTTTCTGCCACTCTTACTTATTCTATTCCTGCTCATAATTCCGCTTTCTTTTCCTCTTCCTGGTTGGCGTATTTTAGAGAAAATCCTAGAGATATTATCATTTTGTCTCTAAATATTTAAGAATCAAATAGCCTACTAAATATTTCCATTTGGCTTCTCAAAAGTAACTTAAGTATAACTTGAAAAAAATGTATTTTTTTCTTTGGGAGAAAATATACAAAGTGAAATATAACCAACTCAATAATTTTGAAATGTGTAATTCAGTTACATTGATTATATTCAAGTTGTGCAACCATTCTCACTGTCTTTTTCCGAATGATTCCGCCACCACTAAGAGGAAATATACAAGAGGGAGGTTGTTGTTGTTAGGTGTCATCGAGTCGGTACCGACTCATAGAGACCTTATGCACAGCAGAATGAAACACTGTCCGATCCTGGGCCAACCTCACTACTGTTGCCACACTTGAGTCCATCGATGCTGCCACTTGGCCATTCCATCTCATTGGGGGTCTTCCTCTTCTTCTCTGACCCTCCACCTTACCAAACATGATGTCTTTCTCTAGTAACTGTTCCCTCCTGACAATATGTCCAAAGTATGAGAGACAATGTTTGGCCATCATGGCCACTAAGGAGCACTCTGGCTGCACTTCTTACAAAACGGATCTATTGGTTCTTTTGGCAGCCCATGGCACTTTCAGTATTCTCCTCCAACACCACAACTCAAAAGCATCAATTCTTCTACGGTCTTCCTTATTCACTATCCAGCTTTTGCATGCATATGAGGTTATCGAAAATACCATGGCTTGGGTCAGGCACACCTTAGTCCTCAAGTTGACATCTTTGCTCTTCAACACTCTAAAAAGTCTTGTGCGGCAGATTTGCCTAATGCAATACGTCGTCTGATCTCTTGACTGCTGCTTCCATGAGTGTTGATAGTTGATCCAAGAAGAATGAAGTCCTTGACAACTTCAATCTTTTTTCCGTTGATAAGAATCTTGTTTATTGGTCCAGTGGTGAGGATTCTTGTTTTCTTTACATTGAGATGCAATCCATACCGAAGGCTGTACTCTTTGATCTTCATCAGTAAATGTTTTAAGTCCTCTTCACTTTCAGCAACCAAGGTTGTATCATCTGAGGGTAGTTAGCAGAGGAAAAATGAAGGTAGTGGAGACACAGGGAGGAATTGAATAGTTAAAGTGAATAGAGGTAAACACTGTTGGTACAAGGAGGGGATTGCAATCATTGCAATGAAGCACAGTATATGATTTGCTGAATGTAAAACTGATGATCTGCTTTGTAAACCTTCACTAAATTCACAATAAAAAGTTAAACAACAACAAAAAAAGCAGTCACTGAAAACCCTATGGAGTTCAGAAGGGTTAAGAAAGGAGAAAGGAAAACTGGAGGGAGGAAGTGGGATAAATCATGCTACATTGTAGGGATTGCAATTCATGTATGAATGATTTGATGGAAAACTGATGATCTGCTCTGTAAACCTTCACCCAGTTCAAAAGACAAATGTTTTTATTTTTGATAAAGACAAACTTACTGCCTCTGTACTAGATAAAGTCTAGCCTCTAGCATTGCTGTTGTAATTTGAACCCATATTGAAAATACTTTAAAAAAGCACAATGCTCAAGGCAAATAGTCTTTAATTATTACTATTGTTTGCTTTCAAAATGACTTCAGGGGAGAGATTTGATTTAAGACTGGAGTTTTAAAGATTATCTCAAGGTAGTAGATTTAGGGTGTCATTCAACCTCAGTGGTTCTAGAAATGTGTGGATTCCATGAGAATTTGAAAACTTCCTTATCTCTCCCTTTTTGATCAGGATTTCAAAATAAAATCTTCGTTCAACATGCTTTTGTCTTGGTATCCAGGCACCATCCTGTTCTTCTGTTCTCATGGCGAAGGAGGAGTTGTTAATGGAGATAATTAGACACAAACCTCAATTCTTTCACTGATTCCTGCCTCTCCTTCTTCTGATTTGTGCAATGAACTAGGAAGTAGAACAGAAACACTAAAATCAGAATTAACCCATTTGACTGGGACGTCTCATAAAATTGTGCCCGTAAATTTCCAAACTAGGAAAAGAAATCTCATGAGGTGCTTGGTTATAAACACCCCCTCCTCCCATGTAACAACTTTCTGCTTAGAAGCAGTCCTTTTCCAGGTCTCTCCAGCTCAGAGAATATTGCTAACATCCATCCTAAGAGCTACCTTTGGTATACCTGGTTCCTTTCTTAGTTCCTGTGTATCATCAAGTTTCTTTATTGCCTATCTATCTTGAGTATTTCCACTGCCCTCCTCACTATGGTAGCGTAGTGGTTATGAATCGGGCTGCGAACCGTAAGGTCAGCGGTTCGAAACTACCAGCTGCTCCGCGGGAGAAAGATGAGGCTTTCTACTCCTGTAAAGATTTACACCCTCGGAAACCCTATACAGGGTCGCTAAGGGTCGGAACAGACTCGATGGCACACAACAACAACAACAACCTCACTATGACCACTCTGCTTCAAGCTAACATAATAATGTAGTCAAATACTGTTTTATTTGTTTATTTAACAAGTATCTACTGAGTTCATACTATGCCCTAGGTATTATGAAGTTGATAGTGGGCACTCATTGATGAATGTTGTTGTTGTTGTTGTTGTTGTTAAGTACCGTCGAGTTGGTTCCAACCCACAGCGACCCTGTATAGGGTTTCTGAGGAGACTCTGGTAAGCTTGAACCACTGACCTTTCAGTTCAGTTGGCTTTGCAGTCTGCCACATTAACCCACAGCACCACACCAGAATTCCTTTGATGAATAGGACAGTTAAATTTCCTACTTATAACGAGTGTGCATGTGTATGGATGTGAAACTGTATGTGTGTGTGTTTGTGGAAGCAATAATTAAAGTGCTATGAAGAAAATGTAGCAAGAAAATGAAGAATGTTCTCTTGTAAAGACTGACTAAGAAAGGCCTCTTTAATGAGGTAACATTAGATCAAAACCTGAATAAGGTGACGACATGAAACACATCCACGTTTGGAGGTTGAACATTTCAGCCAAAGATGTGTATACAGTGAAAAGTAAGATTTTTTTCCCTTTCACTATTACTCTATTTCTTATGTGTCTTTCCAAAGATGCTCCATGTATAATCAAACACATGAGCATATGTTACTCCCCGCCCCCGCACCCCCCCTTTTTTTTTAATGATTGGCTGCACTCCCTTCTAAAAGTATATTTGTGGCATCCAGTTCACACTGTGTTCCCAGCAGCATGATAAAGTCCCAAATCCTCTGTCTTTCACTTGCCTGTCAGGCTCAGACCACAGTTAACCTTGGTACCTGGGTCCTAGACACATGAGCCTCTGTTTTTTTTTCAACATTCATCCCTACTGCCACAGAAACGGGTTACTTACACAATTACTTTAGCTTGAAAGGCTTGCTTCCTCTCCCTTCCTTCATTATAGCCTAGTTAAGGCACAGTGTCTTTAATTCATGAATGAGTACTTCCTTGCAAACACCTCACACAGTCCAAGCCCTGATCCTGGTTAAACTTGCCTTGTTCATCTATCATGCTCTTTACTTTTGATAGAAGGCCACCAACCCTGCCAGACTGTCTCATTATTTCCTCTGCCTGGGATACTCTTCCCTGTGGTCTTCTCATGGATGCTTGGTCCCTCAGTTGAACAGCCCAAGAGAAGGACTTCCATGGTCTCCTAACCTAAAGTTGCTGCCCTCTCTCTGTTTCCCATTGTTGTTGTTAAGTGCCATTGAGTTGATTCCAACCCATAGCGACCCTGTATATGGTTTCCAAGGAGCAGCTGGTGAGCTTGAACCACTGCTGTTTCCCATACTACCTTATTTTCATTTCTTTGATATATACCTTTTCTTCTCTGTGTTGTTGTTGTTGTTGTTGTTGTTGTTGTTTGTTTGTTTGTTCTTATTCTTGGCTTTAAAGAACTGAAATGTATTTCCTCATAGTTCTGGAGGCTAAAATTCCAAATCAGGATCTCAGCTGTGTTGATGTCTTCCTTGCTGAATAATAGTTTGTTGTATGAATATACCATAGTTTATTTGCATTTTCAAGGGCATTTTGATTGCTTTGTATCATTGGAAATTGTGAATAAAGCTGTTTTAAACAATAATGTGCAGATTTTTGTGTGCATCTAAGTTTTACATGTGTAATTAAACATTTTCTAGATGCTGTATTAAAAAAAAATAAAAAGAAACAGGGAAACAAGTTGTAATACTGTATTTTACTTAATATAATACATCCAAAATATTATTTTAACACATCATAAATATAAGACTTAATGAGCTATTTCACATTGTTTTTCATCACAAATCACCAGCATTGAGTTGATTCCAACTCATAGTGACCCTGTATAGGGTTTTTGAGGCTGTAAATCTTTACATGAGCAGAAACTCTCATCTTTCTGGTGGGTTTGAGCTGCCGACCTTACAATTAGCAGTCCAGTGCTTGTCCTACGTGCCCCCTTGGCTCCCTTTTCCTCGAAGTCTGCAAAGTCCAGTGTATACTGTACACTTACAACACAGCTCCGTTCAGACGAGCTACATTTGAAGAGCTTCGTGATCATTTTTGGCTGGGGTTCTGTACTGATCAGTGCAGAGACACATGCTCTTTTTTGGCTCTGGTGTCTGGCATCTGCTTCTGAGCACACAGTGAGAACCTCTGTAAGTCTGAAACCCAAAGCAGCATAGCATGTTCTAGAAATTGCATCTCCTGTGTGTTCTTATTAACATCTGTGTTCTCTTAAAATCTGCTCTCTCTTGGCTTCAAATTCATTTTCCAGCTGTCTGTTGGTGACTGACACTAATGAGAATCCCTAGCCTGAATCAAAGCTATCTTCCGTCTCTGTGTGCCGCTTTCCTTTCTTTATCTGGTTTTTAGCCAGTGGATGTCACTGTTCACTTAAGAAGGGACCTTGGAAAAGACACTGCAAACCAGGGACAAATGCAAAACAGCAGTCACTGTCTTCCTTTCAATGCGGCAATTTCTATTTTAATTTAGGAAGAGAACTGAAAATGGTCAGCACTCATTCACCAGGGCCATCTCGAGACGCTCATTGGCTTTGGGAATTAAAAATCTCATTTAATAAAAAGCATCGTTCAAACTTATAAGGCAATGAGCATCAAAGTTAATTGCAATGGGGGGAAAGAAAAAAAAAAAGAAGTTCTCTGAATCACTCTGTCTTAGTTAACTAGTGCTGCTATAACAGAAATATCACAAGTGGATGGCTTTAAGAAACAGAAATAGATTCTCTCAGTTTGGGAGGCTACAAGTTCAAATCCAGAGCACTGGCTCTGGAAAAGGCTCTTATCTCCTTTCAGCATCTGTAAGCCCAGAATTCCTTGGAGATTGCCACGTGTCTTGACATCGATCTTTCTCTGAATCTAAGAGCGTCACAGTGTAGAAACCCCACGTCTAAAGTAAGCACTACATTCCCAGCTCTTCTTTCTTGGTGGTAGTATTGTTATTGTTAAGACTGTAAACTCGTTTCCAATGCATAGTGACCCTGGATAGTGTTTTTGAGGAGTGACTGGTAAGCTTAAACCACTAACCTTGAGGTTGAGTGCTTTATCCTATAGCGCTACACGTTCTTACTCATGTCTCTCTCCTTATATCTGTTGTAGTGTTTGGTTATGAGTCCACTGCTAACCTCAAGGTCAGCAGTTCAAAACTGCCAGCTGTTCCATGGAAGAAAGATGAGGCTTTCTGCTCCCATAAAGATTTACAGCCTCAGAAACCCTGTACAGGGTCGCTGAGTCAGAACCGACTCCACAGTATATAACCACCATATCTCTTGTACGGTAAAAGGTGTTGCAGGCCACACCTATGGGAATCTCCCTTATATTGAATCAAGGTAATAATGGGATTAAGGGTGGGGTGTTGTTGCTGTTAAGTACTGCTGAACTGGCTCCAACTCAAGCGATCCTGTATAGGGTTCCTTAGGAATGGCTGGTGGGTTTAAACTGCCGGCCTTGAGATTTAAACAGAACTTCTTGTCCAGTACTTTATCCTGCATCCCACCATTAATCCTTTTATTGGCTGATCATCACATAAGTTCCAAACCACTGAGGAACAAAACCCAGTCAAGAAGACACATATTTTGTTGTTGTTAAGTGCAATTGAGTTGGTTCCAACTCAGAGGCCCCTTTTAGGGTTTCCAAAGAGCAACTGTGGGTTTTAATTGCTGACCTTGCAATTACAGCCCAGTGCTTATCCTACAGCACCACACCAGGACCCCAACCCATATTTTGGGGCACACAATCCAATCCAGAACACTCTGAATTTCTGTAGAGGACAGTTCACCCTCAGTCTGTAGGCCAAATCCAACCCAGAGATGTGTGATAACAATTGAGCTAACATTTCCATTGGGGTGGTTTCACACTAATATCTGGATCTATGGTTTTTCTTGATGTATTAGGTCTGACTACACTGGCTTCACATCCCTGTGAGGCTACTATCAGCTGAAATGACCATCAGTTGCTTCTTGTATACCGTCATGTCCTCTTTATTTCCCAAAATCCTCACTATTCCCTACCACCCTACTACTCCCCAAGTCACTTTACTTACTTGGGTAGGCAGCTTGATCCCTGCTTCCATTTGCAATTTGATTGCTAATACAAAGTGTTTCTTAAACTAAACACCCACCGCTCATCTCTGTTTGTCTTAGTGTGGTGGCTTGTGTGTTGCTGTGATTCTGGAAGCTATGCCATGGGTATTTTAAATACCAGCAGGGTCACCCATGTTGGACAGGTTTCAGATGAGCTTCCAGACAAACAGACTAGGAAGAAGGAGACACAAACACCTTCCGACTATTTAGTCACTGAAAACCTTATTAATAACAGTCAGCTGTTATTAATTAATTAATATTAATTAACTGTCAGCTGTAGGGCTGGAAAATGAGCCCCTCAGATTGGAAGGCACTCAAAATGCGACTGGGGAAGAGCTGTCTTCTCAAAGTAGAGTTGACCGTGATGGTGCAAATAAAGTCAAGTCCTTGGCACCTTCATTTGCTGATATGGTACAAATCAAAATTAAGAGAAATAATTACAAATTTCCATTAATAATCGGAACATGGAATGTATGAAGTATGGACCTAGTAAAATTGGAAATTGTCAAAAGTGAAATGGAACACATAAAATAAACATCAATATCCTAGGCATTGTTGTTGTTATGTGCCGTGGAGTCGGTTCCGACTCATAGCGACCCTGCACAGGGTTTCTGAGGCTGTTAATCTTTACGGGAGCAGAACGCCTCATCTTTCTCCCGCGGAGCAGCTGGTAGTTTCGAACTGCTGACCTTTCAGTTAGCCTCCCGATTCGTAACCAGTACGCTACCAGAGCTAAAAAGGACTGGTATTAGCCATTTTGAATCTGGTAATCACATGATTTACTATGGTGGGAATGACAAATTGAAGAAAAATGGTGTCATATTCATCGTCAATAAGAACATACCAAGATCTGTCAAAAGGTAACATGGCATCAGAATTGGAGGAAGACTCATTAACAAGCTGTGATATGCAGATGATACAGTCTTGCTTGTTGAAAGCCAAGAGGACTTAAAATATTTACTGATGAAGATCAAAGAGCACAGCCTTCAGTAAGGATTGCATTGCAGTGTAAAGGAAACAAAACTCCTCACCACTGGACCAATAAACAGCATTCTTATCAGTGGAGAAAAGATAGACATTGTCATAGACTTCATTTTGCTGGGATCAATCATCAACACTCATGGAAGCAGCAGTCAAGAAATCAAATGACGTATTGTGTTTGGCAAATCTGCTGCACAAGACCTTTTTAAAGTGGTGAAGAGCAAAGCTGTCAGTTTGAGGACTAGGGTGCACCTGACCCAAGCCATGGTATTTTCAATAATTTCATATGCATGTGAAAGTTGGACAGTGAATAAGGAAACCATAGAAAAATTGATGCATTTGAGTTATGGTGTTGGAGGAGAATATTGAAAGTGCCATGGGCTGCCAAACACATCTGTGCTGGAAGAAGTGCAGCCAGAGTGCTCCTCGGAAACCAGGATGGCCAGACTTTGAGTTTCATACTTCAGACATATTGTCAGGAGGGACCAGTCACTGGAGAAGGATATCAAGTTTGGTAAGGTGGAGGGTCGGAGAAAAAGAGGAAGAACCCCAGAGAGATGAATTGGCATAGTGGCATCATCAATGGGCTCAAGCGTTGCAACAGTATCGAGGTTGGCCCGGGATCAGACAGTGTTTGGATCTATTGTGCAGGGTCGCTATGAGTCAATATTGACTCAATGATGCCTAACAACACCAACAGACTAAATACACACACATTGTTATTGTAATCCATCAGCTTGATTTTGACTCACAGTGACCCGATAGGATCAGAGTAGAACTGTCTTTAGGGCTTTCTAGGTTGTAAATCTTTATGAGAGATTACTAGGTGTTTTCTCCTATGGAACTGCTGGTAGGTTCCAACTGCCAGTCTTTTGGTTAGCAGCCAGGTGTAACCACCGTGGTGATGCTCTGTGAAGAGTCACAGCTGGGACCAGGGTATGGTGGGGTCCCAATAGAGATTCCCGATTACTTATCCATATGATGAGCTCTGGGGATTCTGAGACATAACTCAGGGCTTTCTCATTTTTAGATACAAGAGAAATCTTGGCCTTTTTGTCTGACGGTGGTTCAAGTTTCCCCTCTAATAAAAATGGTCCCTTTATAGGGAGTCAGGGAGGGTCATAAGGGAATGACATCTTGATCTCTTCATAGAGTAATTTTTTTTTTTTCTGAAGTAGGTGCCTGCTGGTTTGTATCATATTAATAAACCTGAGATGACACCTATTGTACAGTGACTCAACTTCCAACCACGTTTTCCCCATCTCATATGTAGCTTGATTCTTTGCCAGTCCTGTGTAATGAGGAAGGAAGAACAGGCATGAGCCATCCATTTTTACAGAGGAGGCAACTGAGATACTGAGCAGCCAAGATCACCCGGGTACCCATAAAAGAATGTTTCTTTTGGTTTGAAAACCTTTTCTTGATTTTTTATAATAGTGGTTTCCTGAAATATTTGTCCTTTTGTGATTGACATTTCATACAGCATAATGTCCTCCATGTTCATCCATTTTATCAGGTTTTTCCCAGATTGGCCATTATTCTTTAAAGTTGTGTGCATGTATTATAGTTTGTTTATCCATTCTTCTGCTGACGGCCATTGAGGTGGTGTCCATCTGTTTGCAACTGTGAATAGTGTTGTGATGAACATCTTATTATCTGCCATGTGCTCTGTGGTTTGCAAAGAATTGCAGGTAAATGGCTGCACTTGATTTTTATAACAAGACTGCAAAGTAATTAATGAATGTGGAATAACAACAACAACATTAGTGCATATTTTTATATCCTGGACACTTTTCTTTGGGCATCTTAATATTCTCCAGTACCATAATTCAAATGCATCAATTCTATGGTCTTCTTTAATCATGATCCAACTTTCAAATGCATAAGAGGCTTTTGAAAATATCATAGTTTGGATCAGACTTAACTTATTTCTCAAACTGACGTCTTTACTCTTGAATACTCATTTTAAAGAGGTCTTGCGAAGCATATTTGCCCAATGCAATATAGCATTTGATTTCTTGCCTGTTGTATCTGTGAGTGTTGATAGTTAATCTAAGCAAAATGAAGACTTCGACAACTTCAATCTTTTCTTCATTTATATGGATGTTATTTGTTGGTCCAATTGTGATGAGTTTTGTTTTCTTTACATTGAGGTGCAACCCATACCAAAGGCTGAGGTCTTTCATCTTCTTCAGTGAGTATTTTAAGTCCTCTTCACTTTCAGCAAGCAAAGTTGTATCATCTTCATGTCACAGAATTTTAATGAGTCTTCCTCCAATTCCAATACCATGTTCTACTTCATATAATCCAGCTTCTAAAATTATGTGCTCAGCATACAGGTTGAATAAGAATGGTAAAAGAATACAACACCGGTGCACACCTTTCCTAATTGTAAACCATTCAGTGTTCCCTTGTTCAATTCCAATGACTGCCTCTTGGCCTATGTACAGGTTACTCATGAGTACAATTAAGTGTTCCAGAATGATTATTCTCCACAATGTTGTCCACAGCTTGTCAAGATACACACAATTGAAAGCCTTTGCATATTCTGTAAAGCACAGGTAAGCATCTTTTGGGCATTCTTTGCTTTCAGCCAAGGTCCATCGTACATCAGCAATGATATCCCTCATTCCACGTCCTTAGTGTGAATCTGATTTGAACTTCTGGCATTTCTCTTTCAGTGTACTGCTGTAGTTGTTTTAGAATTATCCTTAGCAAAAGCTTACTTGCATGCGATATTAACGATATTGTCTGATGATATCCGCATTCCCTTGTGCCACCTTTCTTTGGAATGGGCACAAATATGGATATCTTCCAATGATTTGGCCAGGTAGCTGCATTCCAAACTTCTTAGCATAGGTGAGTGAGTGCCTCCAGTGCCTCATAAGTTTGTTGGAAGATTTCAATTTGTAGTCAATCAATCCCAGAGCGTTGTTTTTTGCCAATGCCTTCAGTACACCTTGGCCATCTTCCTTTGGTATCGTATCATTATTTCTTTATCATATGCTACCTCTTTTACGTACATTGATTGTATATTCCTCCCATACTCTTTTGATGCTTTCTGCATCATTCAGTGTTTTGCTCACGTAATTTTTCAATATTGCAAGTCAAGGCTTGGATTTTTTTCTTCAGTTTTTTCAGTCTGAGAAATGTCATCCTATGACACTTCCGGTCTTCATTCATTAGTGTCTAATTCATCAAATCTGTTTTGAAATGATGTCTAAATTCAGGTGGTATATATTCAAAATAACATTTTGGCTCATTTTAATTTTCTTTAGCTTCAGCCTGAACTTGAATATGAGCAAGTCATGGTCTGTTCCACAGTCTGCTCTTTGTCTTGTTTTGGCTGATGACGTGGAGCTTTTCCACTGTCTCTTTCCAGATGTAGTAAATTTGATTTCTGTGCATTCCCTCTGATGAGGTCCGTATGTACAGTTATCTTTTATGTTGTTTAAAAAGGGTATTTACAATGAAGAAGTCATTGGTCTTGCAAAATTCTATCATGTGATTGACAACATCGTTTCTATCACCAAGGTCATATTTTACAATTACTGATCCTTCTTTGTGTCCAACTTTTGCATTCCAATCATCAGTAAATTATCAATACATCTTGATTGAATGTTTGGTTAATCTCAGGTTGAAGAAGTTCATAGAATTTTTCAATTTCATCATTATTGGCTTTAGTGGTTGGTACGTACATTTGAGTAATATTTGTATTAACTGTTCTTCCTTGCAGGCATATGGATATGATCCTATCATAGACAGCATTATGCATCAAGATAGATCTTGAAATTTTATTTTTGATGATAAATGTGATGCCATTCCTCTTCAGTGTGTCATTTCCACCATAATAAATCATGTAATCGACAAATTCACAATGGCACCATAATAAATCATGTAATCGACAAATTCACAATGGCCAAAATGGTCCATTTCAGCTCGCTAATGCCTAGGATATCGATGTTTATGTGTTCCATTTCATTTTTGACAACTTCCAATTTTAGTAGATTGATACTTTGTATAACTCATTCCAATTACTAATGGATGTTTACAGCTGTTTCTCCTCATTTTGAGTTGTGCCCCATCAGCAAATGAAGGTCCCAAAAGATTTACTTCATTCACATCATCATGGTCAACTCTACATTGTGGAGGCTGCTCTTCCCCAGTTGTATTTTGAGTGCCTTCCAACCTGAGGAGCTCATCTCCTGGCACTATATCTGACAATGTTCTGGTACTCTTCATGTTTCAATATGCCATTGCTATCTGACAGTGTTCCACTGCTATCCATAAGGTTTTCAATGACTAAATATTAAAAAGTAGTCTGCTTTATCTCCTTCCTACTCTATCTTATTCTGAAACTCAGCTGGAATCTGTCCACCATGGGTGACCCTGTTGGTATTTAAAATACCTGTAGCATAGCAACACACTAGTCACTACAATATGATACAAGAAACTGACAGATGAGTAGTGGAATGAATTGATAGCGTCTTAAAATACAAAGCCATATTTATAGATACTGGGACGAGGACTTCAGCACCTCTCTCTCTCTCTTTTCACTTTTTGTTGTGAATTGAGTGGAGGTTTACAGACAAGAGCATCAGCTTTACATTTAACAAATCATACACTTTGTTTCATCTCAATGATTGCAATCCCTTCCATGTAACAACAGCTATCCCAATTCCTCCCTGGGCTTCCTAATTCAATTCCAGTGTCCTTCCCATCCTTTCTCCACTCTGTCCTTAGGTAAATGTTGCCCTTTTGATCTTGCATGATTGGCCAGTCCATGGTGAACATACCTGCCTAGTGCTGCTATTCCTCCTATATACCTAGCTACTGCTTGACTGAAAATTGGGCCACAAGGTAAGTCCCATTCCAGACCTGAATCAACATATCTTTTTGGGAACACAATTAAATCCTAGAACAAAGGCTAAGGCCGTGTGCCTGAGCCCCTTTCTAGAATTCTCTCTTTCACTTTTTTGATCTTTGAACACAAGCAGGGCATTCAGTTATTTCAAGAGGATCTCCCTTCTTCTGGCCCCAGTCAGTAAGCTGGGAGGCAGGTTGATGGTGCCTGTGACAAGAAGGATCTTTGTTCTTTATTGAGTGTGAAGGATGCGGAACCTGGATAGGTCTCCCAAAGGTGGTGATAAATACCCTGAATAAGCAAATCTTTTTGCTCTGGACAGGGCTGTAGTTTTCTGTTGGATTCCTTTCTTGGCAGTTAATGTTTTAAAAGCACTTTAACAAGTCATAGTTCCACTCATGACTTCATTGCTTGCTCAAGTTTCAGAATTTCCAGCTGAGATGTGCAATATTACCATAAATTGATAAATGAAGCTTTTTGAGGTATAGAGAAGTTAAAGGATTTGCTCGAGTTCATGTAATTCCTAAGTGGGGATTTGAATCTCAGCCTACTAAACTCACAACCCCCAAAATAATCTACTTTAACAAACCATGAAGGAGCTGAAAGGTCCAAAGGCTATATAGCACCTTGAGCAAATTAAGTAAAAGAGATTAGAAAATGAAACTCACTTCTAGGCAGACACAACCCCGGAACACTGGCTCTAGGAGCCAAGCTGTGGTGGGAAGGGCTGAGGGCCCAAGGGAAGTGGGGTGGGCTCGATTTTTCTATCTGCCTCAGTGGGTGGGTTCGATTTCAGAATGCCTTTACGCACTGTACGTCCTGAGAGCAGAGACCTCGACTGTATTTGTCAGAGATGGAAGAGCCTTGTCCTTACCAGCAGGTCAGATGTCTTGCTTGGCCTTGTGGTGTTATACTGTTAGGTTTGGGTTCTGTTTCTGCTCCTTCTAAGCCCTGTGACTGATAAGGGAGCAGACAAAGCTTTATGGAGGGTGTGGGGTCTAGAAGGACCAGCCAGCTTCCGATGACTTCATTTCCCTCCATGGTGGTTATGAGTATGAAATAAACTCTTGTCTGTAATACGCATGCACAGTGCAGTCCCATACAATCTAGGTGTTTTGTCTACTGAGATTACAAGGTCACCTGAAAGCTCTTCTCCCTTCGCCCCCACTGCTGTCTCACTGAGCCTGCTTCCCAGACTCTCCTTTTATCATCTGATTCACCATGGTAATCAGGATCCACGGGCTCTAATTAGAGATGGATAAACAAATCAGGAAAAGAATAAGACACTCATTATTGCAGAGCACACCCGAGATCAAGTTATCAAGGGGCTCAGCTCCCCAAATGCAGGTGCGAAAGAAGTGAGAGCTCTTCTGCCCCCTCATAGGAAGCTCCTATTCATGCTTCCAAATTCCAGCCTTCCAGATTTCACATCCTTTATGGTGTTTTCCCTGTTCCCTTAGATGATGAATAAATCCCTCAGCTCCACTTTAGGGCATTCCACACATGCATCTATCACTGACTCACTTATATGCTAATTATTTATGTGACCAGTACTTCATGAACACTTAGTATGTACCAGATATAAGCATTAGGCAAATCTGCTTCACAAGACCTCTTAAAAGTGTTCAAGAGCAAAGATGTCAGTTTGAGGACTAAGGTGTGCCTGACCCAAACCATGGTATTTTCAACAACCTCATATGCGTGTGAAAGTTGGACAGTGAATAAGGAAGACTGTGGAAGAATTGATGCATTTGAGTTATATTGTTGGAGGAGAATATTGAAAGTACCATGGACTGCCAAAAGAACAAACCAATCCATTGAAAGCAGTGCAGCCAGAGTGCTCCTTGGAGACCAGGATGGTCAGACTTTGTCTCTCATACTTAGGACATATTGTTTGAAGGGGACCAGTTTCTGGAGAAGGGCAGCATGTTTGGTCAAGTGGAGGGTTAGTGAAAAAGAGGGAAACTCCCAACTAGATGGATTGGCACCGTGGCAGCAGCAATGGGTTCAAGCATAGCAAAGATGATGAGGTTAATTCAGGGCCAGATAGTGTTTTGTTCTTTTGTGCATAGGGTTGCTCTGAATCTGTACAGA
The DNA here is from genome assembly GCF_000296735.1 of Chrysochloris asiatica. NCBI lineage: Eukaryota > Metazoa > Chordata > Mammalia > Afrosoricida > Chrysochloridae > Chrysochloris > Chrysochloris asiatica. The sequence goes on along the minus strand of NW_006408716.1, from coordinate 1,714,803 downwards.
CTAGATGGCAGCTAACAACAACAACAATGGTGTTGGAAAAGCATGTAAGGCCTTTAACATCCTTTTCCCTTGTCACGTTTGGTCCCTGGCAGTCTTGGAAAAATGCCATCTCATTTCTGCATCCTGCCACTGTCTCATTTGCACCTGTTTCCTCCCTCACTCACGGAGCCACTTCTGTGCATGGCGGAGGATGACCAGAGAAGCCTACAGTGAAAGTGACCATCTCAATGGCTGAGTTCACAGCCAGGGGCTACAGAAGCCATGAGGTGAAGACACCTGGAGTGGCCTGGAGTGGCCCTGGGACCAGGCCAGAAAGGTACAGAAGGGACTCAGACCTGAGGCTCTGTGATTGGGGATGGAAACAGGGGCTACAGAGGGTTTTCAGGACTGATTCTGCCATTGCCCCCTCCCACATATTCAAGTGCTTCCCATGGCTGAATGCACATGGTCTCTGTAACCTTGTATGTGCTGTTGTTGTTTTTAAGTGCTTTCGTCTTGGTTCTGACTCATAGCGACTGTGTGTAGGGTTTCCGAGGGGCATCTGGTGAGCTTGGACTGCAGACTTGTGGTTAAAACCAACCTTGCAGACCAGCGCATTAACCCGCAATGCCACACAGGACTTCTAAACCTTATATTTAGGTGCCTTCAAAGGTGAGGAGAAACCACTCCCTCCCCTCCAACCCCAAATCAATAATAACTGCCTAAGAAGGTGTCCTGGTGTGGTACTGTAGGATAAGCACTCAACCACAAGGTCAGTTTGAAACGCAAGGTTGGTGGGTCAAACATACCAGCTGCTCCTCAGAAACCCTATGTTGTTGTTGTTTCGTGCCGTCAAGTCGGTGCCAACCCATAGCGACTCTGTATAGGGTTTCCGAGGAGCAGCTGGTGAGCTTGAACCACCAACCTTGTGGCTCAAACTGACTTTGCAGTCTGGTACATTAACCCACAGCGCCACACCAGGACTCCTATACAGAAACCCTATACAGGGTTGCTATTGGCTGTTCAGTGATAAGAAGGTGTCCCTGGAATAGCCAATAGCCTTAGCCTGTAAGGAATACTGGAGTCCTGGTGTGGCACTGTGGGTTAATGTGCCAGACTGCAAAGCCATTTGAACTGCAAGGTTGGCAGTTCAAGCTCACCAGCTGCTCATCAGAAACCCTATACAGGGTCACTATGGGTAGGAATTGACTCGATGGCACTTAACAACAACAACAACATAAGGAATATTAAGCCACCTTGACAGGAACCACTTTGTGATGCAAAATATAAAGGCCACTGATGAAGTGGTAACTCCAGGAGAGACCTGAGACTAGGGGGACAGAGGGCGGAGAATTCTTGCTTCAGGTTGTTATCAGTTATTATCTTGTGAAGGAGAATATCAAGTATAGGGACAAGTTGTTGTTGTTGTTAAGTGCCGTGGAATCAGTTCTGATTCATAACAACCCTGTATAGAGTTTCTGAGGAATAGCTGGTGAGCTTGAACTGCCAACCTTGAGGTTTAAACTGACTTTGCAATCCAGCACATTAACCTGCAGGGCCCCAAGGACCAGGGCAAGTAGAGAGAGGCAATCTGGGAAGGGTCATGAGGTCAGTAGTTGCTGTTGTCGAAGTTAGGTACGTTCATATTGGTTCTGACTCATAGTGACCTTATGCACAACGCAATGAAAAACTGCCCGTTCTAAGCTCGAACACATTGCTGCTGCCAATGTTCCAATCCACCTCATTGGAGGTCTTCCTCTTTTTCACTGACCTTCCACTTTATCAAGCATGATGGCCTTCTCCAGGGACTGGTCCCTCCTGATACTTCCAAAGTATGAGAGCTGGTTTCTAAGGAACACTCTGACTATACTTTTTCCAACACAGATTTTTTTTCTTTTCTTTTTTTTCTGGCAGTCCATGGTACTTTTAATATTCTTCTCCAGCCCCATAACTCAAATGCATCAATTCTTCTATGGTCTTCCTTAATTCATTTTCATATTCATATGAGGCTATTGAAAATACCATGGCTTGTGTTAGGTACCTCTTAGTCCTCAAACTGACATCTTTGCTCTTAAACACTTTGAAGCCATCTTGTGCAGCAGATTTACCAACTAAAGTACATTGTTTTATTTCCTGACTACTGCTTCCATGAGTGTTGATAGTGTATTCAAGCAAAATAAAGTCTTTGACAACTTCAATCTTTTCTCCGTTTATCATGATGTTATTTCTTGGTCCAGTGGTGAGGATTTTTGTTTTCTTTACATTGAGGTGTAACCCATACTGAAGGCTGAGGTCTCTGATATTCATCAGTAAGTATTTTAAAGTCCTTTTTGCTTTTAGCAAGCAAGGTTGTGTCATTTGCATATTGTAACTTGTTAATTAGTCTTCCTCCAATCCTGATGTCACATTCTTCTTTATATAATCCATCTTCTAAGATTATTTGCTCAGCATACAGATTAAATAAATTTGGTGAAAGAATACAGCCCTGGCTCATTCCATTCCAGATTTTTAAACCATTCAGCGTCTCCTTGTTCTGTTCAAACAACTGCCTCTTGGTCTACGTTCAGGTTCCTCATGGGCACGATTAAGTTTTATGGAATAGTCATTCTTTGTAATGCTATCCATATCTTCTCATGATCCACATAGTCAAAAACCCTTGCATATGCAGTAAAGTACAAGTAAGCATCTTTCTGACATTCTCTGCTTTCAATCAAGATGCATCTCACATCAGCAATAAGATTCCTTTTTTCACGTCCTTTTCTGAATCCAACTTGAGCCTCTAGCACTTGCCTGTCAATGCAGCCATTTTTGAATTACCTTCAACAAAATTTTTACTTGTATGCGCTAGCAATGATATTTTCACATTCTTCTGGGTCACCTTTCTTTGGAATGCCTCAAATATGGATCTCTTCCAATCGGTTGGCCAGGTAGCTGTCTTCCAAATGTCTTGGTATAGATGAGTGAGTGCTTCCAGTGCTGAATCAGTTTGTTGAAAGGTTTCAATTTGTATTCTATCAATTCCTGGTGCCTGGTTCTTTGCCAATGCCTTCAGTGCACTTTGGACTTCTTTTGGTATCATTGGCTCTTGATCAGATGCTATCTTTTGAAATGGTTGAACATCAACAATTTATTTTTGGAAACAGTGAGTCTGTGTATACCTTTCATCTTGTTTTGATGCTTCCTGCAACATTCACTATTTTACCCATGTTGTTGTTGTGAAGTGCCGTTGAGCCGGGTCCTGCCCATAGCGACCCTGTATAGGGTTTCCGAGGAGCGACTGGTGAGCTTGAACTGCCGAGTTTGCAGTTCAAACGGCTTTGCAGTCTGGCCATAGAATCCTACAATATTGCAAGTTGAGGCCTAAAATTTTTTCTTCAATTCTTTCAGCTTGAGAAATGCTGAGTGTGTTCTTTTTGGTTTTCTAACTCCAGATCTTTGCGCATTTCGTTATAATATTTGATTTTTGTCTTCTCAAGCTGCCCTTTGAAATGTTCTATTCAGCTCTTTTACCTTCTCATGTCTTCCATTTGCTTCAGCATCATTGTGCTGGAGAGCAAGTTTCAGTCTCTTCTGACATTCATTTTGATCTTTTCCTTCTCTCTTGCCTTCTTTATAAACCTTTTATTTTTTCCTTTATAATGTTCTTAATGTCACCCCACAACTCTTCTAGTCTTCGTTCTTTAGTATCTAGTGCATCAAATTTGTTCTTGAGATGATCTCTAAGTTCAAATGGGATAAATTCAAGGTCATATCTTCAGCCCAAACATGCATAAAAGCAATTGATGGTCTGTTCCACAGTTTGCCTCTGGTCTAGTTTTGGCTGATGATATGGAGCTTTTCTACTGTGTCTTCTCTCAGATGTAATCAGTTTGATTTCTGTTTATTCCATTTGGGGAGGTCCATGTGTATAGTCCTTTTTTATGTTGTTAAAGAAGGTATTTACAATGAAGAAGTAATTAGTCTTCAAAATTCTATCATGTGATCTCCATCATTGTTTCTATCACCAAGGCCATTATTTTCCAACTAAGGATCTTTCCTCTTTATTTCCAACTTTTACATTTCAACTACCATTAATTATCAATATATGTTGATTGCATGTTTGAACAATTTCAGACTGAAGAAGTTGGTAGAAATCTTCAACTTCATTATCTTTGTTGTTGTTGTTAAGTGCCGTGGAGTTAGTTCCGACCCATAG
>NW_006408716.1:1706547-1709379 GCF_000296735.1 Chrysochloris asiatica | reverse complement strand
GTGCTCAACTTGAGAATTACTTATATCAGAAATTTGAGCATGTAGCTGATGGATATCCACAGACGCCATTACTTTTTAATTGATCAGTCCTGGCATAGTAAACCATATGATTGTCAGATTCAAAATGACCAATACCAGTCCATTTCAGCTCACTAATACCTAAGAATATTGATCTTTATGCTTTCCATTAAATTTTTGACAACTTCCAATTTTCCTAGATTCATACTTTAGACGTTCCATGTTCTGATTATTAATGGATGTTTACAGCTGTTTTTCCTCATGTGAGGAAAACAGTCTGTCTTAGTATGGAAGCTCAGCTGAAAATGTCCATCATGGCTGAACTTGCTGGTACTTCAAAATACTGGTAGCATAGCTTTCAGCATCACAGCAACACAGCCACCACAGTATGAAATCTTAGTCCATTGTGCAGATGGACTCATGACCTTGAGCCCCCTACAGCTCTAACTTAGCTTTTTTTTTTTAAGTTTAAGAAATGCAATTTTATTAATTAATAGAAGGACATGTTTTATCAATATACTGTCATCAAATAAAATTCCATCATCATTACAACTACACAAACACACAGTTTTACAGGGTACAATACAAAGTCAATATTGATGATTTCTTACTTGTGTTTACTAAAAATCAGAGACAGACTGTAATCAAGCTCTAAATAATTGTCTTGCATAAAGAGAAATGTAGAGCACAATGGTTAAGGTTTGGAACTGGTAAGTTGAGAAGACTATCTTTAAAAGATATAAAAACACATCACAATCAAGTCACACCCTCTGTAACATTACAGCATCAAAAGGAAAAGCAGAGTGGCTTAAGGAGGCTTTGTACCTTTCCCAACATTATACTAATGTTTATTTTTGCCTTGAATTACTAACTTTTTCCATTAGTAGGAAAATGTGTTCTGCAAACTCTTGAATGGTACCAGGGCCACCATTACCTTTGCAAATATATCCAACAGCCTCTTGGGCAGTGGAACTGGCATCAGCAGGAACTCCATCCACTGAGACCAGCTTTCTTCAAGCACTCTTCAACCGACACTTCATTTCCAGGATAAGCGACTTCTTTCCAGCATAGTTTCGTTTCTTTTCTATAATTGCTAATTTGTTTGAGATGTTGACTTCCATTTTGCAATCCAGTTTAAAGGCAGCCAGCATTGACTTTGAACAGGCCCTTTCTGAGATTAACCTCACCCCATTACTACTTGTCTTTAATAAACTTATACCAATAGTATCTTTTATATCATAAGATATTATTTCTTTTTGGTCTTCTGATACATAAATATAACCATTGGTGAGACATCCATCAATATTGCAAACCAAAAGTTTTATCTCCTTAAGCTTCTCTTTGCTAAACTAGTCATTTCGTAATACTCTTTGCTCTGCATTAGGCCAATCAATATCCACATCTATATCCACACTGTGTTCAGCTCACATTTCATAGTATGCCATTTTTCCACCCTGTAAGTAACCCATCTCTATCAAATGTCTCTTGGCAAAATAAAAAGAGCCATTTTCATAAAATTCTCCATTCCAGTCTTGTCTACAATTCAAATTCACAGGCCCAGTCACTTCACAAACTCCTTTCTGAATCTCACTCCATCGAAACTGATGGCATCTCACAACAGAGAAAAGAGAGTCCTATCCTTCTTCTCGAATCATGTCTGCAACTTTTTGAAGGTCAGTAGGATGTAAACATGGAGAAGTAGATTGAATAGTTCCTATAATGTCCACCTGACTGTGATAATTTAAGGAATTCTATGATGGCATCTAGAGAGGTAGAGCTGTCTTTCGAAACTTCAGAACTTCTTTGATGGACTTGTGCACCAAACTTCTTGGCCACGTTCTCAATTTCTTCATGGTCTGTTGAAACCCATACACTCTGGAAGGCCGTGAAGTCCAGGGTCACATGTAGGACCCAGCCAATGAGTGGGACCCCTGCCAGGTGCTTAATGTTCTTCAGGGGCCAGAATCAGGGTTGTCAGCTGTGGGGCTTCTCTACCTCTGGGCCCTGGCCACTGAGTGAGTTGCGCTGCAGCTTCAGTGGGCGGCCCCGTGGGTGGGAGACAGAGCTAGTGTCCCCCTTTCCTACTGAGTCCATTTTCTTCCCATGCCTTTGCCCCAGCTTCTCCACACCCAGGAGCTCTTCCCTCACCACCTCAGCATGGCGCCACCCACTAACTTAGCTTTTACTCACAGTAGAACACATATGGTTTGAATCGTAGCCCTTATTAGAGGTTGGGTCCTCAGCATCTTTAAAATAGAGGTGATTATATAGCTGGAGGTGGTGAGAGTAGGGAAATGTAGCTTTTATACTTTTAGCGAGAATATAATATTGGTAGCAACATTAATGTAATAGTCGTTAGGACAAAGAAATTCCAAAGTTTCATCAACATAAGGCAATAGAAATTTATTTCTTGTATACATATCACAATCCAGTGCAGGTGTTGGAGGCCACAGGGTGCTTTCCTCGGTACACTGACATAGGGACCCAGGTTCTTTTCATTTTGTTTGCTCTCCTCTCCCCTCCCCAGGATCTGAGACTATGTGCCTGTGAAGCGGAAAGAGAGAGTGGAGAAGATGCACCTACTTTCCTACTGACTAGCCTAGTGTGATTGCACTCTCCTCAGGAATGTGGAAGGACCACCTGAAGGCAAGCAGGAAGTACAACAATGACCTACAGAGAGCTCTCCTTCCAGTTATGGCTGTGAACTGTTGGAGGAGGTACTCACAGTGTGGGTGGGCAGTTAGCTTGTGCTGCTCTGGTGGTGCCATATGAGTGACAGTTAGGGATGAAAAGGAGGCCTTAGATAGATAGATA
>NW_006408716.1:1677040-1706447 GCF_000296735.1 Chrysochloris asiatica | reverse complement strand
GATAGATAGATAGATAGATAGATAGGTAGATAGATAGATAGATAGATAGATGGATGGATAGATGGGTGGATGGATAGGTAGATAGATAGATAGACAGATAGACAGACAGATAGATAGATAGATAGATAGATAGATAGATAGATAGATAGATAGATAGAACGCCACAAAGCTAGGGAGCTAGAGATAGAGAGATGGATGAATGGATAGATGGATGGATGGATGGATAGATAGATAGATAGATAGATATGCAGCTTTCACTGAGACTCGGATTCCTGGTGACCTTATGTACAACAGAACCAAACACTGCTCAGTTCTGAAACATCCTCATGACTGTCAGTGTGTTCCAGTTCATTGTTGTGATCCTTGTCCCAGTCCATCACTGAGTGTCTCTTATGCCCTTGTTGGTCTTCAACTTTAACAGGCATCATGTTCTTGTTCAGGGATTTATTCCTCCTCATGATGTGTCCAAAGCAAATGAATTGGACAGAGCTCAGTTTTCATCCATTAGCTCTTTATTGACTGAAGTTGATTGCTAGGCCTTTTTTCATGCTCAGTCTTTGTCTGGAAACTCCACTGAAATGTGTCCACAATGAGTGACCCTGCTGGATATGGCATAACATCTAGCATCAGAGCAACATGCAAGCCACCACAGTGTGACAAACTGACAGACAGGTGATGCTTTAGGACAGAGTTAGTTCTAACTAGGTCAGCTCCTCAGAATGGGCAGAGGTTTACTAATCCTTTCTGGAGCACCTTGATCTCTGAGTGGACTCTTTGGTCTAGCAGCATACACATAACTGGGAACTTCTGAGAAATGTCAAATCTCAAGGCCGGGCCCAGACCTCCCAAATCAGAGTCTGCATTTCAGATCCCCAATGTCTAGAATTCAGCATTATTTCGAATCATCTCATAGACGATGTCGATATTAGGTATATATTTTGAGTAGCAAGCATGTAGAGGACACCACATTCAGAGATTTAACTTTTCCCTGGATAAGACGAGATTTCCCAGTGGGAATACAAAAAAGGAGGAGCCTCATACTTTCCCTCCTAGGCTGTAGTCATCAACAATGCCTGTGTAGCGCTTCTGCAAAAAAGGATGAGATACAACCCCAGGGTCTGGTCTTGTCTGAGAAAAGAGGAAATCTAGAGGTCATCTGCACAACCCTCGTCATTGAATGAGGGGCTGATTAGAAACACTAGCCCTTTTCAGCTGCATGGCTGGAATCTATCTCTGGTAGGCATGAATCTCTGTCCAGCTGAGATTCACTCTCAATTGTCTGCAGTAAGCAGGGTTGGTTAATGAAGTCTGTGCAAGAGTCACACGGGTATTCATCCTCCTCCCTCCCCTCACTCTCTTTCCCCTGAGACAGTTCGTCTTTTTGGAAAAATTCATTAACCTATAGTAACACTTCTCATTGGTGACAACTCTAAGTAAAAGCAGACTGGTGTGTCTTACTTTTCACAGACTATTCTCTCAGCTCCCCGAGAATTACACTTATTTTAGAAGAAAAAAAAAATGCCTTGACTGTGGATCAGCACTCTCATATAAACACAGTGAACTGGAGCCTCGATAGGATACCAGCTTGTATTATAAACCGATGGCCATGGCATCTCAGAAATTGTATACTGGAGAGCGGGAACAGTCTTAATGTACATTTATCACTTACTTTGTATCATATACTATATTTGGCATATGTAGTTTCTTTCATTTTGTAAGCCCCTGTTTTTTGGGCTAGCCACTTTCTGTCACATTTGCCATTAATTCAATTTGTATACATCCCTGAAGACTCTATTGTTATCATTTGTTGCCATTAGTTGTGACTGGTTTGAACTCAGGGAGACCTTATGTATAATGGAATGCCATGATGGCCAGTTCTGCAATGTTCTCATGAGTGTTGGTATGTATAAGGTCACCACCTCCCTGTCAGTGTGTTGCATGGTGGTGGTTTGTGTATTTCTGGGTTGCTGGAAGCTATGACACTGATAATGAAAATGTCAGCAGAATGACTCATAGTAGATAGGCTTCTTGGAATTTTCAGTCTAAGCAAACTAGAAAAAAAGGTCTAGTGATCTATTTCTGAAAATTAGCCAGAGAACAGTTTGTAGATATCAACAGCATATTGTGTGATACAATGTTGGAGCCCCACCTTATCTGTCAATTTGTCATACTGTGGTGGCTTGTGTGTTGCTGGGATGCTGGAACCCATCCATCAGCATTTTAAATATGAGAAGGGTCATCCATGGTGAACAGAATTCAGCGGAGCTTCCAGACTAAAATAGACTATGAAGAAGGAGAGGAAGCCAACTTCTGAATGTTTAACCACCTAAAATCTTATGAATGGCAGTGGAATGTCATCAGATATAGTATTGGAAGATGAAAACATTATGAATAAGCAGCAAAGCATTCTTAGCTATAATGCTGGAAGACAAACCTTCATATTTTAAAAGGCATTCAAAATATGATGACAGAAGAGCTGCCTCCTCAAAGCCGAGTTGGCCATAATGATGTGAATGGAGTAAAGCTTTTATAACTTTCATTTGCTGATGGGGCACAATTTCAAATGAGGAGAAACAGCTGAACACATCCATTAATAATCAGGACACTGAATTTATGAAGTATGAATCTAGAAAACTTGAAAGTTGTCAAAAATTAAATGGAACACATAAAGGTTGATCTCCTAGGCATTAGTGAGCTGAAGTGAACTGGTATTAGGCATTTTGGATAAGACAATCATATGGTTTACTATGCCAGGAATGATATATTTTCACCATATTTATTCAATAGGTATGCTGAGGAAATAATATACGAAGCTAGATTATATGAAGAGGAACGTGGCATCAAGATTGGAGGAAGACTCATTAACAACCTGTGATATGCAGATGATACAACCGTGCTTGCTGGAAGGAAACAGGACTTAGAATACTTACTGATGAAGATCAAAGACTGCACGCTTCACTACGAGTTGCACTTCATTGCAAAGAAAATGCAAATCCTCACAAGTGGACCAATGCACAATATCATGATACATGGAGAAAAGATTGAAGTTGTCAAGGGCTTCATATTGCTTGGATTCGTAATCAGTGCTCATGGAAACAGCAGTCAAGAAATCAAACAACGTATGGCATATTGGGCAAACCTGCTGCAAAAGACCCTTTAAATTGTCCAAGAATAAAGATATCAGTTTGAGGATGAAAATGTGCCTGCCTCAAGCCATGGTATGTGTGTGTATATATATGTATATATATATATATATATAACTTTTTATTGTGAATTCAGTGAAGGTTTACAGAACAGATCATCAGTCCCACATTTAACAAATTATACACTTTGTGACATTGCAATGAATGCAATCCATTCCATAAGTTACATATGTTCAAATTGACAATTTAAGAAGACTCCCCACCATATTTCTTAATATGTCCACTCCTAATAGTGGTTATGAATCGGGCTGCGAACCTCATGGTCAGCAATTTGAAACTACCAGCCATTCCGTGGAAGAAAGATGAGGTGTTCTGCTCCCATAAAGATTTACAGCCTCAGAAACCCTGTACAGGATCGCTATGAGTCAGAATCAACTCCACGGCACATCACAGCAACAACAAACTCTTTTAAAGGATTGGGCATATATCTATGCCTTTCAAATCCTCTTTACTTTGAGAGACACTTATGTCATTAGCTGATGTCTGGAAACATAATTTAAGTTGCCAGTATTCATTGTTACCCGACTATTAATACAAGGAAAGAGAGTTATTGACTGTATAAAAATCAATTCAGGGTTGAACTAGTTGTAACTGATGTAGTATCAATAGGTCACTTCCTTCTGATAAAAAAATGACTTTTTCTTTCTTTTTTTCCTTCATAACCTGCTGCCCACATATCGACCACATATATTTCCAAACACCAACATTATCAATACACTGCTGTATTTCATATTAAGTATGTGAGAGAGAAGAAAAACAAAAAAAACTCAACATAGCAGAGATTAATTTCCACACATACAAAATAGGATCTAAATAAGCAAGACCTACAAGGGAAATGACCTTATTTATCTTGTTCATTCTTCACATTTTATCACACTTAAGGAGGATGAAAATCAAATTCTTTTGCCTTCTGACATGCTATGTGTACTGCACAGCTCTTGACAGTTATGTATGTCAGAGGAGGATGTGTGGAGGCTTCTGAATGTCATCAGCTCAGCTAAATACCAGGACTTTCTGTTCATTTCAATAGTGTGCTGATTTCTAATGAAGATGCTAATGAAACACTAAACAACCAAGGCTATTGTTACCAGGGAATGGGGTCACTGGAATTTATTACACACCCACTATGTGTTAGCTGTCAACTAGCTGCTTCATCCATCTCAGTACAAGAAGATGGCCACCCCGTTTGATTTATTTTCCATTTCTCATATGAGGCATCTGATACACAGAGAGATTAAGGATCTTAGCCCAGTGCAATAAGTCATGGGCAGAGCCAAGCTTTCTTAGAAACAAAGGGCATGCTTTTTCTAATGTCCTTGTGTTATATTTGGATTCTGATTTACGAGGATATGAAGGTCTAGTGTCACAGTGAAAATGGCTGTTGAAGCAAGGTTTCAATAGAGACTTCCCGGCTATTTTGGGTGAGGCATATGAAAGGCTGGTGTCCATTTAGTGACCAGTGGGGAGCTGATGTGGCTTTCTGAAGGATGTGTATGTGACACATCCTATCCTGCTGACTTCCCCAGCATTTCTCTCCATGCCCACTCCAGTGTGTGCGCTCTGCAGTCACTTGTGGGAAGTAACCTCTGTGTGTCTATGTGGGGGTTAGAGAAGGCAACATGAATGAAAAGAAAGACATTAAGATACTTGAGATTCCACAGATTGACAACCACTCATCCAAAGGTATTAGTATTGACATCTTCCAGCAAGAGAATGCATCCCAACCATTGTGTGGTTTTCATGGGATGTCAAGTCAGCTCTGACTCGTAGCGGCCCTGTATAGGGTTTCTGAGCAGTGAGTTTGAGCTGGCGACCTTATGGCTACCAGTCCAATGCCTATCCTATAGCATTCAACCATGATCTTATCCGTGGATAACATAATGGTTCAGTGCTGTAGGATAGGCACTGGACTGGTAACCACATTTCTTTGATTAAAGGAGTTCATATGTTGTTGTTGTTGTCAATTGTCATTGACAAAATTGTCATTATTTCTTTCTTTGAATAAAGGAGTTCATATGTTGTTGTTGTTGTCAATTGTCATTGACAAAATTGTCATTATTTCTTTCTTTGAATAAAGGAGTTCTTATGTTGTTGTTGTCGTCAAGTGTCATTGAGTCAGTTCTGACTCATAGCAGCCCTATATATGGTTTCTGAGGAGTTTGAATTGGCTACCTGTGGTTACCAGTCCAGTGATTATCCAACAGTGCTCCCCTAGTGCTCCAGGAATTTCTAAATGGAGGAAAATCTATGTGTGTCTTGCCTTCCTTAAAAACTTCTTCCTGTTCCTAATGGATTTTTTTTTTTTTATTATTTTATCCCTTTCACTAAGTTCTATCTGATCTGGAGTCTGGGATTTTAATCCTGTTGCCTCGATTAGCTGCTCAGTAGCCTCCCTCTGACTTAGGTGCACAGTGGAGAGCATCTTGCCACATGGGGCTGGTAAGAAGATGCTGGTGGCCTATGATCCTGGTTGGTGCTGCAATAGGCTGGAAACCTTGGATTTGTGGGGTAAGTGCATTGTTTACTCCATAGATCGTGGACTCTAATTTAGTCATCTGCCGAAACATTCAAATCATTATGAAGATGGTACAGGGCTGATCTATGTTTCGTTCTGTTGCATGAGTCAGAGCAAACGCAGAGGTGACTCACAACAACAATTACATAAAGTGTAGATGAGATATACCATCCTATTCACATATTCTACTTTGCTAAGTTGTTGTTAAGTTTCAACTCATAGCTATCCTGTATTGGGTTTCCAAGGCTGCAATCTTTGTGGGAGCAGAAAACCTCATCCTTCTTCCACAAAGCAGTTGGTGGACTCAAACTGTGGAACTTGCGGTTCACAGTCCAGTTCTTATCCTAAGATACTAAGTAACATACTGATAAAACTACTGCTTCCTCTTTCTTTCTCCTTCCTTCTCTTTCTCTCTGCCTCTTGTTTCTTCCCTTCCTTCTGTTCTTTCTTTCTACCCCTAAATATTAGTGAATAAAATACACATGCTTGGGATGAGACTAAGAAGAGATGATGTGATGTGAGTTAATAGGCATGTAAATAGACTTATTATAATGCATTTAAACATTACTAGTCCTGGGGTGGCACTGTGGGTTAATGCGCCAGACTGCAAAGCCATTTGAACTGTAAGGTTGGTGGTTCAAGCTCACCAGCTGCTCCTCAGAAACCCTATACAGGGTCACTATGGGTTGGAACTGACTTAACAGCACTTCACAACAACAACAAAGAGGTAGTAGATATGATTTTTCTATGCTGAGAGTATGGGAGAAGCAAATTCAGGCAAAGGAGGGCCATATTCAGAACTGGGACATGAACAAGTTTGACATGTTTGGGAAACAGAAGTTGGGGGTCAATATTGTATAAGAATGTGGAAGGGAGCAGCAAGAAGTGAGATGGAAAAAATGGGTGGGAACTATTGAAGATTATAGACCTTCATTGGTACGATGAGGAGTCTGAATTTTATTTGGTGGGTAATAAGCACCATTGAAAGTTTAATATTAGAGGAATGTGATGGGCAGAATTGTACTTAAGGATAAAGACTAGCAAAGGCTTGATAGTGCATTGAGCTGGGTAAGGACGAGGAGAGGCTGAGCCACTGCTGAGGTTGTTAGTCTAGTTGTTGTTAAATGCCACGGAGTTTGTTGCAACGCATAGCTATCCTGTATAGGGTCTCCGAGGCTGTAATCTTTGCGGGAGCAGCAAGCCTCATCCTTCGCACACAGGGCAATTGGTGGACTCGAACTACAGACCTTGCAGTGCACCATCCAGTGCTTCTCCTATGGAGCTACCACACTCCCCATTTTGAGTCAGGAAGCTGGTGATGAGAGTCAGGAGAAAGAATGTATTATGATGACACTGTGGAGGAAGAATTGATGGGGCTGTGAGTGAGAAAAGTATTAATAAGTGTTCTTGCTTATACAGTTGAAGGTGTTGGTGATACGCTTTACCAAGTTGATGAACGCAGGGAGAGGAGTGGGCACGATGAGGAAAGGGTGGGAAGGAAAGTGCATGTTACTTTTGAGACACTGTCTTTTCTTGTACTTGGAACATTGGATTATTAATCAACTAACTCCTTTGTGATGTCAACGGCATTCCCTGTCCTTTCCTACTGACCTTCAAAACTGACCAGGACACGCCACTGGGGTTGGAGAGCTCCAGCATTCTGAGATCTCTACTCTAGGAGGTGCAAGCAAAGCTAATCAGCAGCATCTGAGCTCCAAGAGAGGCAACAGGGAACAGCTTCAGAGCAGGAGGAGTTACCAAAGCAAACCAGAAAGTTCTCCAACGCAATTTAACAATGGTATAATTCCAATGCTTACTGTTAATACATTTCAGCAATTCCCCCAAGTCACTATCACTCAATATTCATTAAAAGCTACTTCTGGCAGCTTGTAAGCCACCAGATGCCCTAGCCATTATTTGGATTGCCCTCTCTGATGGTGATGGTGCTGCCATTGTTGGTTAGAACCCTGGCGGTATTTTAGCCAAAAGGTTCTCTTGGGAAGTCACTCTGCATCTGCCTGGCGGGTAGATGTGGTGAGCAAGGCAGATAGGTAAGGACTGATGGGCCAACCACAGAACAGAGAAACACTCAAAAACATTAAAGCAGAGCATCACACAGAGAAATACATTTTCTGTTAAATACAAGCCCGTTTTATGCAAGTCTACTCCATAGAAAATGTTCTTGTATTGATGAACTCTTCTAGGAATGCTTACAGAGCAGGCAGGACAAAAATCCCATGGTTGGTGAGCAGCCTACCAGTGTCCCCAGCTATTTCTTTAGGTCAGGGGATACGATGGAAACATTGCTATTCTGGCCCCTATCAGAGAGTCACTGGGTGGTGCCAATGATGAACCTAACATACACAGCTGCTAACGACGGAAAGGTTGGCATTTCAAGTTCAACCAAAGGCTCCTTAGAAGAATAACCTGGCAATCTACTTCAAAAATTTGATGATTGCAAACCCTATGGAGACAGTGCTACTCTGATATACATGGATTGCTGTACATCAGAGTTGATGGGACAGCAATTGCCGTAAGTCAGAATTGACGCGGCAGCAATTGCCGTAAGTCAGAGTTGACGCCACAGCAAATGGGAAATCACTAAGCGTGCTTCTGGAAGGCCATTACTTGCTTGGTAGGCCTGCCTCTCTCATGGACAAAACCATGTAAAGAAGCTGAAAGAAGGGGCACAGATGACGGCTAAGGGAAGACTAGTCACCACACTATGGAGCATTGCCTCCTCCCCACCATGGTCAGTAAGTACATTGCCCGTCTCTTCTTTACTCTTACCTCCATAATTGTTCAAGGAGACGTAGCAGTTGTTCAGCCCATGGCCAACGCTGCATAGATAATTTTATCTTCATTTTCTGTGTAAAGAGAAAATTATGAAACAGGAATCCAGCAGAAAGAAGAGGCAATTATTGTGAAACATATGTAATACACTATTCCACATCTGGCTCTAAATTTCCAGCTTGGCTCACTTGGAGGGGACCAGCAACAGAGCCCCAACAAACAGCCTAGCACTGGCTGCTGGGATATATCTAAGGGCAACCCTCCAGAGGGACTTTCAGTAGATGTTGATGAAATTTTCTTTTTCTCTTAACCATGATTGTAGCCTTAGACTAATCCTAAATTCTAGCTGCAGACCTGACTTTAATCCTAATCTTAACCCTAAATATAATTCTGCTGCTAATGCTGTTGTCATTGTTAGGTGTCATTAAGTTGATTCAGACTCATGACAACGCTATATAAAACAGAGTGAAACACTGCCCAGCCCTGCCTCAGCCTCACAATATTTCTGATGTTTTTTGTCTATTGTTGCATCGACTGTACCAATCTATCTCCTTGATGGGCTTCTTCTTTTTCACTGGCCCTCTACTATGAAATATCTTTATGAGATCCTGTGAGACTCATAGATAGAAGATTCATGGATTATTGGGTAGACTGACAGAATACTGGGTGAAATGTTCATTACTCCCAATTCCCTGGATGGAGTTAAATTTGGCTGGAAAGATCCAACACTTGGGAAACCAAACATGAGCATTAGCTGAGCTTGAATAACTGAATTTTGACTGCCCGGGGATCTTTGAATGGCCCAATCAGCCCTCATTCTTAATGTCAAGGGAAGTTATGAAAAGTAAGCTCAGAAATGTAACCGGTACCTCTCCTAGGTAACTATAAAGTCATGGCATGATATTGCATGGTCAAATGTTTGTAGGGATCTTCAACTTTCAATAAAAGTTGGAAGGAGACTAAGCAATTGGGTTGGTTAAATTAACTGAGACCACGATTAGAACTGCTGACTTGGAAATAATTTTAGATGTAATAATCTTACCAGTTTCTTCTAGGAATCCCCTTGAACCCATAAAGTTCACTTTCTTTTCTGCATGCTAAGATTTTGTTATATTGCTAGAGGGTTAAATTCCTCTGAGCATGGCTTTGCAGATTATTTGAAATGACATAATCTTTGTGTTTAAAAATTATTAGAAATATAGGAAAGTTGATGGGCCATTGTGAAGATGTCCTCAAGGTGCATCCTGGGACCGATAGGTCCCAGAGCACCACCTCCGGTGCTTGTGAACAATACGGTACCTCAGCCTTTTCCCTAGAGCTCCAAAATCAGAATTTGCATGTTAACAAGGTCTCCAGGTAATTTACAGGCATCAGTAACTTTGAAAAGTGCTGGTATGTGACTTGTATTGTTGTTCGGTTCAATGAGTTGATTTGGTCTTATAGTGACACCATGTGACAGAATAAAACTTTGCCATAGGGTTTTCTAGGATGTCATTTTTACTTGAGCAGATCACCAGATCATTCTCTTGTCCACCCATTGGGTGGATTACACTCTTAGTTTTTGTTCCCCGGTGCCCTTTGTGCTTTACAAATTTACCTGTCCCTTGTTGCGCCAGTCTGTCTGCTGGCTAGGAATACCTCCTTCATTAGTGCCTTCACTTTCTTCATTCCTTCTGTGGTCCTACTTCAAATAGACTGAGTTTCTGGACTAAAACACTATAGGCCAGTTCTCGTATGCAATTCTGCTCCAGTCAACTCAATAGTGACTGGGATGCAATTCATGGTCTTGGGTAATTGCAACTATTTTTTTCTCAATGAAGTCTTTGAGTATTGTTTGCTGTTAACTGTTAGGTCAGCTCAGGCCCATAGTGACCTTGTATAGTATGATATATAACCATCCTCAGGATCGTTGGTATCCTCAAGTTCATTGCTGTGACCACTGTGTATTTTGAGTGTATATTTACAACCTTGGGGCTCATCTTCCAGCTCTATATTGAACACTCTTTAGTTGTGAGCAATAGAATTTTCACTGGCAAATTTTCAGAAGTAGATTGCGAGATCTTTCTTTCTAGTCAGAGTGTGGAAGCTATGCTGAAACCTATTCATTATGGGTGGCTCTGCTGGTATTTAAAATGTAGAATAACTTCCAGCATGGTAGCAACATGCAAACCACCACACTTTGACAAACTGACAGTAGCTAGTTGTTGGTTAATACTGTAACAGATAACTAATGATCTAATTAGACACTACATATTTATTAAACTGGCAGTGTTGTACTTCATGAGAGATTTAAAAATGTCCTTTTTACAGTGACTATGGTACCATTCCTCTTCAATTTGTAATTCTTGGCATAGTAGCTATATGATTGTCCAATTCAAAATGGCCCACACCAGTCCATTTCAGTCCTGGTGTGGAGTTTAGAATAAGCATAAGGCACAGAGAGGAAAAGTGTGACTAATTCTCCATTTGTGGTGCAGAGTATAAGCACTGGACTGCTAACTGAAAAGTCGGCACTTCAAACCCATCAGCTGCTCTTCATAAACCTATACATGGTCACTTGATGGCACTTAACAATAGCAAGAATAATTCTTGGAATATCAATCTTTTAAGTGTTCTCTTACATTTTTTGATGACTTCCAATTTTCCTTGATTCAGTTTTTGTTTACTGATTTTTTTAATGTGGACACATCTCCCTTTAATTGTATAAAACCTTCATTTACAACATGTTCAATAATGAACGACAGGAGTTGCTGTTTTGAGCATATGTCAAAGTCCCTTGAAGTTCAAGTGGTCAAGATAAAGAACATTTAACAAGAGCAGCAACACTTAATTAACTGAACATTAAATTTCATTTTGAAAGATGACCAGGAATACTTGAAAGTTCAAAGTAGTATAGGATGTACCTTGAGGGGAAGGAGAAGACACTCCCCTGCACCCCGTATTAACTAGGTAAATCCTCTCAGCCATCCCACTTGATAAAGCGAGTTGGAGAGCTGGATAGCCTTCCCTGAAACAGGCACTAGTAACAGGGAGACCGGGGAAGGGACAAGAAGACAGACGAAAGAAGCAGCAGATCCCATGCACTACCAACCTGATGGCCTCACCACCCCAGATACTGGCCGGGCAGTCACTGCTGGGGGTCATCTTCGTTGTCTTAGCCAAAGGAAACAAATCCTTGACCGCCAAATTCAACTTGTCATTGAATTGAAGTGATAAAGCATCTTAAGGCAATTTTGCAATATAGATAAGGATGTGTATTTACCTAATTAATAACACCGATTAAACAATGAACATTCCTGGTCTCATAACCATTTATGCTATACTGTACAATGGCTCTCCCACTGCAGGCTCCTCCTCTGCTCAGGTTCCTCCCAGACTTGCCAGCCTACAGGCTCTGGCTTCACATATCTTTCAAAAGCTTGGCGGGATGCAGATTCATACTTTTTACAGTAAAAGTTCTGATTACTACTGTTTTTCTCATTTTGAGTTATGCTTTAGCAGTAAGAGAATGTCTCCAAACCTACACTCTGTCAGCATCATAAAACTTTGGTCTACTTCGAGGAGGTACCTTTTCCCAAGACATATTTGATTGCCTTCCAATCTGAGGAAGTCATCTTCCAGTGGCTCTTTCTTCCTAGTCTGTTGTAGTCTGTAGTCTAGAAGCTTCACTGAAACCCGTGCACCTGGGGTGACCTTGCTGGCATTTGAAATACCAGTGCCATAGATACCAGCATCACAGCAACCATAGGATGGCAAACTGACAGACAAGTGGTCGGGACCTGGCTAGCTTGGGCAAAAGAAGGAATGTTGTAAAGTTTCTCATCCAAAGAATACGTTTCCTTATGGACCTTGCCATTTGGTCCTGAGCCCCCTGCTATTCTGTCCTACCCTGTACAAAATTCTTCTCACTGTCAATCTGATTCCATCACCTGAAAGAATGCTATCCCCTGGTAAAGAGCTGCCCCACTTCAGACCATAGTGAAACAAGTTCCAGACCAGTAGCCCCCTCTCCAGTCTCTAGAAATGACTGCTAGCAGGAGGTAGCCTGTGCTTGCACAAAGAAAGCTGGCTCAGCAAGCTCAGGAGAAAATTATTTTCTCTTTCAGTAGAAAAAAATAGGTTAGAAACGCCAATATTGTGTTTGCACTATATTTATTCTATTAATCTTGACCTTGAAAACTGCAAATCAACTACCATATAATCATAGCATAATTGTCTGGTAATGTCTGTCCTTGAAGCTAGAACACTGGAAACAGTACTCAGAGCTGAAATACACACAGTAATTAATCTTAAACTCGCGGAGCAACTCAGACACGGCAAATATATGTCCCATTAGTAAACTCTGAATAAAGATATTGTGCATTATTGAAGTGCCTGATGAATTTGGACCGTAGTAAATATACAGGGAAGGAAAGTAAATATGTACTTTTGGGTGCGTTTGTAACATACAACATTTCCTGACAGTAGCAAGTCTGCTAAGGCAGAATTTAGATAGGAGCCTAGTCTGTTTAGTCCACAAATGATTCAATCTAATGACAGGGCAGCTTGAAGATTTTTGAGACTTCTCATGGACCTATTATGTTGTCATTGTTAAGTGCTGTCGACCCATATGGTTGCGACTCATAATGACCCTGTATAGGGTTTCCGAGGAACAGTTAGTGAGGTTGAACCACAGACCTTGCGGTTCAAACGGTTTTGCAGTCTGGCGCATTAACCCACAATGCCACACCACGACTCCTATTATAGGGATCAGCAAAATAAGGCCCTGTGGGTCAAAGTCTGACCAGCTGCATGTTTTAACAGGAGTGGTAAGCAGTTATCATATAAAGAAGTATTCACCCTTCTTTCCATTAGACAGTTCTGAGACATAGTGAATCTACACACTTTCTCTGGAGACATACCGTATGGCAGAGCCACAAGCATAGATTCTTTGGAAACTTTTTCCAACTCTGCAATATACCACATTTATGTGTGTAATCACTTCTTTAGTTATTGTCTTAAGCTGAGTTCTCTCGAGAACTAAAACGAGTGGAGCTTATATATGTATATGTAACAAAAGGTATATATTGAGAAAATGACTCCTATTAGTTGTAGAGGTGGGCAATACCCAAGATCAGCAGGTCACACAGCAGGCAGGCAGGTAGGTCTGGCAGGTAAGAAGGCAGGTTATTGCCGACTCCCAGGATCAGCAGGTAGTAGAGCAGGCCACTGGCTCAAGTCCAAAGAATCAGAGGTTGGAAGAGCCAGATGCAAGATCCAGACCCATCATAGACTAATCAGGTTTTGCCTGAGTGTCCGATATACTGGAAACAGATCACACCCTAAGTTAAGTTCCTTTCTGTTGACTGGCTGCTCATAGTAGACCTCATCATAGAGCTGATTATATTATATCTCATCAGGGGGAGTAGTTAACTCTCAACTGTCAAACCACTGAGAATACTTACCCAGTCCAGTAGACACAAAACCGTAATGACCACAATTACCTTTTTCCTTCACTTGTGCTACCTTGGTATTGAGTACCCTTGTAAAAATTACGCATATAAACGTGACCTTAAATTAATTTTTCTGGGAAACTTGTGCCCAAACAATTGGTGCCCATTGTTCTAGAAAGACATGATCTTGGAGTGAAAATTCTTGCCTATCTGGAGTCAGCAAGGGACATATTGCTGAAGTACTGATATTCCCTGGCATGTGATGACTCAGACTTCACCTGTGACCTATTGGGATGAGGGATAGTGTTGAAAGTACAAGCAATCACAGAGCTTGATTAATATGGGGACAGTGGTAATTGTACGTCCTTGGATATATTAGCTTGGTGTTTGTGACAACATCAGAGACCTTGTGATAAAAAGATTGGTCGAGGGTAGCAGACTGCCAACTTACGGAGCACTGTGAATCCTAGAGGCTTGTTTTTATTGTCTCTAGGTGCCATCAGGTTGAGTTGGTACTGAATTACAGAAAGCCCCCATTGTGTAAAAGAAAGAAATACTGTCCTGTGCTTCATCCTCCTCACAATCCTTGTTGTGTTTGAACACATTGTTTCTGCCACTGTGTCAATCCATCTCATTGAGGGTCTTCTTCTTTTTCTCTGATCCTCAACTTTGCCAAGTTTTATGGATTAAACTGTATCCTACAAAAATATATGTCAATTTGGCTAGACCATGGCCTTGATTCTCTATTACCTTCCACTTTATGATCTGATGCTATTATCCTACATGTTGTGAATCCTTAGCCTCAACGTTGATAATGAATCAGGATCAGAAGCAGTTATGTTTGGTCGTTTCTTTCTTTTTTGTCTTTTTATTGTTATTTTGGATTGTATCATATGCTTGATGTTATTCCATGACTCTCCGGTAGCGTAGTGGTTACGAATCGGGCTGTGAACCACAAGGTCAGCAGTTCGAAACTACCAGTGGTTCCATGGGAGAAAGATGAGGTTATCTGCTCCCATAAAGATTTACAGTCTCGGAAACCCTGTTCAGGGTCTCTATGGGTCGGAACCAACTCGACAGCACTTAACAACAACAACTGGCCTTTGGTCATTAGTGCACAATACATCAAATCTGTCTTTGAAGTGATCTTTAAATTCAGGTTGGATATACTCAAGGTCATGCTTTGGCTCGTGTGAACTTGTTTTAATATGTTTCTGCTTGAGCTTGATTTTTCATATACACAAATGAATGTCTTTTCTGCAGTCGTCTTATAACCTTGTTTTCACTGATGATATTGAGCTGCTCCATCATCTCTTCCCATAGATGTAATTTATTTGATTACTGTGTATACCATCTGATGAGGTACACATATAGAGTTACCATTTATATTGTTGAAAAAGGTATTTTCAATGACTAGGTTGTTGTTGTTAAGTGCTGTTAAGTCGGTTCTGATTCATAGCAGCCCTATCTAGGGTTTCTGAGGAGCAGTTGGCGGGTTTGAACTGCCAACCTTGTAGTTCGCAGTGCAGTGCTTATCCTACAGCACCACACCAAGAGTCCAAATAGGTTGCTAATCTTGCACAATTCTATTACGTGATCCCCAGTGTTATGTGTATGATTAAAGCCATTGTTGTTGTTGTTAGGTGCCATGGAGTCCGGTCCTACTCATAGTGACTATACAACAGAATAAAATGCTGTCCGATTCTGGATCAACCTCACAATCATTGCTACTCATGAGCCCATTGCTTTCACCACTGTGCCAATCAGTCTCACTGGGGGTCTTCCTCTTTTTCTCTGACCCTCCACCTTACCAAACATGATATCCTTCTCCAGTGACTGGTCCCTCCTGATAATATATCCAAAGCATGAGAGACAACGTTTGGCCATCCTGGCTTCCAAGGAGCACCCTGGCTGTACTTCTTCCAATACAGAACTGATTGTTCTTTTGGCAGATTTGAGTAGGAAGATCTGCTTCTTTGGTTCTTGCAATATTCTTCTCCAAAACCATAACTCAGAAGCATCAATTCTTCTACGGTCTTCCTTATTCACTGTCCAACTTTCACATGCATATGAGGTTATTGAAAATACCATGGCTTGGGTCAGGCGCACCTTGGTCCTCAAACTGACATCTTTGCTCTTCAACACTTTGAAAAGGTCTGGTGCAACAGAGTCGCCTAATGGAATACGTTGTTTGATTTCTTGACTGCTGCTTCCATTAGTGTTCATGGTTGACATGAGCAAAATGAAATCTTTGACAACTTCAATCTTTTCTCCTTTATTGGTCCAGTGGTGAGAATTTTTGTCTTCTTTACATTGAGGTGCAACCCATAACGATGGCTGTGGTCTTTGATCTCCATCAGCAAATATTTTAAGTCTTCTTTGCTCTCAGCAAGCAAGGTTATATAGACTGCAATCACAGGTTGTTAAGGAGTCTTCATCCAGTCCTGATGCCATGTTATTCTTCATATAATCCAGCTTCTTGGATTATTTGCTCACCAAACAGATTTGATAAGTATGGTGAAAGAATACAACCCTGGCACACACATTTCCTAATTTTAAACCATTTGGTGTTCCCTTGTTCTGTTCAAACAACTGCCTCATGGTCTATGTACAGGTTCCTCATGAGCAGAATTAAGTGTTCAGAAATACTCATACTTCACAGTGTTGTCCATAGCTTGTCATGATCCACACAATTAAAAGCCTTTGTGTAGTCAATAAAGCACAGGTAAACATGTTTTTGATATTCTGTGCTTTCAGTCAAGATCCATCTGATATTAGCAATGATATCCCTTGTTCTACGTCCTCTTATGAATCCAGCTTGAACCTCTGGAAGTTCTCTATCAGTGTGTGGTTACAGCCATTTCTTTAGTAAAACTTTACTCTCATGGGATATCAGTGATACTGTCAGATGATTTCCGCATTCCACTGTTTTTCCTCTCTTTGAAATGGGCACAAATATGGATCTCTTCCAGTCAGCTGGCAAGATTGTTGTCCTCCAAATTTCTTGGCATAGATGAGTGAGTGCTTCCAGACTTCACTTTGTATTACATCTACGTCCAGTGCCTTGTTCTGTGCCAGTGACTTCAGTGCACCTTGGACTTCTTCCTTCATTATAATTGGCTCTTGATCATAGGCTATCTCTTAAAATGGTTGAACATTGACCATTTCTTTTTGGTAGAGTAACTTTCTGTATTCCTTCCATCTTCTTTTCATGTTTTCTGTATCACTAAAGCCATACTTTCCAACTACTAATCTATCTTTGTTTCTAACATTTGTATTCAAATTACTAGTAATTATCAGTCTTTTGAATGCGTTGTTGATCAGCTTCAGACTGCTGAAGCTGGTAAAAAGTCATCAATTTCTTCATCTTTGGCATTAGTCTTTAGTGCATAAATTTAAATACTAGCCATTTTCACTGATCTTCCTTGTAGGTGTACAGATATGTCCTATCATTGACATTGTTCTACTTGAGGGTAGGTCTTGAAATGTTCTTTTTGTCAATGAATTTGATACCATTCACCTTCAATTTGCCATTGCTAGTATAATAGACCATATGATTGTCTGATTCAGATGGCCAGTAGTAGCCCATTTCCATTACCTAATGCCCAGAAATCCTGATGTGACTCAATGGGATAAGCACTGGGCAGCTAACTACAAGACCAGCAGTTCAAACTCACCAGACACTTCTTGGAAACCCTAAACAGTGTTACTTTGAATTGGAACTGACTTCACAGCAAATGAGTCAACAACAGAAATGCCTATGATATTAATATTATGCATTACATTTTACTTTTTATGACAAATTCCATTTTTGTTATATTTGTACTTTGTACATTTCACATTCTTATTATTAATAGATGTTTACAGCTGTTTTTTTTTTTTTTTTTTTTCATTTTTGAGTTGTAGTTGTGCCACATCAGCAAATGAAGGTCTTGAAAAATTTACTCCATCTATATCATTAAGTTCACCTTTATTTTGAGGCTGCAGCTCTTCCCCAGTCATATTTTGAGTGCCTCCCAGCCTGAGAGGCTCATGTTCTGGCTTTATATCAGACAATATTCCTCTGCTATTTATAAGGTTTTCACCAGCCAATGTTATAAATTTATTTTTTACAAGTGGACTAACAGGTCTTCTTCCTAGTCTGTCTTAGTGTGGAAGCTCTGCTGAAACATGTCCACCATGGGTGACCCTGTTGGCATTTGAAATACCTGTGGCATAGCTTCTAGCATCACAGAACTGTGCAAGCCATTGCAGTATAACAAACACACAGACAAATGGTGGCTCTATTTCTTAGGGATCATAAAGTTAGTACAGATTCATAGCAATCCCATATACAACAGAACAAACATGTGGTAGCGTTCTGTACCATCTTTATAGTCATTGATATGCTCAGCAGCTTCTCAGGTAACATTCAGTTGTGATCCATATAGTTTCTAAAGTTATATTTATTTTGTTGTTGTTGTTGTTGGTATATATAGCAAAAAATACACAGATTCAGTAGTTTGTACATGTAGATTGATTACATTTTCTACAGTGGCATTGACTACATTCTTGAAGTTGTGCATTCATATTTACCCTCCTTTGCCTGAGTTGTTTCTCTCCAGTTGACCTAAACTCACTGTCTCCTAATATTTCTGTCTCATCTTTCAAAGTGTTGTCAATTTGGTTCCATCTATGAGGGAAAGCCAAAAATTATCCACTCTGCTTGTCCACATCTATGACTATGACAACGTTGAGCATGCTCGTGAAATGATTCTGTCGAATAGATGAGTGACAGTGGATTATGTGGCCAATTAGCCATTGCTCTGCCTATGAAATAATCCACGACAGACTTGGGTTTTGAAAGGTTCGTGGAAGTTGGATGCCGAAACAACTCACAGAAGAGCATACACAGAAGCGTTTGGACATCTGCAAACAAAATTTGGGCAGATTCTCGAAGGAAGGTAAACATTTCTTTTAAAAAATCATTGCTGGGGATGAGACATGGATTCTTCACTACGAGCCTGAGAGTATATGGCAGTGTATAGAATGGAAACATCCTCAAGTGCTGATTAAATGTCAACCATCAGCTGGAAAATTGATGCTTACAGTTTTCTGGGATTCTCAAGGGCCAGCATTGGAACACTATCAGGAAAAAAGGTTTAGTAATCAACAGTGCTCATCACAGTGAGATACTCATTGAAGAGTTGAAGAGTTGACGCCTAAACGTCAGATTAAATGCAGAGGACTGCTATTGTGATTGTGCATTGTGATCTTACGATCACATGACAACACACATCTGCATACCTCTGCCCACACTGTTGACATTGTAAAAACTTCATTTTGAGGTGTTAAAGCATCTTCCTTATACTCTTCATCTTGTTCCATCCGACTTTCACCCGTTTGGTCCCCTGAAAGCAGCCCTTCAAGAATGAAAATTCACCTCTGATGAACAAATGAAGATAGTGGTACATTCATGGCCCAAAGCTCAGCCTAAAACATTTTCTAATAAAGGAATATGAAAGCTTATTGACAGATGGGCAAAGTGTATTTAAAAGCAAGGAAATTATGACTAACAATGATGTATTTGTCTTCTAAGAGTTGATTAAAATCATTTCTACAACTGGAGTGCGGATAATTTGACTCACCTTTGTAGCTAGCTCTTAAAAGAGTATAATGATCAAGGAAGGTAGATTTTTTCTTTCTTTCTTTTTTACTAGTTAGGGTAAACTACTGTTTGGTTTCAAGGAGACTTCAGGGGATATTTTTGGTTTAAGATTTAAAGATTATCTAATTTTGTGGGTTTCTCAAGCCTCCATTGATTTAAAGTTGGGGTGCTTGATACTTGAAATTCTGTTCTTCATTTTCCCCTTTTTGATCAGGATCCTTCTATAGACTCTTTGATCAAAATGATCACTAATGGTAGCCAGGTACCATTTGTTTCTGGTTTCATGACAAAGACGGCAACTAGCTATATATTTCGTACCTCCTCTTATTCCTGATTTACCTAACTTGTTTGCTTCAGGTGAATAGATACCAAATATTGCTTCTTGGATGGTTGTTTGCAAGCTTTGAAGACCCCATGCACTATGCAGCAAACTAGGAGGTAGAAGAGAAGCACAAAACATATTATTAGGGCCAGTTGACTGTAATGACCCTTGGAATCATGACCTTAAATAAACTTCCAGACCAAGACATTAAGTCCCATGAATATTTGGTTGTACATAAGCAGCCTTAGCAGTTATTCTTCCCCCCAATTCAACTTTTTAAAGGTCTAAACTTATTGACAGCACTTGTAATAACTGACCACACCCTATCCCCATCATAATCAGTGTGATTTTTCCATCATCATGAAACAAAGCTCACTACCGAATAAGCAATAACCCCTGTTTTTCCCTCTTTCCAGCCTCAGGTAACCATGAATAAGCTTTGGTCTCTAAACATTTTCCTTTTCTTGTCTTTTTATATAAGTGAGGTCATATGATATTTGTCCTTTTGTAATTGACTTACTTCACTCAGCATACTTCCCCCCTACCCCAAGTTTGTCTTATTCTGGAAGCTCCAATAAAATCTGTTCACCCTTGTTGACCCTGCTGTTATTTTAAATACTGGTGGAATAGTTTCTGGCATCAAAACAACATGCAAGACAGCACTTTGTGACAAGCTGAGAAATGATTAATGGGCATGTATAATAAAGGGAAATGCATGAAGTCTATTGAACATTCAGGTACTTGCCATGTTGGTAATGTTAGGGGTTAGAGCATGGTAGGTAAGGTAAAGTTGTTATTCCTTCAATTCCCATCACTAAGAGAAAGATGCTGTCCTTAGTTGGCTATAGTTTTGGAGGCTCCTTGAGACAATATATGCTGTACTTTGGGTTATGGTCCCATTTCATTTATTCATTAACTTGGAGGGCTGCCAAGAGAACCCATCATAAGGTCAGTATCCTGTGAAAGGTACCCTGCCACTTGGAACCAGATGGTATGCTAATGTTGGAGTTATTTGTGGTGGTATCTCTACTATCACAGCTTAGATCCCTGGGGGTCTTGAGAATGGCCACGTCCACAGTTGCAAAGAACATTTTTTGAAAAACAGATTGCAATACCTGCAGTGTGACATCAATGAGCTCACTTTCTCTCTGGGTTTCTTGTTCCCATTTTTCCTCTTTCCTAATCCTTCTGTGCTTTGTCCTTGGGTAAATGGTGTGATCTCAAATGGTTGATCATTTTAAAGTGTGCATACCACACTAGCATTCTTGTTCTCATTATAGACCTGTCTGTTGTTTGACTGAAAATGGAGCCATGGGGTTAGTTCATTTTCAAACCTTAAGGATAAGTAAGGGCCAGAGTCTTGGGGGGTGCTGCCAGTCTCTATCAGTTGCACCTTAGATGTAGTGGATGGCTACTAAGGTACAACTGATCCTGTTTTGAAGGCTCCAGTCACTAATCACCAAAGTAAGATGTAGAAGATTGTCTTTGTGGACTATGTTATGCCATTTGACCTTGTTATACCCTCAGACTATGGTTCTGAGCTCTTAGGCCCACTGACTCGTTCCCTCAAGGTGTGTCATATGAATGTGTATGGTGGTAGAGGAATTTCCTATAATCAGTTGATATAGGAGGAAAGACTTGGACAAGGTTTGCAAGTAGGTTATCGTCATATGCTGTCCTTGATTGGAAATGGACTCCTGCTACATTCTAGCCCCATTCAGTGGTTGCCCTGAAGGGAAATCTATCTAGTTGCTATAGATATGAGAAATCTATCTGGTCGTCTACTTGGCATAGAGAATTGAGAAGCACCTGAATTATGGATATATCTTAAGCCTTGGTCAGTGTTGAATGCTTTTCCAGGATGATGGCAGATCAATGACAGGGAGATATAGGGAAGACAAATGTTGGTAGGCCCAGGAGGGCAGGCACAAAGCATGAATATCTTGAAGTCTCTGTTCATATCCATCTAAGCATTCACTACGAGAATTCATCCTGTTAATATCAACCAGAGTTTCTCATTGGCCACTCCAGTGCTTACACAATGGATGGGTAAAAAAGTGGCCAAGGTGACAGGCAAGGAGACCATGTATAAGGACAACAGCATGGTCTTCTTGTCACTGAGGCTTTTCTGGTTGCTGTCATGGCTGAATACTCAATTTGCCAAGGTTAGAGACTGCTGACTCTGAACCGGTGATATGGCACCACTCCTTGGGAGACCAGTCAGTTACCTGGTGCAGGTAAATTACAATGGACCATTGAAATAAAATCTTTTTTAAAAATCAGTTATGTATATTTAGATAAGACATATAATGAATAAAATGATAAAACATCACATGGGATTCATATGTAACATATTCAGGCTAGCAGTTATCTTACGAAGTGAGGGGAGGACAGTATAATTGAAGAATGTTTTAACTTCGATCAGTGTATTTTTACACTTCAACTGGTTCACATGTTTTTGTGTCGTATTATTCCTTTATCTTTTTAGAGGTATACATTATTTTATACAAATAATAAGAGATACAAAGATATTTATAGCTGAGTATGACCGGACAAGAATTTTACATAGGAGGAAGTTCAGGGTTAAGGTAAATGTAGAACCAGTATCAGACCAATGACAGAGCCAGGCTCACATCTATGTCTCCTGAGACTAAGGCCTGAAGTCTTTCTAGCCATGCTCATTTTGTGTTCAGGTGTGCACCATATCACAATATCTTTATTTTATTTTTAAAAATGTTTTATTGTGAGTTGAGTAATGGTTTACATGGGAGAACATCGGTTTTATACTCATCATTTCATTGCAATGATTACAATCCCTTCCTCCATGCATCATCATTTAACAGTATTTGCTTCTAGTCCCTCTGTTTTGTTTGCTTGTTATTTTTTGGAAGGTACCGAAAATACAATCAAAGGGCATATTTTGCAACTCTGCCTCCTTGCCATCAGCACACACACTTTCCTTTTCCATGAATCTAGAGCCTTCAGATGCTCTATCTCTCCATGTCATCATCTCTACCTTCATCTCTGGTGTCGCTGCTTCTTTGGATGGGGCCCCACATTCCTCTCACGTAACATGATATCTTGTAGAGTGGGAGTCAGCAGCTTTTTTCTACAAAGGACCAGATGGTAAATATTTTTGGGTTTGTGGGCCATACAGTCTGTTGCACTCTTGGTTTAGTGAGAAAACAGCCATAGACCTTATATGAATGAGTGGTTGAGACTGTGCCCAGGATTGATTATAAATTGTGGGGAGTCCTAATGTAGCACTATAGAATAAATTACTAAAATGCAAGGTCAGTTTGAACTAAAAGGTCGGCAGTTCAAACTCAGCAGCCACTCCTTGGAAACCCTGTGTAGGGTAACTATGAGTCAAAGCTGATTCAACAGCATTTAACAGCAAGTGCAAGATGAAATATAGACTCTTGTTCAAAACTCATTAAGAATTTAAGTATGGTGCCAGCAGATCATTAAACCAGTGGTGGATCTCTTCTAAGTGTGTGGCCGTATGTAACTGCCCAGGTTGTGTGCCCATGAAGTCGGCCTTTCCTGTGTGCCAATATAATTTTATTTACTGAAACAGGCAATGGGCTGGATGTGGCCACAAGTTGTAGTTTGCTGGCTCCTGCTATAAAAAATAAAATAACAACATGTTAATAAAAAAGGAAAACAGAAAGAAAGAAAAAAAAGATGCATTCACACTGTGGTGTTGGTTAAGAAAATTGATTATATCCTGGACTTCTAGAAAAAGCATACAATTTTGGAGGTAGTACAGCCAGAGTGCTCCTAAAAGAGATAACAATACTATAGGTGTGTCACCAGGAAAGGTGAATCACTAAAAAAGGATTTCATGGCTGGTAAAGGAGCTCTGGTAGCGTAGTGGTTACGAATCAGGCTGCGAACCTCAAGGCCAGCAGTTCGAAACTACCAGCCGCTCCGCGGGAGAAAGATGAGGCTTTCTGCTCCCGTAAAGATTTACAGCCTCGGAAACCCTGTACAGGGTCGCTATGGGTCGGAACCGACTCGACGGCACTTAACAACAACAACAGAGTAGAGGTTCAGTGAAACACAGGGAAACCTCAATGAGATGGATGGACACAGTAGCTTCCACAATGGATTCAAATACATGACCGGTCATGAAGATAGCACCGGTCACTCGGTTGTACACGGGGTTGCTAGGAGTTGGGGTTGACATGATGGCAACTAACAACAACAAAATGATTTCCACCAGCCTAAGGGGATTCCGTGTGGGTGAGTAGTGTCAGTTCTCCTACTCAGCCATCTCTCTGTTCCCCCACATCCCTGTGCTGTGGCTGCAATTCCCCATGCTGGGGAGGGGAGTCCTGGCCCTAGAGGATAACAGACAGCAACCACGTGTTCTGCCCTCAGCCTGTCCCATGCTGCCTCTGGCTAGTTACCTCTGGGAAGACAAAAGAGGCGGGTGTTTTTGCCTCTGTTCTGTCTTTTACTCTGGATAACTTTGTGTTGACTTTCTCTGGAAGTGTCCTTGACTTGTGAAACACCTTCAAAGACCGCTTTTGAACCAAACATACAGTGATCCTTTCAGAAGCCTGTCAGCCTTTGATTAGTTCTTGCTGACTTTCTAAGAGCATGTCTTGTCACTTCTTTTGCGTTTTTGAGGAGGCCTTTGTAGTGTGGGGTATTTTCTATGTGTGTTTTCACATCCCTGAATCAGAGCCAGATTCTTGGTCAATCCCTGGCTTAGGCTAGCTGGCTTCCATTGCAGCCTGCTTTGGTTTCTTGTGCTGGCCTAACAACTTAGGGACCTCAATCCTGGGGTGCTGACCTTTCTGCAGTTGTCTGCAGAATATTAAAACATGGGGGCGTCCAGGAGGAGTGCTACCTAGGGATAATCTTTGGTCTGTATAATTGGAAAGGAAGCCCCATGCTCCAGCCTGTTCCTTATCCTTGGGGTTTGGTTTTACATTTGCAGCAAGTGATTCATGTCATGTGAGAACGTTGAACAGGACATATATTTTATGTAACACTCCAAAACCCTTGCCGCAGGTTAACTCTTTATGCTTGATGGATTCATATCAGACCTGGTTGACATAGCCCTGCCTAAG
Organism: Chrysochloris asiatica; assembly: GCF_000296735.1. Classification (NCBI taxonomy): domain Eukaryota; kingdom Metazoa; phylum Chordata; class Mammalia; order Afrosoricida; family Chrysochloridae; genus Chrysochloris; species Chrysochloris asiatica. The sequence continues at coordinate 1,681,451 of NW_006408716.1, read as the reverse complement.
AGAAGGACCTTTAAGTGTGTCTTCTTACAGTTCTGTTTTCTTCGATACTTCAGCGTTCAGATAAGTATGGTGGGATGTTGTGTCCACATTGCCTGCTGCATATGACTACACCTGGCCTGTGGGAGCTGAGTTGGCCTGAAGACCTCAGGCCTATGTGACTAGAAAAGCATTAGGAAAGTGAAGCTGAAATTTTCATTGTCAAGTTGACTCCCACACTGCTTAGCTCTTGACTCATGCCATGAGGTGAGGAAGTAGACGTAGCCACAGGGACTCCTGATGAGTTGAAGGTGAGTTCTATAGCATTGCCTGTCTAGTATCTTTAATAAACTTAAATCAGTATTGTATTAGATTAAAGTCTATAGTTTCTCTTGAGTGTGATTGTCAACCTGAATCCATTACAATCACACCAACAGTGAACTTCACGTTCTTTCTTAGGTCCAATGTTGCACAGCGATTAAGAGACTGAACTTTTGAGTCTATTGACCTAGGGTCGAGCCCAAGCTCCATACTCTACTTGGTCTACCATATTGGAGCAAGTGCCTCAATCTCTTCCTTGGTCAACTGGGGTTGGTGATAACAATAATAGTATCTACCTCATAGATTGTGAGGATAGAATAGCTGAATACATGATGGACCACAGAGCATAGCAATAGTTTGTTATCAGTGAGTACTATTAGCTCCTTTGGCTACTACTTAATGTAATAAAAGATTTCATGTCAAGAATATCTTCATTCCTGCCATTTATTAATGAACGTTTAGCTTGATGTAGTATCTTGGGTCATTCATTTTATTTTAATAGAGAAGAATCTAATAACTATATACAGTAATAGATTTTGATACTGATTTCTAGAAAATAATTTACCTTTGGCCCAGGGGACTGCAAGGTCAGTTTGAACTACAAGGTTGGCAGTTCAAGATCACCAGCCGCTCCTTGGAAACGCTATGCATCAGAACCGACTTGATGGCACTTAACAACAACAACAATTCTTTTATAAGTTCGGTAACACTTTCTTTAGTTATACCTTTCAATCGGGATCCATGGTGTCACAGTAGTTAAAGCTACTAACCAAAATGTAGACAGTTTGAAGTCACCAAGGAGGAACATGTGACAGTCTGCTTCTGTAATGACTTACAGCCTTGGAAACACTATCGGGGCAGTTCTACTGTCTTACAGGGTCAATAACAGAATGGAGTCCTGGACTGCTAGCCACAAGTTTGGCAGTTCAAACTTACCAGCCACTCCTTGGAATCCCTCTGCAGGGTCGCTATGAGTCGGAACCGACTCAACAGCACGTGACAACAAGAACAATAGTTAGAATTGATCAGGAACAGTGATTTTTGCTGTTGTTTGGGTTTTATATCTATATTGATTCCAATCCAACCCAATCCAGGATTATACATGTCAATTTTTAAAAGTTGTGATATTAGTTTGGGAGTTCGTTTAAGATGTTGAATTTACCTTATGATTTTTCCTCACTTTCTGGGTTATTCTTGTTTCTAAATAACAATCACTGATTATAGTCAGTCTTGTTGTTTCTGTTTACTCGTGTTTCCTTGTGATTATTTTGAAAATCATCAGAAAGATATAGGTATAAGTTCCATTCTCTCCACACATTCAGCACCATAGTAGGTATCACAAGTATGGTGATGTGATCATAAATATATTGGAGGAAGATTCCCAAAGAATGCTTCCATTGGATTTGGGGGTGAAAACCACACCATCTGCAGGTGGTCCTATCATTTGCTCAAACTACTGAAATCTATCTTAGTTATTTCTTATTGTTAAGTGCTGTCGAGTCAGTTCCAATTCATGGAGATTCTGTTCTAGGGTTTCTGAGGAGATGCTGGTGAGTTTAAAGCATACCCTTATGGTTAGCAGTTCAGTGCTTATTCTACAGTGCCACACCTACACTCCATTAGTTCCTTAGTGCTGCATAATAATAAGCAATAGGAGCCCTGGTAGCACACTGGGGTTTGCGTTGGGCTGCTAACCTGTAAGGTCAACAGTTTGAATCCACTAGCCTCATACACAGGAGACAGCTGAAGCTTTGTGCTCCTGTAAAGACTGACACAATGGCTGCAGCAATGAGCTTAAGCTTAACCAAGGTTGTGAAGATGTGCAGGACTGGGTAGTCTTTGGTTCTGTTGTGCTTACGGTTGCTATGAGTCAGAACTGACTCAACAACGAAGTTGTGCAGCCTTAGGAAACCTATATAGGGTCACTATGAGCTGAGGCTGACTTGATGGCCCACACCCACCACACCCACCAATAATAACCAGTAAATGCAAGTGAATGGTTTTAAAGCATAGGAAATTGTGGTCCCATAGTTTTAGAATCTGAATTCAGTCCTTTGACCAGGCTGGTCTCTCGCTGTCTGTCTCTGCCTATGTTTCTCTTTCTTTTTCTCTGGGTTCTATTGGAACATCCCCTCTCTTTCAGCTTTTGTAGGCTTGGGCATTCCTTGGCTGCTTGGAGATGTATATTTATATGATATCTGTCTTCCCTTTCGGTGTCTCTTTGTTTTCCTTTTTATAAGAAACCTCTCGGATGAGATTAGGTTCCAGACCCACATTATTTTGGTCTTCCTCATTGTCCACACTAACTTAGCAAAAACCCTATTCCTAAACAGGGTCTCATTCACAGGCATCAGAACTTACACAGTTTTTGGAATGATGCAATACAATCTATAACAGTATTAGACATAGAGTTACCTCTGTAGAGCTGATCAGCAAGAGAGCCTCTTCTATCTTATCCCAGCCACACAGGCACTGGCTGAGGGAGTCCAAGGTTGCACCGTAGACTGGGTTGGAGATATCCTCTGTGTGTGGGAAGTTGTGACATGACAATCAGGTTACTGGGTGCACTTAATGCAACAAACCATAGGCCTACTTTGCTCGCTCTCAAGGCATAAGTACTTTAGCATAGTCAACAGGGAAAACAGATGAATGGAGCCAATATCAGAGTAAAGAGTCAGCAAGAGCACAAGCAATAGCTACGCATTCCATGGGGAGCGTGCAGTGCTGGACAAGGCACATTTGCAAGTCAATCTGTGAGCTGGATTAGAGATGTAATAACATTTGTGCTCACTTGACAGTCAGGATGGGAGGGAAGCAAATACCTTCGAGCTGTTGTTTGGTCACTCAGGGTGGCCCTGCAGTGGACAGCCCTGTGCTCCCTGAGGCTTTTTAATGTGTGTACAGATGGGCAGTTACTCATCAAGTTAGACAGATCTCATCCACGTGCATTTACAGGCCTGTATCAGAAGGAGGGCAGACTGAGGAAGCCAGGCTCAGTGTACTCACCTTCCTTTCGAATGTGCTAGAAGGGTGTCAGCCATTCATAGCTGTAAGTGACTGGAAGGGAGCCTTTGCTTTACGGATGGCAAGAAGGCTTTCTGAACAGGTTCTCAAGCCCTGTCTGTGAGCAATAACAATATCAGCAGTGTCCCTCATTGTTGTGTACTACTGACCGGGGTGCCTGTTCACTTTACCAGGGACAGAGCAGGGCACTACATGGGGCACATGGGCAGCAGTGGGACCAGCCTGGGGATTGGCGGCCATCAATACTCACCTCATTTTCTTTTTTAAATTTTTAGTGTTTTATTGTGAATTATGTGATAGTTTACGTGGGAGAACATTAGTTTTACATTCATCCTATCATATATCATTTCATTGCTATGGTTACAGTCCCCTCCATGCATCATCAACCAACCAAAGGGTATACACTACAAGCCTGCCTCCCTCACCTGATTTTCAAGAAGTGAAGAGGGACTCAAGGTAGTTCAGGAAAGAAGGCTTTTAAACTAACTCTTCAGCATGTACCTGACATGTGACTCACCATATCAGGCTCAGATAAAAGAGACAGCCCTGGAGACCAGTGAGGGAGCATGGAGTATGGGAATGGGAAACAGTGGTGACTAGGTTGAGCATCAGCCTTTCTGAACCAAGTCCTCAGGGGAGACTCATTCATGCCTTTCTTGTTTCCTCTTCTGAGTATGTGAAGGTGAAGGTTGCAAACGATGTTTTCAAGTCATCTTATGCCAATGACAACAGTGGTTTCTTATGATAGACTTATTCATGCAAATGTGGCAAATAGATTTTGAAGTATAGAGTGAGACTTGGGGCACAAAAGACTATAGACAGCCCCGGAATTATGAGTAATTCTATTCCTAAGACTTTTTTTCAGTCACATTTGTAGGTATTGCAGAAAAGTTCGGTACACTTCTTATTTAAGGCCAGCCAAATATTTGTCTTAGTATGTTGTTTTTGTTAGGAGCCATCAAGTCAGTACCGACTCATAGTGACCTCATGCATAGCAGAATGAAATACTGCCTGATCCTGGGCCAACCTCACTTTTGTTGCCACACTTAAGCCCATTGATGCTGCCACTTTGCCAATCCATCTCAATGGG
>NW_006408716.1:1672915-1674170 GCF_000296735.1 Chrysochloris asiatica | reverse complement strand
GTCAGAAAGCATTTCTACAACTACTGGGACAAGATGATGGAGCAAGTAGATGCGCTGAGCAAACCCTTTTACAGGACATGGTTGTTGTTGTTGTTGTTAAATGCCATTGAGTCGATTCCGACCCATAGCGACCCTGAACAGGGTTTCCAAGGCTATAAATCTTTATGGGAGCAGAAGGCCTTATCTTTCTCCCGCGGACCAGCTGGTAGTTTTGAACTGCTGACCTTACAATTCACAGCCCGATTCATAACCACTATGTTACCAGGACATGGTAGACCAAGCGAAACAGATATACATAGTGATCCCTGAGCCCTGAATTTCAGAGGATAGAACTGAGAGGTGGAATGAGTGCTGACTGGAAAAAAAAGCTGAACAAGAGTAGCAAGAATGAAGGAAAACAGGTGACCAGGCTCAACAAGACCATTTTGAGCTTTTGTTGGTGACTGTTGCTAACTTGGCTAGAGGTTGGCTGAAGAGAGGTGCAGTTCTCCCTTGTTCCCTGTCTCCTCTTGGTAACCAGATGCATGGCCAGTACTTGCTCTCCCCAGCCCAGCTGACAGTGGCTCCTCCTCCCGTGTAACCTCTGGGGTTGGACTTCCAGCATACCACACGTGTGTCTGGAAGCACGTGACCCTGCCCTGACTTGCACTACACAAACAGTGAAGTGAGAGCTGCATTCCCCCTGTCAGTCTCTATCACATCCACCAGGGACAGGTGGTAACTGTCTGAGAACACATCAATATACAATCATCAATTCAATATAAATCCAACAATACCACGATGTCTCAAAGGAACACACAATTTCAGTTTACATGACTAAACAAGATATAGTGCCTCAAACAAGTGATCAAAATACAGAGACAGAAAATATCATAGCAGAAATAGTATCAGAACTACTTGATAAGGAATTTAAAATGATATTTTTTAAGTAGCTTCGATAGATTGAATATATGATCAAGAAAACTGCAAATGAAATCAAGGAAAGTACAGACACAACTTTAGAAGAATTCAGGATAACACTAAAGAACATGGAAAATTGGAAATCATGCAAAGATAGCATTTACAAAACCAGGAGACTAGTGATGGGATTTCTGACATGAATAATCAGGTCATTGAAAGGGCAAAGAAGTAGAATTGAATCAAAGGAAGACTGAATTAGACAAATCTTTCAATATTCATCTTCTAGAGAAACAGAGAAAGAAAGAAAAAAAAAATCAGAAGAAAACATAAGATTTGTGTGTGACAACATAAAGAG
>NW_006408716.1:1669374-1672065 GCF_000296735.1 Chrysochloris asiatica | reverse complement strand
ACCAGAGCTCCTGTATATAGAAGTAAATAACCCAGATATGTTATTGTTGTTGTTAAGTGCCGTCGAGTTGGTTTCGACCCATAATGACCCTGTATAGGGTTTCCAAGGAGTGACTGGTGGGCTTGAACCACAGGCCTTGTAGTTCAAGCGGCTTTGCAGTCTGGCGCATTAACCCACAGTGCTACACCAGATATAGAAGTATTCAAAGTGAAACAAACTTACAAGACAGAAAATAGGGAATCCGAGATACAGGTTTACAACAACAACAACAACAAGAAAAAAATGAAATAAAAGAAAATAATGTAGTTATTGTTGTGGAGTGTCATTGAGTCAGTTCTAACTCACAGCAACCCTATATAGGGTTTCCAAGGAGCAGCTGGTAGGTATTAAGTGCTGACCTTGTGTTTCACAGTCCAGTGCTGACCTTAATGAAGAGAAATTCAAGTAGACTTCAAGAAAAAAAAAATCTAACTGTAACCCTAAAGCCCACCAAACCTTACTCTTAGCTCTGACCTAACCCCTACCCTGAACCCTAACCCTAGTCTTAGCCATAAGCCTAACAATAAGCAAAGTCCTAAGCCTAACCTAGACCTAGCCATAGTCCTAACTCCTTATTCTTACCCCTGCCCTAAAATAGCATTGATACAAAAATCACAGAAATCTTTATTAAACAAAGATATCAAAATGTGCAGTCACAGTTTCTCAACATAGCTTCCATCTAGGTTTGTAACTTTTGAAAGTATTTGCATTTCTCTAACCCTTCCTTGAAGTGTTCTACACTCTTTGATTTACATGATGTCAAAATGACAGTTTTGTCATCCTCAAAGAGGTCAAATCATGTTTCTTTTAATATTGTTCCTTGAGTTTGGAGTACAAAAAGAAGTCTGCAGGGGCAAGGTAAGGGCTGTAGGGTGGGTGGGGTAAGATTTCCCAATAAAATTCTTACAGCACAGCCCTTAATACCCTCAAAGAATGAACAGATGCATTGTCATGATGGAAAACAATTTCTTGGTGCAACTTCCCTGGTCTTTTTCTCACCAGTGCAATTTTCAGTTTTCTTAAAGCTTTTTCATTGTAAGTCCCCATGATCATCTTGTGCCTGTCGAGAAACTATTAAGATTACCTCTTTGGAATTTCAGTAACATCCCAATCCTGATCTTATCTCTCTGACTTGAGTTTAACTGGCTCAGTATATTCTCTTGGAAGCCTTTGTTTTGACTGGAATTTCTTCTCTAAATCCTATTGGTAAATCCAAGACTCATCCATCCGTGGTTATGATTCACTCCATAATGTCATCTTCATTAATTTCAGTCTTGCTTAGAAGACTGATGGAAAGAATAGCTCTCAGCCAGCTTATCTTTGTGCAGTGTTTTTGCAGTTATCACGCCAAAACTTGCTGAGATGTTCACTTACAATTGAAAATGCCAAGTCCTGTGAAATCCTAATGTCAGTTGTTGGTAAGTGCTGTTGAGTCTGTTCTGATTTATAGAGACCCTGTATAGGGTTTCCCATGAGCAGCTGGTGTGTTTGAACCATTGACTTTGTAGTTCAAACGACATTGTGGTCCAGTGCTTATCCTAGAGTATTACACCAGTACTCTGTAACATAATAATGATAAAATAATGTTTGTTGCTATAAACCATTGTACGTTCCTTAGGCTGGTGGGATGTGGTGGTTGTGGGTGGCTGATGCTAAGCCAAACTGGACAAGGTCTATGAGCTGCTGGTGCTGGCATAGCATTGCTGCCTGGGGTGCGTGGACCCGACACTGTGCTGAAGTAACTTCCAGGCAGTACACCACCAACCTGACTTGTGCCGCATCATGGTGATATCCAAGTACCTCTATATGCAGACTTTCTACAGGTGAGGGGCATATTCTGGACTCCAGATGATGCAGAGTGAGGTGCGACTAGCCAGTAGATGGGAGAGAACCCAGGCTGGGTTCAAAATCGCTTCTGCCACTGACTGACTAGCTGCCTCCTCTGAGATCTTGTCTTTGTTTGCAAGGCCTTGAGCTCAGTAAATGTAAGTTTCCTTTTGACTGTTTTATCACTTTCACCAGGGATTGCAGCATGAGGGGAATGAATTAAACCTCAGGGGTAGAAACAGATTTAGAAATCTACCTTGTTCTTTTTTTTTCCTTTAAAGTTTTATTGTGAATTATGTGATAGTTTACATGGGATAACATTAGTTTTACATTCATCCTATCGTATATCGTTTCATTGCCATGGTTACAGTCCCCTCCATGCATCATCCACCAACCAAAGGGTATACCCTACAAGCCTGCTCGCCGGATCGTCAGCACACAACCCCTCTCCCTCTCTGGGTCTAAAGTTGCCAGCTGCTCCATCTCTCTACGTCATCGTCTCTGCCTCCATCTCTGGTGTCACTGCTTCTCTGGGTAGGGTCCCGCTCTCTGCTTTTCTCCCTTGATGGTCCCAGGGACCTCTGCTCCTAGATTGCAAAGTTAATCACTCCCCTCCTTGCTACAAAACATCTACCTTTACATTGCCAACTCTCACAATCAGTCCTGATAGCAATTACTCACTATCGTATCACAAGAGACCTATCCGCATTTCCTTTCATCAGCCCCACCTGGACAGATTGGATACTACTCAGTGGAGATTCTTTGTCAACTCTTTCAATGTACCTTGGACTTCCTCCTTCATTATCATTGGTTCTTGATCATATG
>NW_006408716.1:1664194-1668666 GCF_000296735.1 Chrysochloris asiatica | reverse complement strand
AAAAAAAATCATTTATTTTGAAGAATTCTATCATGAGTTTTCCAGCATCATTTCTATCACCAAGGCCACAGTTTCCAAGTGCTGATCAATTTGACTTCTATGTATTCCATCTGGTGAGGTCCATGTGTATAGTCATGTCTTATGCTGTCTAAAGAAGGTATTTGAAATGAACAAATCATTGGTGTTGCAGAATTCTATCTTGCAATCTCCAGCATCATTTCTATCACCAAGGCCATATTTTCTAACCACTGGTCCTTCCTCTTTGCTCCCAACCTTTGCTTTCCAATCACTGATAATAATTAATACATCTTGATTACATGTTTGATCCATTTCAGATTGAAGACGTTGGTAGAATTCTTCTATTTCATCCTCACTGACTTTAGTGGTTGGTGCATACATTTGAATAATAGTGGTATTAACTGGACTTCCCTGTAGGCGCATGGATATTATCCTATCACAGACTGTTGCACCTCATGACTGATCTGGATATGTTCTTTTTGACAATGAATGCAACACCATTCCTCTTCGATTTGTCATTTCCAGCATAGTAAACCATGTGGTCCTCAGATTCAAAATGGCCAATACCAGTCCATTTCAGCTCACTAATGCCTAAGATATCAATGTTTTTGAGTTCCATTTCATTTTTGACAATTTCCAACTTTCCCAGATTAATACTTGATACATTTTATATCTATTGTTGTTGTTGTTGTTAGGTACCACCGCATTGGTAATGACCCATAGCGACCTTATGCACAGCAGAACGAAACACTGCCTGATCCTGGGCCAACCTCACTACTGTTGCCACACTTGAGTCGATCGATGCTTCCACTTGGCCAATCCATCTCGTTGGGGGTCTTCCTCTTCTTCTCTGACCCTCCACCTTACCAAATATGATATCCTTCTCCAGCAACTGGTCCCTCCTGACAATATGTCCAAAGTATGAGAGACGATGTTTGGCCATCTTGGCCTCTAAGGAGCACTCTGGCTGCACTTCTTCCAAAACAGATCTATTGGTGCTATAGGCCCAGAAAATACAAGCTACTTGTCCAGGTTCACATAAAGTATCTAAGGGAGATGAAGTTTGAGCTCAGAAAGTCTTTTTCTTGAGTCCATGTTCAATCCCCAGGGCAGTGCTGCATGTAGTGTTCCTTATCCTAGCTGTGCCTCATGATAGCAGTCTGACTATAGGTACCTCTGTAATGTGGAGAACTTCAGTCTACCCCACTTGAATTGGTTTGTAGAGGATTTAGCAAGTGGACAGTGCCTTGTCTTCCACCTACCTGAAACAGGGTAGATAGGAGTCTCCCTCTATTCTACTTCATCTTCATCATGGAAAATCCTATCATCCCTCCATTTCCCTATTTAATGCTCCATGGCTGTTGGGGGAAGGTAAAACAGAGTCAGTGACTTTGTATGGTCGGGTTTTCTAGAAGTAGGGCAATTTTGCTGATTACTAATAAACCTGGGATATGCATGCCTCTTTATATGGAGAAAAGAAAAGGAAGTAAGCAGATTATTAGATGTATGCTGACTTTTCCCATCGTGATATAGCCTGGCGCAAGTCACCTCACATATGAGCTCCGGAAGGATGACAGTCAAAGGGGGAGAAAGGACGTGCTCTTCACTGAGTGGCCTCAGCAGTCTATTCTCTCTCTGGGTTTCTGTCTCTCCATGAGTAAACAATAGAACTGAGTCTAGAAGACATTTCTGACCACTCTTCCTTGGAAAGTCTGTGTTATCTTCATTAAAGGCCTAGAGCTGGGCTTGTTGAGAGTCATTACATGTGCATTCTGGCTTACAAACTGGAGACCATTGAAGGTGAACCATTGAAGGTTACTGTTGAATTGATTCTGGCATATGGCAGTCCTGCATGTTAGAGTAGAGGCATAATTACATTTCACAGGATTTTCAATGACTGATTTTCTAGAAGCACATCACCAGGGCATTCTTCTTTAGTGTCTATGGGTAGATTGGAACCTCCAATTTTCTGGTTGACAACCAAGTGTGTTGACCACTTGCACCAGCCATGGACTCCAGTTTTCCTCAATAACAGTGCAGAGCAGAGACAGAGAAGAGTGTGCACTCCTTTCTATGCAGACCTACTGCCTCTCTGATCCAATTGATAGTTGCCTTGAGGGAATGCTGGCACAATGTGATCATCTGTTCTGATTTTTAAGAAAAAGCCAGATGTCCATACTTTTTAAGTCAAACTTTCCCATTTTAAAATGTTGACCACCGATTCACAGCTTTAAAAACACTGTGAGAGCCAAACAAAATATTTTCGGGCCAGAGTTGGCCTGATGGTCATCTCAAGCAATGAACCATAAACTCTGGTCTCGAGACCCAGTGTGAACTATGAAGAGTGTCACTGACCAGTGATGCTGTTCACAGACAAGTTCGTACTTCCTACCAGGGGTCTGACCCAGAATTCAGTGGACTTGAGGGAGGATCTCCTGGCAGCCTTATAGTGTTTCCCCTTTTCTGTGAGGATAAAACACATACAATGGCTCTTGGTGTAGTTTAGTTCCCCCACAGTATTCCAAACTGAATGAATAGTATTACGTGTTTTCTCAATTTTGGCACTATGGCCATTGGTCTTTTATCAACATACCCAAACATTTTGATAACTGACATGGGTTGACAAACTAGTTCTTCTTCCTATACCAATGTAAGGGTCTTTCTAACTTTCCCCTTATAGATACATTTTCTGTTTCTTTGTCTTTATACACTCTTCCAGGTATGGCCCATTAGCAATACATATGCTGTTGTTAGAGTTGGTTCCAACTCACAGGGACCCTATGTATAGCCAAATGCTACAGCTCGGTGCTGCACTATCATCACAGTCATTGCTAAGTTCGAGTCCTTAGTGGCAGTCATTACGTTGATCCATCTGCTTGAAGCTCTTCCTTGTTGCAGACGGTGTAAAGCTGGTCAGAAGTTCGAGGCCCACTGGGCCCTAGTGTTGGAGACAATGCAGGCCACAGGCTCTGAGGAACAGATTCTGGCCACTGGGCAGTCATAACAAATTGTTTTTCATCTTAGTGTTCAGTTATGTTTTTTATTTAATTCCAAACATGAGCCCTTAATATCCACAGATAAATGTAATATTTTCCTAAAGCCGAGACTGTAAAGGTTTCAAGGTTAAGCCTTTCTCCAAAGGATTAACTAAAAATAGCTTAGCTACTTCCCGGTTCTTTGTTCTATAGACAAAAGGACATCCTCCCTAAACCTGTCCCAGGTGCAGGCTATCCAGCCAAAGTTCCTGAAAACCTGACTCAGGAAGCCAAAACAGCGGGACTCCTCCCAAGCCTTTTGTCCTTCCCTTTCACTTCCCCCAACTGAGCTCAGGGGCTATAGATATGTTAATTGAGCCTGAGAAACCAAGTTGTGGGCCTGGAATTCGAACCAGCGAAGTACGATGTAAAGTTGCCTGAATGTCTGGCGAATTACGTATGCTAGCTGTACCTTGTCTTGGTCCCTCCCAGCTTGGTGTGAAGCTCCTCCCCTAAGTAAAATGGAGACGCAGGCTGGTCCAGGTGTGCATTACAGGTAGGTGGTGAAAGTGTGCGTACAGCTTGGAGAACGTGCTGTGCGGCTGACTAGGCATGTGTTACTGACCAGCTAGTAAGGGGTGCGTACTGCCTGCTTAGCTAAGATGTATACCATGCGGGATCTTACCGCCCTCCTGGCTAATATGTTCACCACCCCTGACCTGCCAGACGCCAGTAATTTACCCACCCTGGTTTTGGGGTGTCTCTTTGTCTCCCTCTTTTTGTCTTTCTGTGTATTCTTTTGCTATCCCTTTCGCCGCCAGATATCCCCTCCTCGTGAACCAAACACTCGTGAACAACACAACTATGTTGAGGCCAGTCCCCGACACTTCCTCATTTTGCTGCCCTTCTGCTTTACCAAGCATGATGTTCTACTCCAGGTGCTGTTCTCTTCTGCTAACATTATTCCCTATTTTTATGTTATAATTATTTTTTGTTGTGAACTGGCATCTCTGGTTCCCTATTTTCAGTCTTGCAGGTCTGTTTGAATTTCAGTACCTCTATATTTGTTGCTCCTGATGTGGCGCTGTGGGTTAACATGCAGGACTGCCAAGTTGGTTTGAACTACAAGGTCGGTGGTTCAAGCTCACCAGTCGCTCCTTGGAAACCCTACACAGGGTCGCTATGGGTCAGAACTGACTTGATGGCACTTAACAACAACAACAACATATTTGTGGTGCAGTAGGATCAGCACTGGACTATTAACCACAAGGTTGGCAAGTCAAACCCTCCAGCTGCTCCTTGGAAACCCTATACAGGGTTTCTATGAGTCAGAACTGACTCGACACTTAACAACAACATATTTAGGTTGAGTTCTGGGAGATGTTATCATGTATAATAATATCAGGTTGTTGTCTGTTGTTGATGGTTCTCTGTCCAAATAATTTTTAGTATTTTTTGGTAAGGTTGGTTTGATTTTTT
>NW_006408716.1:1658796-1660293 GCF_000296735.1 Chrysochloris asiatica | reverse complement strand
CCAGCTATTTTGAAAACCCTTCTATTGGGTAACTATGGGTACCTACTCAATGGACACAACAACAACAAGTTAAGTGTTGTTAACAATCATTTAAGAAGTGTTGTTGAGTTGGTTCTGACTCATAGTCACCCTGTATAAGGTTTCTGAGGAGCAACTGGTAGGTTTGAACTGCTGACCTTGTGGTCCAGTGCATTTTTCTGCAGAGCCACACCAGGACTCCATTATGTATAAAATAAATCAGGAAGCTGAGTTCAGATTCATGCATATCAACAATCAATCATGAAGATGGCAAGGACCAGGCAACATTTGGTCTTATTCATATTACTGTCTTAGGTTGGGTTCTGCAGAGAAGCAAACCCAGTGATGCATACACAAATGTATGTACATACATATGTCACATATATATCTCCCTCTTCTTGTATGCTTTGTCTCGCATGCTTGAGGTTTCCAAATCACAACACTCTGCAGCCGTCTTGGTCTGCATGACATTAAGCTGCAGCTTTCTTCTTCTCCTTGGCTGTATTCTTCTGAATAATCCCCCCTCCTTTTTATCTCACTAGAAACATGAATCTATCCTCTGAATAAACGAATTGAATTTTCCACCTGAGATAGGTTTGCCTTTATTTATTTTTTTTCTCCAAAAGGTGTTTCACTGGTTTTATGATTTACATAATCACATTAGATGTATTTTCTAATAGCTCCATTAATGAGCAGGAATTTATTGGTTGAGTATTAGTGTTAGTAATACCTTAGGAGGATTACTGATCCTGAAACTTTCCTTAAAATCTATCAATAGTGTTTCACTGCACTTATGATAAAGCCCAGTTCTCTTCATATTTCACATTTCCTGGTCCATGCAGTGCTTAATTCTATGGCTCCTTCTTCTACCCTATGTTGTTCCTGTTCTGTATCTGAATCAATATTTATTCAGTGTCTCAGAAGTGTCACCGTCTCCCAATTTTGGGCGTTGGCACACACAATGTTTCTTTCTGCTGGAACTATGCCTTCTTCCAGTCATGCTAATCCATTCTTTATTTTCAGCATTGAATTAATTTTGTCTGGATCGTCAGCCATTACTCCCGCACTTTTCCAAAGTTGGGCTGAGATATACTTAAAAATGTTCTCCCTTTAGCAGTTATTCTGCTGCAGTGTTATTGTATATGTATAGTTTGGCCTATTCAAAGATTATAAAGTCTATGAGAGCAGGAGACATGTTGGGCATCTATTCTGAAGCACTTGTTGAACACCTTGCTAAGCACAGTGCCTGGCACATGGTAGACACCCTGAAACTGGTTTTGAATGAATGAATGGGAGAAATAAAATTGGGAGAAATTTTAGCATCATTATTGTTGTTGTTAGGTGCCTTCAAACCGGTACTGACTCATAGCAAACCTGTGCACACAGAATGAAATACTGCCTGGTCTTGCACCAACCTCACAATTGTTGCTACATCTGAGTCCATTGATTCGGCCACTGTGCACAGCCATCTCGTTGAGG
>NW_006408716.1:1650952-1657546 GCF_000296735.1 Chrysochloris asiatica | reverse complement strand
CTCATCTTCCTTGTAGGCATATGGATATTATCCTATCACAGACAGCATTATATTTCAAGATAGATCTTGAAATGTTCTTTTTGATGATGAATGTGTCACCATTCCTCTTTAATTTGCCATTTCCAGCATAGTTAACCATAGTATTCTTAGATTAAAAATGGCCAATATCAGTCCATTTCAGCGTATTAATGCTTAAGATAGCGATCTTTATGTATTCCATTTTATTTTTGACAGCTTCCAATTTTCCTAGATGCACTCTTCATACATTCCATGTTCCAGTTATTAATGGATGTTTTCAGCTGTTTCTCCTCATTTTGAGTTGTGTGCTACCAATAAACAAACATACCAAAAGTTTTATTCCATCCATGTCATTACTGCAAACTCTACTATGAGGAGGCAGCTCTTCCCCAGTCACATTTTGAGTGCTTTCCGACCTGATGGCCTCATCTTCAAGCACTGTTATCTGACAGTAATCTGATGTTAGTCATTATGTTTTAATATTCAATATTCTGGTGCTGTCTGAATAGTGTTCCACTGCTATTCAAAAGGTTTTCAGTGGCTAAACATTCAGAAGCAGTCTGCCTCTCCTGTGTTGTTGTTGTTGTTATGTGCTGTGGAGTCAATTCGGACTCATAGCAACTCTGTACAGGGTTTCCAAGGCTGTAAATCTTCACGGGAGAAGAAAGCCTCATCTTTCCCACAGAACAGCTGGTAGTTTTGAACTGCTGACCCTGAGGTTAGCAGCCCAATTCATAACCACTACGCTACCAGAGCTCTGTCTTTTTATGGAAGCTTAGCTGAAACCTGTCCACTATGCGTGCTCCTGCTGATATTTAAGGTGCTGGTGGTATAACTTAACAGCATCACAACAACACACCACAGTATGACAAATTGACAGCTGGCTGGTGGCATATTCGAGTAGCTTGGGACTTCACTATGGAAAACATTGTCCCTTCTGCATCTCTGCAGGAAACACTCCCTGAAAGTCTCAGAGGCCTCATCTGTATCTCTTATTCCCCTCTGTCTTCTGAGGCATCCTGTGACTCCAAAACTGCCAGTTGTCGTGGAGTAAAAAGAAGGAGAATCCGGACTGATTTAGAGGAATTAAAAACAACTCCTGCACGCTTATTAAGAGAATACTGTACCTACAAAGAAAGAAACACCTGGTTGGTTGGGATTTTCCTCAAACCCAGAACTGCTCTTCCAGAGGCTTAAAAGAAGGTTGCGACCTGAGAATTCTATGTTTAGCTAAATCATCATTCATGTGTGAAGCAATAAAAAGATGCTTTCAGAAATGCACTGCCTTAGAAGGTATGAGACTTTCTGATTCTTCCTGGAAATGGTTCTAAGATATATTTCAGCTGACGAAGCGATAAATCAAAGCAAGGATAATGTACACTCTAAAGAAAATCTCAGTATGTTCTAAAGAGTATAAACGGCATAAGCCACATTTTTCGGACTGTGATGCATTAGAAAAAAAAGCACAAAAGAACTACCATAAAAATGGAGTAGAAAGAACTTCATTAATAACTCCTAAGGGAAAGGTGAAGTAATGCCACCGTTATTGTCTACTTAGGAAATCAGAGGAATTTGAGACAAATAAAAACATTTTCTAATGTAATCATTGTCATTTCACTTATGAATAAGAAGCTATTGGATAAGCTGTCTCTCACTGTGCCAGGGGGAGGAGGTGAAATCAGGACAGGAGGCCCCAACTTTCCCAAGGAAGAAAGTGATGGAAATAGAAAACATTTGCTCAAGAATAGCATTTTCCACCTGAACTACCCCTGGAACAGGAAGCCTTCAGTGAGAGTGGATTGATTCACTTGTTTGGAAAAGGCTGAGAACAAAGAAGAAAACCATTAGGATGTCTCCCTTGAGGATTAGAAGACAGAATCAGAGAAGTTCAGTCCTAAAGCCCTGCTCAATAGTAACCTGCTTAGTGAGTAAATACCTCTCCTTGGAGGGCGTCTACACTTCCCATCACTGACCCACCCTTCATCCAGGTCCCCCTTAGTGTGTGGGGCCATCTTTGGGTCTAGGTAGGAGCCCAGGGCAGTAGTCTATGAAAAGCCATCCCGTTGCTTCCTGACATAGAGAGCCCACCCCCAGTCCTCCCCCACAGGCTGTAGCATTACTTGCTCTATCCAAACCCTATCTCCAAAGCAAGTAGAGCTCTGCCACTTTGTCCCTTTCTCCACCAATGACCATAAAAGGGTGCTCACCTCATGGGGACCTGAAGAGACTGTGTAGTCTCAGGAGGCGAAATATAAGCTTTGTCTGATCACTGGTGGACTTCCAAATGCTGAGGCTGGCCCTCAGATTCTGAAGCTTCCCCTCCAAATGCTGGAGCTGATTCAAGCTCACCATGTATCAATGTGCTCAGAGGATGTGGGTCACACTTGGGTGCACAGAGTTGAGGGGAACATATGACATTTTCAGATCATGTCACAAGCAGGCCCCCATTGCCCTAGCTGTGAGAGTGGCTTAGAATGGAGCCTTGAGCACGTGTGGCTGAGGCCTGACCCGCTCCTGGAACCTGGCAGTAGGATTCAGGGCACCCTATGATTGTAGTGCTCCCTTTGCCTGCTGTCCGCTCAGTGCCCTCTCAACTTCAGTCTCCCATCAGCCCCTTGACAAGTCAGTCCATGTGATTTTTTTCTCCAACACTCATCTGACCATGTCTGTACCATTTCAATTCCTCTCTCCTGCTGTTTGTCTTTTGGGTAAAGTCCAAATGCCTTTGGGAAGTGCATTGTAATACTCATCTCCTGCAGGCTTAGCTCTTTCCTCTTCCTGCTCAGCTTTGTTCTCCAGCTCCCTCAGTGACTATGCTTTTCTTGGAGTCCTGCAGAGACATTGCAGGATAAACACTGGACTCCTCGTGTGGCACTGTAGGATCAGCATTGGACTGTGAACTATAAGGTCGGCAGTTCAAACCCTTTAGTTGCTCCCCAGAAATCCTAAACAAGATTGCTATGAATTGGAACTGACTGGATGGCACTTAACAATAACAGCAATAACTAACTGCAAGCCCTCCAGTTGTTCCTGGGAAACCCTCTACATGGTTGCTTAGATTGGGAACTGACTAGACAGCACTTAACAGCAACATGTCCTTACTTTCTGGTGAGACACTTCTGCATCTTGGTAATTAGCTTCTTCTCATGCTACAGGCCTTAGCTTAGACATTAGCTTTAGCTGCAAATCCTTTAAAGATCCCTGCAGCCTATCTTAGATGCTACCTTATGGTCTCTAGAGGACGAGTCTATTTCCCACATGTAAGATGGCCTGTACCACATTGGATTGTATTTCCTTACTTCCTGGTACCTTCCAGCAATCTATGAAGGCAGGAGCTGCCTTCTAATTGCGTTTGTTTTCTTTTTGAGATCCTGCTGCCTGGCACAAAACTGGAATATTTGTAATCTTAGCACAAAGCTAGAGTTCAAGAAATGATTGCAGAATATCAGGACTAATTGCTGATTGCACAGCAACCCCACTAGCTACTCACTCACCACAGGAAAACAGCCCACTGCTGATGGCTCCAGAGGTTTCAAGCAATGTGTGTTGGCCACTTTGGGGGTCCTCACACATTTGGAGGCACCTTGAATGAAAAGCGTTTTTCCACAGGCAGACATGCAGAGTAGGGCATGTGAGTGAGAGATAGCAACATTTCCTAGGGGAGACGTATTTTACAGAATGCTCAAATGTGGCTGCACTCATAATCCCGTATTTTAGTAGGTAATTGGAATCCACAGTGAGGGTAGTCTTAAAATCACAGAGACTCCCAGGCAGGGCGGAGGAAAGTTTTGAGCAGGGCCAAGGGGAATCCAGATTGTTGATGTTAGTTCCTGTCATTTTTTAAATTACATTTTAAAAATTACACAAGTCAGCAAATATCTAAAGAAATGGAAACTCTTTAAACAGAGAATCTGAGGTTTTTCAACAACTCCATTTCTTTCTCCCAGAGCACACAGCCTGATTACATTTTTCAGTCTACTTGCAGTGTGCTGGGGACTTTGACGGGTGAACTGTGGTAGGCGCGATGCCTGTCTTCCTGGCTGTGGCACCTGAAACACTTCCAGTACATTGCTTTGTGATAACTTATTCTTTCCTGGTTGGCCAGAAAGCTGTAGAAGAAGATCCATCTCAGGACCCTAAGCCACCTAGGAATGGAGGAATGACTAAGGAGAAGGGATCTGGGTCCTTAAGTGACTGTTGTTGTTGTTGTTGTTAAGTGCCGTCGAGTCGGTTCCGACCCATAGCGACCCTGTACAGGGTTTCCAAGGGTGTAAATCTTTATGGGAGTAGAAAGCCTCATCTTACTCCCGCGGAGCGGCTGGTAGTTTCGAACCGCTGACCTTAAGGTTCGCAGCCCGATTCGTAACCACTACGCTACCAGAGTAGTGACTAGATGTTGTTAAATGCTGTCGAGTCAGTTCTGCCTCACTGTGACCCTGTATAGGATTTCCGTGGAGTGACTGGTGGGGTTGAAGCACTGACCTTGTGGTTCAAACCAATTTTGAAGTCCAGTGTTTATCCTATAGCGTCACACAGGACTCCAAATGATGGTATACTCACTCCCCCTCTCTAACTGACTCAGTTTGTTCTGTGATATGAAAAAATGAGAGACTTTTGCTGAATTAAAACCACTGAGATCTGGGCATTGTTGGTTAAAGCGTGATGTCTACTCTAACACAGCACGCTTCTAGCCTCCTCCATTCCCAGATTCTCTCTTGTTCCAAGTGACTTGTTCCAATTTTGACTCCAGGTACTTAGGAGATGACTGAGAGTAGGCAGATGCTTGGGTGTTTTGATCCATAAGATTTTCATCAGCTGATTTTCAAAAGTGTATCACCAGGTCTTTCTTCTTAGTCTGTAAAGTCCACAGGAATCTGTTCACCATGGGTTTTCCTCCTAGAATTTGAAATGCTGGTGGCATAGCTTTCAGCAACACAGTAACATAGAAACCACCACAGTAAGACAAATTGACAGAAGGGTAGTGAATAAGGACCATGTTTTGACAGATACCAGATCGATCTTGCCTGAAATCAGAGAATACCGGAGAGATATTTAACTGTGTTTTATTGACTATGCAAAGGCATTTGACTGTGTGGATCAGAACAAGTTTTGGGCAGTATTGTGAAGGGGATTCCAGAACACTTAATTGTACTCGTGTGGAATCTATCCACAGATCAAAAGACCGTCATTTGAAAAGAACATGATTAACATCTTGTTTAAATGCATGATTAAAATCAGAAAAGTGTGTTTCAGGCTCACATTCTTTTACCAAACTTATTTTATCCGTATGTTGAACAAATAATGCAAAATACTAGACTATATGAGGAAAAATATGGCATCCGCACTGGAAAAAAGACACATATCAACCTGAATATGCAGAGGACACAACCTTGCTTTCTGAAAGTGAAGAGAACTTGAAGCGCTTACTGATGACGATCAAAGACTACAGTCTTCAGTACAGATTACACCTTAAGATGAAGAAAACAAAAATTCTTAAAGGTGAACCAGTGGAAAACATCATAATTAATGGAGACAAGACTGAAGGTGTCCAGGATTTATCTTTTCTTGGATTCACCATCAACATCCATGAAAGCAGCAAGCAAGAAAGTAAGTGATGTATTGCAGTGGGCAAATCTGCTGCAAAACACCACTTTAAAGTATTAAAAAGCTAAGATGTCACTGTGAAGACTAAGGTGCACCTGAATCAAGCCATGAAATTTCCAATGGTTTCATATGTATGGAAAACTGGACAATAGATAAGGAAGATCAAAGAATTGATGCCTCAGAATATGATATTGGTGATGAATATTGAGTATACCATGAATGCCCTGGTATGTGGTATGCTCAGGATGGTAGTGCTGAAATAGAATATGCCATGGGCACCTAGATGATCATAACCACTTCCCTTTGCTCACAAGCTCAGTGCTGTCTGAGTGCTGGGCTTAGTGGTAGACGTTTCACAATGAGCTCTGTCTTAGTTTGCTTGGCTGCCGTAACAGAAACACCACAAATGGTGACTTTAATGAATAGAACTTCACTGTCCTATAGTTCAGGAGGCTAGAAGGTCAAATGTAGGGGACCAGTTCTAAGGGAAAACTCTCTGTTGGTTCTGGGAAAATCCTCAACTTCTCTAGCCTTGATGTTCCTTAGTTCTTGGGCAATCTGCATGTGGCATCTGTCTTTTCCCTTCTGTGCTTACTGCGTCTCTGTTACTCCTTATAACTCAGTAGTGATTCGGTTTAGGACACACCCTACAAAATGTGTTGATAGGTGCCATCGAGTTGGTTTCAATTCATAGTGACACAACAGAACACTGCCCAGTCAGTCCTGTGCCAACCTCACAATCATTGTTACACTTGCACCCATTGCTGTTGCCACTGTGCCAAGCCATCTCAATGGAGGTCTTCCTCTTTTTTGCTGATTGTACACTTTACCAAACATAATGTCCTTCTTCAGGAACTGTCCCCTCCGGATAATATGTCTGAAGTATGAGAGACGATGTTTGGCCATCCTGGCTTCTAAGAAGCATTCTGGTTGCACTTCTTCCAACACAGATTCGTTTGTTCTTTTAGCAGT
>NW_006408716.1:1640533-1650852 GCF_000296735.1 Chrysochloris asiatica | reverse complement strand
TATGATCTTCCGTCTTCATTGTCCAAAACTCATATGAGGCTATTGAAAATACCAGGACTTGAGCTAGGCTGACTTAAATCCTCAAACTGATATCTTTGCTCTTGAACACGTTGAAAAGTCTTGTGTAGCTGATTTGCCTAATGTAATACATTGTTTTGATAATAATGGATGAATGTTGATAGTGGATCCAAGCAACTTCAGTCTTTTCTCCATTTATTTTGATGTAACTTACTGTACCATTGGTGAGATTTATTTATTTATTTTTTTAACATTGAAATGCACCCATACTGAAGGCTGTGGTCTTTGATCTTCACCATTATTTTAAATCCTCTTCACTTTCAGCAAGCAACTTTGCATCATCTGCATATCACAGGTTGTTAATGAGTCTTCCTCCAATCCTGATGCCAAGTTCCTCTTAATATATTCCAGATTCTTGGATTATTTGCTCAGCATACACATTGAATAAGTATGGTGGAAGAATACAGCCCTGGTGCATAACATTTCTGATTTAAAACCATTCAGTGTCCCCTTGTTCTATGCAAATGACTGCCTCTTGTCATAAAAATGGGTTCCTCATGAGCATAATTAAGTGTTCTGAAATACTATTCTCTGTAATGCTGTCCATGGCTTGTCATGATCTACACAGTAGAAAGCCTTTGTGTAGTCAATAAAGCACAATTAAACATCTTTATGGTATTTTCTGCTTTCAGCCAAGATCCATCTGATGACAACGACAATATTCCTCTTTCATGTCCTCATCTGAATCTGGCTTGAACCTCTGGCAGATCCTTGTAAATGTATTGTTTCAGCCATTTTTGAATTATCTTTAGAAATAGTTTACTTGAATGTGATATTAATGATATTGTCTAATGATTTTTACATTCCTACTCTGATAGCTTAGTGGTTACAAATCGGGCTGCTAACCTCAAGGTCGGCAGTTCAAAACTACCAGCTGTTCCTTGGGAGAAAGATGAGGCTTTCTGCTCCTGTAAAGATTTGCAGCCTTGGAAACCCTGTACAGGGTCAATACGAGTTGGAAGTGACTCCTTGGTACTTAATAACAATAGCAACACTTAAAATACTGATGAAGATCAAAGACCACAGCCTTCAGTATGGGCTGCACCATCATGTAAAGAAAACAAAAATCCTCACCACTAGACCAATAAACATCCATGTAAATGGAGAAAAATTGAAGTTGTCTAAGATTTCATTTTGCTTAGATTAACCTTCAACACTCATGGAAGCAGCACTCAAGAAATCAAATGACAAAAAAAAATAAATAATCAAATTACGTATTGCATTAGGCAAATCTACTGCACAAGACCTCTTCAAAGTGTTCAAGAGCAAAGCTGTCACTTTGAGGACTAAGATATGCCTGACCCAAGCCCTGGTATTTTCAGTCATCTCATATGCATGTGAAAGTTGGACAGTTAATAAGGAAGACTGTAGAAGAGTTGATGTATTTAAGTTATGTTGTTAGAAGAGAATATTAAAAGTACTATGGACTTCCAAAAGAACAAACCAATGTGTTTTGGAGAAATATAGCCAGAATGTTCATTAGAAGCCAGGATGACCAGACTTCGTCTTTCATACTTTGGACTTATTACCTGGAGGGAGCAGTCCCTGGAGAAGTATATCATGCTTGGTAAAGTCAGAGAGAGAGGGAGACCTCCCATGAGATGCATTAGGACAGAGGCAGCAGCAATGGGCTTAAACATAGCAGCAATTGTGAGGTCAGTGCAGGGCTGAGCACTGTTTTCATTTGTTGTTGAGTTAGTACCAACTTGTTGGCACCTAACAACAACAGCAACAACTACAACAACACTGATATAGAGTCCTAGAGTGGTGCTGTAGGATAAACACTTGACTGCAAGGTTGGTTTGAACTGCAAGGTTGTGGTTCAAACTCACCAACTTCTATTTGGAAACCCTATACAGGGTAGCTCGAGGTCAGAACCAACTGGACAGCACTTAACAACAACAACACCCTGAAATGGGGAGCACCATGGCTCCATACAATAAGCACTAGACTGCAAATCACAAGGTTTGGGTTTCTAGCCTGCCAGCCACTCCTTGGCAGAAAGATGAATCTTTCTTCTTCTGCAAAGATTTAAAGCCTCAGAAACCCTATGCAGGCTTGCTTTGAGTTGGTACTGACTTAATGGCACTTAACAACAACAACAACACTGTTATGGCCTCATTAATGTAACAAAGGAAACCCTATTTCCTCACTGGATCATGTTTACAAGCATGTAAACATATAGGGTTCAGAAATCCAACACATATCTTGAAAGGACACAATTCAATCATACTAGACTTCCTTAACTCTGTCATCTGGCTCCAAGTCTAATCTGCCAATGCCAAATTCTCTTCTCCCGCAGCTCCTATTATGAGCCCTGGTGGTGGTAGTGTGCCGTGGAGTTGGTTCCGACCCATAGCGACCCTGTATAGGGTGTCCGAGGCTGTAAATCTTTACAGGAGCAGAAAGCTTCATCTTTCTCCCACAGAACAGCTGGTAGTTTCAAACGTCTGACCTTAAGGTTAACAGCCTAATTCATAACCACTGCGCTACCAGAGCTCCTTGTTATGAGCCCTAGACTATGCTTTTGTCAACATACCCTCAGTTGTGCTGCTGGTGGAGATGAGCCTCAGAATCTTCTGCTAAACTGACCCTGATCTGCCCTTCTACAGTCTTGAGGAGGAGCCACATATCCACATGCTAATTGCTTCCAAATAGCTATCCCTTCCCCAGGTACTTCCTGAGCATAAGTTACTCTTCCTGGGCATTTATTGATCCTGGTGAGGTAGTAATGAGGGAGAAAGTTGAGGCTGAAACTCCCATACAACTTGGTATTTGTGGGAAAGACATATGGGGTGCATGCATACAGACAGGATGACTTAGTAGTGAAGGGTACTAAGAAGAAAAGTAAAATGTAGTTATGTGTTAGAGAGTGACTGTGGGTCCCTGAATAGGTGGCCTTTGATTTACAATAGGAACAAAAAGAAGGTGCCAGTTTAGTTAAGTCAAGACCTGGGGGGAATTGCAGACGAGAAAGAACAGGAGGTGCAAATCCTCTGAGGTGGAAACTAGCTCAGAGAGCAGGAAACTGGTGCCAGTCATGGGAACCACAAGGTCCTTCCACTGTGCATGGGCAAGAGCTGGGAATAGAGACTTCCTGTATTAACTGTTTTTGCTTCTGAGCCTCCCATGATGGATGCCCAGACAAGTGCCAGAGCAGGCTACAATTACAGGACATGAGTGGGAGTCCTAGGTAGTCACATATGACCCTGAACTTGGTTGTTGCATCTCTTCCAGAACTGTCTCAAAAGATATGGATAGCTAAGGAATTTTTTAAAAATACTGCAAGACCTACAATCAGTAACATATCTGAGGAAGCCATTGAGGAATTGGGTTTTTGATTCTTTTCTTTGATACTGTTCTTGAACACGTAGGGGCAAAGACAAGAGCAAACACCACGCCCTTTAATCATTGCTTTGATTTTCCTGAATTTTCATTGGCCTTAACCAGCTCAATGTGTTGCTATAGGATAAACACTGGCCTGCAAAGTGGATTTGAACTTCAAGGTCAGTGGTTCAAATTCACCAGCTGCTCCTTGGAAACTCTATACAGGGTCACTATGAATCAGAACTGACTTAACAGCATTTAACAACAACAGCAACAAGCTCCCTAATGTACTGGGTGGTCTCTGATCCAAGAAAGACCCTTTCTTGTATCATGTTATTAAATGTATTCTAGAAAGTGGGAATAGATGTGTCGGGGACCTGCCTCGACACGGATGTTTGGTTCATGAGGTGGGGATATCTGACGGCAATAGGGATAGCGAAGGAGGAGACACAGAGACACAACGAGAGAGGCAAAGAGACACCTCGAAACCAGAGTGGATGCATTACTGGCGTCCGGCAGATCTTGCGTGGTGAACATCTTAGATATGAGGGCGGTAAGATCACGCATAGTAAGCATCTTAGCTATGCAGGCAGTAAGTTCCCCTTGCTGGCTTGTCAGTAGCGCATGCCTAGTCAGCCGTATAACACGCCCTCCAAGCTGTAATGCATACTGAATTCGGTCTGTGCCTCCGTTTTATTTAGGGGAGGAACTTTACACAAAGCTGGGCAAGACTCAGACAAGGTACAGCTAACATACGTAATTTTCCAGACACTCCGGAACTTTATATCGTACTTCGCAGATTCAAATCTCTCGACCTCAACTTGGTTTCTCAAGCTTAATTAACATACCTTTTAGTACTTAGCCTCAAATGGGGGAAGGAAAAGGAGGATTGAAAGGAGTCCTGCTGTGTTGGCTGCCTGGGCCAGGTTTGCAGGAAGAAGCGAGGGGCCTAGGTGAATGGGCTGCACCTGGAAACATTTTAGGGAGGGTGTCATTTTGTCCTTAGAACAAAGACCCGGGAAGACACCCATTTACCTTGAGTGAATTCTTTGAGGAAAACTTAGCCTTTAGAATTTTAGTCTCGGCTTTAGGAGCAGTTTAATATTTGTCCATGGGTATCCAGGGCTCATGTCTTACATTAATAATAAACATAACTGAATAATCAGATGAAAAACAGTTTGCTAGGTGGCTAGAGTTTGCTCCTCAGAGCCTGTGGCCTGTATGGTCTGCAACATTTGGGCCCACAGGGCCTCGAACTCCTGACCGGGTCTGCACGGTCTGCAACATAGATGGAAATACTTTACTCACCTCACTTTGGCATTTACCACGCTTGAATAAAATGGGCCCGAGGGCAACCGCAGAAGCACCAGGATATAGCATTGTGGGATAAGCACTGAACTGCTAACCAAAAACCCACCAGCTGCTCTACAGGAGAAAGATTTACAGCCTTAGAAACCCTGTGTAGGGTCACTGTGAGTCAGAACTCATTAGATGGCACTTTACAACAATAAAAATCCCTACCAGGCTAGACTTTTTCTTACCTGGCTCCTGACTTCCTTATTTCTATCCATCTCCCACTGGGATGCATGGCTGTCTTGAACTTCAAATGAGACCTGAGTGACACTATCGTCCTTTGTGAAGTAAACACTGTTAAGGGACCATATAGCCCTTGGTTTGGAGCTCATCTGTATAAGCAGCCATGTGACTCTATGCATGCCATTTAACTTCTCAGGACTTCAGTGCCTTCATTTGTACATTGGATGGTTGTGAGGATGCCAAGATATGGAGTCATCTAGTGTATGGGTCTCCTTTCTGTGTCTAGTCCTGCCTGCACTGACTAATGGCACGGACAGATATTCTGCCATAACCCTGGCTGCCTTCTTCTTGAGAAGGATCTATCTGCCTGTTCAGAAAGTGGATCGTTACTGTCCTGTGGATCTGATGACTTGGGTTTCAGGGCCACTTGGCTGGTTCCTTTCTGTAACACCAGACTTGCTTCTTCCTTTTTTCTACCTGGTAGTTGATGTTTGCTGCCTGGGGACCGTTCTGCTGTCACAATAGGTGGCTTCCCTCAAGCCTCTGAGTAGGGCTCAGAAATATGTGAATCTCTCTCTTTGATGTAGGCTGACGTTGGGACTGGAAGTTAATGGGCCCAGGGCCTACTTAAACCTCTCCCACAGCCGTGTGCTAGCACACACATCAAGGACTATCTAAATATCAGGGATCTGGCCCTGCCCTGTTGTCTGAGATGACTAGAGTAAGCTGTCACCCCTAATGACATGAAGACCTGATGATTACCCAGCACAGTGCCTCTCTATCCTCACATTTAATACAGAAATCAAATGTGTTGTGGAAAGGCCCAAGAAGCCTTTAATTTTCTCAGATGCCCAAGGCTCCTAACTGGCTGGAGTGTCCCCTCACACAAAGAAACTGTCTGTCAGGTACTTTGCTGAATACAACACTTGGTCCAGCTGTGCAATCTTCCCTGACAATGGTCTCCTTCAACAATGGTCTCAATCAGCCTCAGAGATTCTCCTCCCTGCCCTTAGACCTACTCTGCCTCTGCTTTCCATTGGAAGAAGAAAGACATTGTGGCCTGTTTCTCTGATGCGTACCATAAACTGATAGGAAGCCTCTGCTGACACCTGTGACCCCAGAGGAGCTGATCTGTCACCTTGTAATCCAGTCCTTCTGGGAGTGGGGCATCCATTGACCCTTTCTCTGGTTCTGTTCTCTAGAACTGGAGCAGGAAAGCCATTCCTTTGGAAAATTGGAAATTTCTGCTTCAGCTGCCACCTTGGGAGTCTTGGAGGTCAATGAAGTCTTTCCTGTAACCCTGGTGGTGGTGGTGGTTATGTGCCATGGAGTCGGTTCCGACTCACAGTAACCCTGTACAAGGTTTCCAAGGCTGTAAATCTTTATGGGAGCAGAAAGCTTCATCTTTCTCCCATGGAACAGCTGGTAGTTTCGAACTGCTGTCCTTGAAGTTCACAGCCTGATTCGTAACCACTACGCTACCAGAGCTCCTTTCCCTGTAACCCTAGAGCTGACTAATAAGGGCTGACACCACAGGTATTAGTTGGTGATCTGAGCTTAAATGCTCTACTTTAGGCAACAGCTTTAGAGAGGATGCCTTCCTATATAGGTAGTGATGAGTAGAAAGAAGGAATTACTTGGCTGGTCCTCTATAAAGCTTCCTTTGTGGTGTTTGGGGAGTCATTGGAGGAAGTAGTTAAAGAAAAGAACTTTCGCAATGGGTCTGGGTGGGCACATTTTGCAGCAGACTTCTCACAATGTAGGTGGTTTCACTGCAGGGCATGTAGGTCAGTGCAAGAGCCAGATGAGGATGATGTTGGAGTTTAAGGCCATTCCCAAAGTGGCATAGCCATGTTTCACCTAAAAAGAAATTCAAAAGAAATTCTGTGAAAACATTTGGTCAGCTGTTGTGCCTGTGGTACATAGGGTGTTAGTCAGGAACTGATATGAGGCAAAGTCCCAGCCTAGGCAGGTGAAGGGATATACTGTCTCAGCAGGATATTGAGGTTCAAACTTTGAAGGTATTTACTTCAACCTGGAATACAGGCATAGAACAGTGCTGAGGCCTAGGGCCCACTGGAAGCAAGGGCCCTCAGTGTTGGTAAACTCCAGCTACCTGGGAAGGCAGGCACAATGAGGGGCTGTGGAGGTTGGGTCTGGCCAAAGAGAAAACTGTATCTTTTGTTTTTGTTTGTTTTATTTATCTAATTTTATTTTAAACTTTATTGTTACTGAGTAAAGATTTACAGACAAGATCATGAGTTTTACACTAAACAAATAAATCACTTGGTTTCAGCTCAATGACTGCAATCCCCTTCAGGGAAGAACAGTTGTCCTGCTTCCTCCCTGTGGCTCCTGTTTCCATTCTACCCACCTTCCCATCCTTTCTCACTTTTATCTTTAGGTACATTGTGTTCCTTTGCTTTTGAATGATTAGCTATTCCATCATTCATAGTGAGAATTTCTTACTAGTGTTGCAGTTCTCCCTATATCTACCGCTTGGCTAAAAGTTGGACCATGAGGGTGAGTTTCTTTCTAGACCTGAAGGGTGGTTGAGGGTCATAGTCTCAGGTTCCTCCAGTGCATCTTTTATTAAGAAGAAAAAATGTAAAATATAAATTGGCATTTGCTTGGAGAATTATCGTACATTGTGAGGATGAATGTAATTATAGTATTTGTATATAGACCAATAAACAACATAATGATAAATGAAGAAGAAATTGAAGTTGTCAATTATTTCATTCTACGTGGTTCAATAGTAAATATCTATGGAAACTGCAGTCAAGAAATCAAATGACTTAGTATTTTGGGCAAATGAGCAAGAAAAGATTTCCCTAAAGTTCTCTTAAAATACTGATGAAAATCAAAGACTACAGCCTTCAGTATGGATTGTACCCCAATATAAGGAAAACAAAAATCCTCACAACTTTACCAATAAATAAAATCATAATAATTAGAGAAAAGAAATGAAGTTGTCAAAGACTTCGTTTTGCTTGGATCCCCAGTCAACACTCATGGAAGTAGCAGTCAAAAAAATCAAATGATGTATTGCATTAGGCAAATCTGCCTCACAAGACCTCTTTAAAGTGTTCAAGAGCAAAGATATCAGTTTGAGGACTAAGGTGCACTTAACCCAAGTCATGGTATTTTCAATCACCTCATATGCATGTGAAAGTTGGACAGTGAATAAGGAAGACTGTAGAAGAATTGATGCATTTAAGTTGTTGGAGAAGAGCATTGAAGGTACCATGGATTACCAGAAGAACAAACAGGTCTGTGTTGGAAGAAGTAAAACGAGAGTGCTCCTGAGAAGCCAGGATGGTTATGTTATCAGGAGGGGCCAGCACCTGGAGAAGGGACTCATACTAGGTAAAATGGAGGGCCAATGAAAAAGAAGACACCTAACTAGATGAACTGGTACAGTGGCAGTAGCAATAGGTTCAGGTGTAGCAGCATTGTGAGGATGGTGCAGAACCAGGCAGTGTGTCATTCTATTGTGCATAAGATCCCTATGAGATGGAACTGACTTGACAACACCTAACAACAACAAAAGTTGAAAAAGAAAACACGTTAGTTTAATGACTAAGGTGCACCTGACCCAAGTCATGTTGTTTTCCATCAGCTCATATGTAGGCAAAAGCTAGAAAATGAAAGTGAAAAATGAAGATCAAAGGAAAATTGCCAATTTTGAATAGTGGTATTGGAGAAGAATATTGACTATTGGACTGCCAGGACAACCACAACAACAACAACAAAAAGTCTCAGAAGAAACAAAACCAGAATGCAAATCATAGATAGGACATAGTGGCTCTTGTTTGCTCCCAAACATCTAAGGACTCCCTTAAGAAGCTGGAGAATTAAATGGTTGCAGGTTGTTAGAATGCCTGGGGAGTCTTTTTAAATTCACCCATCTGTCACCTGTGTTTCGCTGTCTGGACTCATGAGGCCCATCCAGTGGAAGCAGTTTTTGTAGCTCAGCCTTAGATATCACATAGCAGCCCTCTCACTGTAGAGCCTACCTGCTTCAAGGGAAGGGGATGGGGAAGAGCGCTACAGAATTTGTGACTATGATTTAATCCATGATGCTCTCTGTACTTTGTGCTTGTTTGATTGTTGCTGCTTTTAACACTCTCCCAACTTTTTCTTTCTCATTTAGTTTGAGCATGTGGCCTCCCTACTCAGCAAGCGCACACACACACACACTATCTATTGTGCACACACAAACGCATACACTATCTCCCTCTATTGTTTGTCTGATCCTACCTGCCCATTTATAGTTTGTTCTTGCAGCATGATTGCAGGAACACAGCTCTTCTGTATCTATCCCTCAGGAAAGCCTGTCTGCTGACTCGGTTGGTAGCAGTGACAGCACAAAGATCATTCACAAGAAAGCATTATTCATGCTATTTCTAAGATGCTTCTGGTTCCGTCTTTTCTCCCAGTAGTTTCATTAAAGGTCATACTTTGATCGCAAATAGAGACTGCAGAATAAATCATTGAGTCTTAAATGGTTCAGTTGTCACTATCCTCCTCAATACATCTTCTCCATGAAAATCCAGACATCTGAGATTTTTATCACATATGGTGACAGTTTTTTTTCCTGTTTGTTTTTAAAGTGTGATGTAGACTTTTTTTTTGTTGTTGTTGTTGTTTTGCAGAGGTAGGAGAATATGTGTTTTCATTTGTTTAAACCCATCCCCCACCAACCTCAGTGGCAGAACAGTGGTGGACCAGGTACTTGCTATGCACTTATTGACTGAAAGGTCATGTTCAGGTTTACCTTTGTGTCGCTAGGATTTCTGCTTTGTTTTGCTTTCTTTGTATAGTTAATTGGTCTCAAAGTTGGTCTGCAATCTAGGTGGAAATGAATGACTGTTAAGGGACACATATGTCTCTTTTCTAAAAGGTCATGCACATTTTAAAACTTATGGCTATGATTTGTGGCACTAATTTGGAACATTATCTATGGACTGGCCTCCTGTGCCAGTGAACAAACAGCACTGGACTTAAGGTCAGAAATTGAGGGTTGGATCTTACTTAGGGGATCTCTACCACTAAATAGGAGTCCTGGTGTGGTGCTGTGGGTTAATGCATTAGACTGCAAAGTCTGCTTTAACCAGGAGGCCTACATTTCAAGTTCACTAGCTGCTCCTTAGAAACCCTATACACGGTCACTATGAGTCAGAACCAGACTCGATGGCACTTAACAACAACAATAGCCACTAAATAGAACCAGGACCTTGGTGAGCTGCGCCCTTGTTCTGAAATCTCATCTACTTAACCATAAAATTGTAGGAATTGTTCTTTAGTGCTGTCTAGGTAGTTCTGACTCATAGTGACCCTATATAGGGTTTCTGATTGAAAACAGCCAATACCAA
>NW_006408716.1:1638202-1639373 GCF_000296735.1 Chrysochloris asiatica | reverse complement strand
GATTAGGCTTTCTTCTCCCACTAAGATTTACAGCTTTGGAAACCCTAAACGGGGCTGCTACAAGTCAGAAACAACTCAATGACAACAACCGAATGCCAATCTTTTATGCAAAGGGCTAAATGAAACAATTTATGGGAATATGCTTATGAGAGGTAGTTCTAAACGTTTGTGACTGTTCCCTACTAGGGAAAATTAGTTAGGGTTTGTTTATTATAGTAGCAGCCAGACAGATCATTTAAATGATGGACAAATCCAGACTTAGGAATAGCTCAAGTAGTATAAATGCCTGGTCTGAAAATAGGTGTTTCCACCCATCTTCTGCTGGCTGTTGCCCAATTTAAGCCAAAGAAGCCAGATTTGACTTCCCCAGAGAATCCAGATGTGAAGGATTTACAGGAATCATCTGATTTAAAAATGTTCATTATTAATGAACACATTTATTGTTGTTGTTAGCTACAATTGAGTTATACCTTATTGTGATAGTTAAGTTTTTGTATGAACTTGACTGGGCCAGGATTCTTGGTGGTTTGGCAGTTAAGATGCAGTAATTGCTCATGATAAGATCTAATATAATGTAAGCAACTCTGTGATAAGATCTGCTATGAGCAGCCAATTAATTGAAGGAATATTTCATTAAAGAGTGTGACCTGCTTTCAGTATATTGGACACTGACTCCTCATCCAGCCTCTGGTTCTTTGGGCTTGAGCCAGTTGCCTGTTGTTTGGTTTGCTGACTCGGGGTGTCATCAGCAATCTGCTATATTACCTGTCCAATTTTCCTGCTTGCTGTCTGACCTGCCAGTCTTGGGTTCATCAGTCCTGCAGCTATGTGAATCAGAAACCTCCAGCCTGACATCTAACTCATGAGCTTGGGACTTGCCAATCTCTACCACTGTATGAGTCATTTTCTTAAGCTTCATTAATTTTGTTCTTCTAGAGAACTCAGCCTATGACACCCATGCAAAATAGTATCAAACTATCATAATCCAGAGAGTTTTCACAGGCTCATTCTTTGTAAAGAAGCCTTGGTGGCTCTGTAGGATAAACATGAGACTGTTCATTATAAGGTCCATAGTTCAAACCCATAGCTAATCCTTGGGAAAAGGATTTTTGCTCCTCCAAGACTGAAACTCAAAGGGATCAATCACACGAGCAACCATGTAAGCTTGCTG
>NW_006408716.1:1635855-1637297 GCF_000296735.1 Chrysochloris asiatica | reverse complement strand
TAAATTGTTATATATTCCAGAGTGTTTTGGTTTACAATCCCGACCCCCCTAAGAAAACCTCCCCGCAAACTAACGGAGGAAACAGAAGCAAATACTGTTGAATGAGGATGCACGGAGGGGATTTTAATCATTGCAATGAAACAATGAGTGTAAAACTCATGTTCTCCCATGTAAATTATCACTCAATGCACAATAAAGACAAGAAAAAAAGAAAAGGATTTTTGCTACTGTAAGATTTACAGCCTCAGAAACCCTCTGATTTGGAATGGACTTAATGGCAGTGAGTTTTGCTTTTGTTTTTTAAAATTGTTTGTAAGTAAATGGACAGCCCTTTTCCCCTGAAAGTACAACTATAAACCCTATAAACAATACAAGAGACAGTCAAAGGAAAACTCTGTAAGTTATAAAGAGATAAGTGCATGCCATAGGGACTATATTTACCCACCTGCCTTGTTGATCCCAACTCCCAGTGACACTGTAGTGTATGGTTGTACTCCCCATGTTTTCAGAGACTGTAAATCTTTATGGGAGCAGATCATCTCATCTTTCTCCTGTGGAGTGCCATGAGCAGTCCAATGAATGCATAATGCACACCACCACCAGTGGTCATGCTGTTGCTGGTAAGTTCTGTCAAGTCAGTTTCAACTGATAGCAACCCTGTGTAGGTGTTTTGAGGAGTGGCTGTTCATTTTGATTCGCTGACCTTGCTATTCAAATCGCCTTGTGGCCCATTGCTTATCCTACACCATCACATCAGGGTAACTTCGTACTGGAAAAATAACATAGAACCAGGGCATCTTATGACTCCCTACCCAAGAGCAGAAAGGGACACAGACCTCTTGTCTCCTGGCC
Source organism: Chrysochloris asiatica (assembly GCF_000296735.1). Taxonomy (NCBI): domain Eukaryota; kingdom Metazoa; phylum Chordata; class Mammalia; order Afrosoricida; family Chrysochloridae; genus Chrysochloris; species Chrysochloris asiatica. The sequence continues at coordinate 1,636,445 of NW_006408716.1, read as the reverse complement.
AATGAAGGTTCATTCCTTTCCTGAATACAGTGGGAGCGCTGCTAACAACACTAGGCAAGCTAACTAACATCAATGAAGGGAAATCCTGACACTAGAGATGGCCCAGCAAATACTCTCCATCTCAGCTGGACCTGAGACTCTTGCCTAATCTAGTGACACAAGTGACAGTGAACTTCTGGCTGGGGAGGGGGTGGTTAACCAACACAAGCAACACTTCATGCTCTTGCTCTTTGTTCTTTAGGCAGGAGAATTTTCTTTCCCCACTTAGAGGCACCAGGTGGCCCAAAGTAAGAAAATCCTTAAATTCCCTCAGATGGTACTAGCTGAGCCCAGAAGTATTAGCAGCAGGATATAATCAAAGCACATCAAATCCAAGCAGAGCAAGTACACACAAAGGCTCTGAAAATGAAACTGTCATTAGAGCCACAGCGCCAAAAGTAGGCCAGGACTTGCATGCTGATCTCAAACCAGAGAGATTGTTTCTAAAAAGATAAAGATATGAAGGTTGTTGTAGTTGTTCTTAGATGCCATGGAATCAGTACCGACTCATGGCGACACAATGCACAGCAGAACGAAACACTTGAGCCCAT
>NW_006408716.1:1629139-1630605 GCF_000296735.1 Chrysochloris asiatica | reverse complement strand
TATATGCATATTATATACCTGTACATACATATATATTGTTTGTATTATATATATAAACAAATGTTTATGTTGTATGTATAAATAACATATATATACATAGTGACCCCGTATAGGGTTTCTGAGGAGCAACTGGTGGAGTTGATCTGCCAGTTCTGTAGCTAGCAGTCCAGTGTTGATCTTACAGTGCCACACCAGAACTCTCTCTCTATATATATATACATATATACATATACGGGGTCACTATGTATATATATTGTCCATATATACAACATAACTGCTGGTGAAGATTTGGAAAAACTGGATCATTCATGTATTGCTGGTGGCAATGAAAAATGTTGCATTCACTTTGAAAACAGTTTCACAGTTTATGATTTTTTAAACCTAGATATGCAATTACCACATCACCCAGAAAATGTATTCTTGGATACTTACTCAGAGAAATAGAGATGTATGTTCACACAAAACTCTGTATATAAATTTTCATAGCAACTTTATTCATAATAGCTCCAATACTGAATATAACCCAAGCATTTTTCAATGGATGAATGGTTAAATGGTTGAATGGATGAATGGTTAAGTAAACCATGAAATACTCATACAACTCAGCAATAAAATGAAATGGATTATTTAAAACATGCAACAACTAGGGTGAATGTCCAGAATCCTGCAACATAAAAATCCCTATGAGGCATTCTGCTCCCGTAAAGATTTACAGCCTCGGAAACCCTGTATAGGGTCGCTATGAGTCGGAACGGACTCCACAGCACATAATAACAGCAACACCCTGAAATGTTACATAGTGGTCAGAGAAGGAGGTGTCAGAGGTTATAAAAGGGTATCACAAAGAATTTTTGTGGTGATAGAACTGTTTTCTGGCTTGACTGTGCTTGATCAAGAACCTATGCCTATGATAAAATTTCATAGCATTAAATACACACACCCAAACTCCAGTGAGTACTAGTAAAATCCAGAGAAATCTAAAGATCAGTGTATTGTGATCGACGTGACATATTTTGATTATGACAGGTACTCCTGATGGGGTGCTGTAGGATCAGCATTGTATTTTGAACCACAAGGTCAGCAGTTCAAATCCACCAGCTTCTCCTCAGAAACCCTATACAGAGTCACTTTGAGTGAGAACCGGCTCAGTGGCAGTTAACAACAACAACAACAGTTTGGTAGAGTCCTGGTATGGCACCATAGGATAAAGCACTAAACCGCACCATCATTTGGTAAGGTGTTACACTAAGGAAAAGTCTGGAAAAGAGACAGGGGATCTCTCTGTGTGATTCATGAAAAGAGCATATGTCTCTATATTTATTTCAAAATAGCAAGTTTAATTAAAAAAAAAAAAAAAGCAATTCTGACTTGCATGCTTCAGAGCTTACCTTAGTCGTTCCTAACATTTCTGTGAACACATCTGGGCCTAGAATTAAACTCTTTATAAACATTTAGAAAATGCAATG
>NW_006408716.1:1626106-1627444 GCF_000296735.1 Chrysochloris asiatica | reverse complement strand
TCTGTATAGGGTTTCCGAGAAGTGACTGGTAAGCTTGAACTGCCGACTTGTGGTTCAAAACAACTTTGCATTCCAGCACATTAACCCACAGCACCACACCAGGACTCCAGGTATACACAATGACAATTACTGAACACACTGATAATCTTCCTCTTTAGTGTAATTAATTTTATTTATTTGCTTACTTTTTAGTTTAAATGCTTTAATTATCACATCTAAGGACTTCTGGTTTGGTACTGTAGGATAAACACTGGACTTCTAACCATAAGGTTGGAGGTTCAAACACACCAGAGGATGCTTGAAAACCCTGTACAGGACCGCTATGAGTTGGAACCGACTCAACAGCACTCAACAACAAAAAACAATACTTCTAAATTATTATTATTACTAATGAATGTAGACATCACTCGTATCACTAATTTGAATTAAAATGTCTCTTGATTTCACTATTAAACATAATTCTGGCAGCTGACTTGAGACAAATTGTATTTTAATCTTGATAAGGGATTTTCTATTACAATTTTGCTGAGAATATATTAAACTAGAAATAGACAGTGATTTTTATAAAAATGGTAACTATTTTTCTGATAACTATAAGATGGATCACTGTAAGATTCTTCAATGAAATCAGTAATATGGTTTAGATTAATAGGTTCATAGTGACATGTACTTATTTTCTGGAAATAAGTCTACATTCATAATAAATATAATTCATTTTGATTGTTTAATCATCTCTCTAGGTACATACGTTATTATTGTTAGGTAATGCTGAGTCAGTTCCGATTTATAGCAATACTATTCACAACAGATAGTGTCTGGTCCTGCCTCATTCTCTCAATTGTTGTTATCTGTGAGCCCTTTGCTGCTGCTATTGTCAACTCATCTCGTTGGGGGTCTTCCTCTTTTTTGCTGACCCTCCACGTTACCAAGCATGATGTCCTTCTCCAAGGACTGGTCCCTCCTGATAACATGTGCAAAGTATGAGAGACCAAGTCTCACCATCCTGACTTCTAAGAAACATTCCTGGCTGCACCTTTTCCAATACAGATTTGTTTTATCTTTTGACAGTCCGTGATACTTTAAATATTATTCTCCAAGACCACAACTCAAATGCATCAATTCTCTTATTGTTTTCATTATTCGTTGTCCAACTTTCACATGCATATGAGGTTATTGAAAATGCCCTGGCTTTGGTCAGGCGCACCTTAGTCCTCAAACTGGTATCTTTGCTATTGAACACTTCAAAGAGATCTTTTGCAGTAGATTTGCCTAATGCAATATGTCCTTTGATTTCTTGACTGCTGCTTCCATTAAATGTTGCGTTTAGAACCAAACAAA
>NW_006408716.1:1623402-1625556 GCF_000296735.1 Chrysochloris asiatica | reverse complement strand
TGTTACCTTCCTTTTTTTTTTTTTTTTTTTAAATTAAGATTCACTTATTGTTCTCCTGATCAGAAACTTCAGTAGTGGTCGCAGGACACCATCCAGATATTCTGGTCTCAATGTGAGGAGGTAGTGGTTCTTAGAGACATTTAGTCTTGTATCCCAGTTCCTTCTCGGATTGTTGGGTTTCCCTCTTTTTCTTTTGGTGCAGATACATGAAGGCCAATATTTGTATGTTAGAGAGCTGCTCATAAGCTTTTTTTTTTAAATCTATAACTTTGTATGCAAGATTTATTTTTGGAACAGTAAAGTCTATTGAAATATGAATTAGATTTTAAAGCTAGATCGTTGTTTAAATACATATTACCTCAGTTAATTATACCTTAGCCTTTCTTTGCAAATTTAAAGTCTTCTGGGAAATTTACAGAGGAAAATAACAGTTTAGTTTCTATTATTGAATTCCTATATGCTCATAACTCTATTTCCTCATATTTATTCCCACGTTTATTCATAAACCTAAAGCAACAAGGGTAACCCACGGCCATCTAGTCAATTCCGACTCCTAGGGACCCTATAGGACAGAGCAGAATTGCACAGAATTGCATTCACTGAAATTTCTGGGACTATAAATCTTTACAGGAGCAGATAGCCTTATCTTTCTCTCGTGGAGTAGCTGGTGGGCTCAAACGTCCAATCTTGCTGTTAGTAGTCCGATGCTTAATCCACAACACCATTAGGGCTCCTCAAAGTAACTAAGGAAGGCCCATGAAAAGATTTTTTTAAGAGTGTTTATTATGGTGTATATTGTTGTTGTTAAGTGGTGTCTAGTCGGTTCCGACTCATAGTGACCCCTATATAGGGTTCCTGGGAGTCCTGGTGTGGTGCTGTGGGTCAATGCCCCAGACCACGAAGCCATTTGAACTACAAGGTCGGTGGTTCAAGTTCACCAGTCGCTCCTCAGAAACCCTATACAGGGTCTCTATGGGTCGGAACCGACTTGACAGTATTTAACAACAACAATATGGTTGCCGAGGAGTGCCTGGTAAGTTTGAACCGCCGACCTTGTGGTTGAAATTCGACCTTGCAGTCCAGTACATGACCCTGCAGCACCACACCAGGACTGGAAATTTCAAACTAAACTGAGTAAAAAAAAAATTAAGTTAAAAAACAAAAACAAAACACCTCTTAAGCAGACCAAATCACTAAGAAAGTGAAAAAAAAAATTTTTGTTGTTGTTTATAAGCTAACCAGTGGTGGGGGTGCTCATAAGCTTTTAATAACCCAGACACTCCTCACCATACTTGAAAGTAGAAAAGAAAGTTTAAGAATTTCTTTATGCCTGGTTTGACCGGCACTGTCCTATAAGACTATATGCCTAACTCCCTAAACCAAGAGAACGCATCTCATGCGGTGATTGTTATGTCTACTTTGTATCTGCATCTGTATCCCATCCATTTTTCGGTTCTTATTATTGTTGCGGGTAATGTCAGTTAATGCACTTGACTGCAAAGCTGGTTCCAATCTCAAGGTTGGTGGTTCAAACATAATAGCTGCTCCTCGGAAACCGTATACAGGGTCGCCATGGGTCAGAACTGACTCGACAGCACTTAACAACAACAACAACAAATTATTTTTGCATAACTATACAAAACCTATCAAGTCATCCCTTTTCACTATGCTCTGCTTATTCACATTGGTTCAATAAGCTATACTGCACAAAAACTCCATCCATATTTTGAACCACTTTCCCATTGTAATACACAAAAGTTGCAACTTCCTAGGGGGTGCTTCTCTATCTCTACCACTGCCTGGGCCCCTAATAAGCACTAATGAACAATGATTTCCATCTATTTATCTACTCAGATCGATTCATGAAAGTGGCAGTATACAGTGCTCTCCAGGTGTAGCACCTTGTCGATGTTTTATTGTCATTGTGTGCCACCGAGTCGGTTCCAACTCATAGCAACCCTGAAAAGGATTTCTGAGATTTACATCTTTGAGGGACCAGAAAGTTTCATCTTTCTTCCATTATGCAGCTGGTGGATTTGAACTGCTGACCTTGTTGTTATTAACCTAACAAGTAATTCACTACACCAGGAAGTCTCATTATGAATACTTATGGAGCTAATTTGTCTTTATTGCTGAGTATTGTTCCTTGTTTCT
>NW_006408716.1:1620988-1622532 GCF_000296735.1 Chrysochloris asiatica | reverse complement strand
ACTTGCAGCTGTTTCTGTATTACCTTTAGTAAAACTTTACTTGTATGGGATATCAAAGAGATTGTCCGATGATTTCTGCACTAAAAAGCCCGTGGGACCTTCACTTGCTGATGGGACAGAACTAAAATGAAGAGAAACAGCTGTAAACATCCACTGAAAATCAGAACATGGAATGTATGAAGTATGAATCTGGAAAAATTGGAAGTTGCCAGCATCATTTGTTAAAGTAATAGTCTCTTCTCCTTTAAATGGATTTTGACCCCTTTCCAAAGACCAGCTGCCCATAGATGAGTGAATGTACTTCTGGGTTCTCAATTCTGTTCCATTGACCTGTGTGTCTGTACTTGAACCAGCACCACTTTGTTTGTACTACAGGAGTTGTATAGTTTACGTTTGCCCATCCATGAACATAGCATGTTTATTCATTTATGTAGGTCTCTTTTGTTTTCTTGCAATAGTGTTGTAGTTTTCTTGTATAAGTCTTTTATGTCCTTGGTTAGATTTATTCCTAGATTTTTATCATTTGCGGCATGATTTTCTAATGTTGAACCACTTTTGCATTCCTGGTATGAATCCCACCTAATCATGATGCAATATTATTTATGATATACTATTGGCTTGAATTTTGTTGAGAAGTTTGTGCCTATTTTCATGAGTGATGTTGCTCTGTAATTTTCTTTTTTTGCCTCGGGTTATGCTGACTTCATAGAATGAATTAGGGACTATTCCTTCCTTTTTTATTTTCTGGAATAGTTTGAGTAGATATGTTGCCAACTGTTCTCTGAATATTTGGTGGAACTCTCCAGGGAAGTGTTTATGGGGTGGAGAGGGGAAAGGAGGATTGTTTTTTAATGGCATTTTCTATTTTTTCTTTTGTTATGTGTCTAATTAGGTTTTCTCCCTCTATTAGTTTCTGTAGATAATGTCTTTTAGAAATTAGTCGATTTCTTCTAGGCTTTCACATTTACTAGAATACAATTTTTCATAATCTGTAATTAACCTCAATATCTTGGTTGGTCTTATTGTTACATCACCCACATCATTTCTTATTTTTCTTATTTATCTCTTGTCATTTTTTCCTTTTGTCAATTTGGCCAGTAGTTTGGCTATTTTATTGCTCATTCATTTCAAACTAATAACTTCTTGTGTTTGGGGATTTTTTTGTAGATTATTTTGATTTTTCCTATTCTCTAGTACATTTATTTCTGCTATAATCTTTGTTTTTTTTCCTTTCTTTTGGTGACTGGAATTATTTTTCTGTTGCTCTTTTATTTTTTCAAATTGTTTGGTTAAGTTTTGAATTATGGATGTTTGGTTTTTTGATATGTGCATTTACTGATATAAATTTTTCTCTGAACACTGTATTGACTATGTCCCAAAGATTTTAGTATGTGTGTCTTCATTGTTATAATATTAACATCTCATTTCTAGTTTCTCCTATGACCCAGTAGTTTTTAGATGTTATTCAGTTTCCTTTTATTTAACTTTTTTTCTCCTATGCTTTTTGTTATTGATTTCTAGTTTTATGGCATTATGGTCAGATA
>NW_006408716.1:1619053-1620202 GCF_000296735.1 Chrysochloris asiatica | reverse complement strand
TGTAGAACTGCCTATTTCTCCTTTGTTTTATGTTTTGAAGTTTTGTCATTGGGGGTCTTCTTGGTGGATTGACGCTTTGATCATTATCTAATGCCCTTTTTAGTTTCTTGTAGTGGATTTTGACTTAAAGTCTATTTTATCAGAACTTATTTTTGCTATTCCGGACTCTTTGGGTTACTGGTTGAATGATATATATTTTTTCTATTATTTTATCTTTAACTTGTTTATGTCTTTGTGTCTAAGTTGTGTCTCATGTAAGCAAGTTCTTCATGGGTCCTTTTTTTAAAATCCATCTGCCACTCTCTGACTTTCGACTGGTGCATTTAATGTATTTACATTGAGTGTGATTAACAGTAGTTATGGAGTTCTGGTGTGGCATTGTAGGATAAGCACTAGCCTGCTAGGTTGATTTGAACTGCAAGGTTTACCAGTCTAGTAGATTCTGACCCTATACAGAGTCGGAATCTACTAGAGGCACTTAACAACAACAATGAATTAATTGTCGTTTTAAATACCTTTTTTGTGTGTGGCTTTTTTGTTCTGCTGATTTAATTGTCTGTGCTGGGTTCTTTTGTGTATGGATTCTCTTTTCCTGTCATTACTTTTTGTTGTTTTTGTGCTTACTGACTCCTTTTTTGGTTTTCTTCTTTATTTTGGTGAGTAGGTTTCTTACCTTTCCTTGTGATTTTCCTGAAGCATATCTTAATCCTCTTAAAATTAAAACAGTCTTATATCTTGAGATCACCTTGACTTCATCTTCATATATTTTGTTTTCACAAGCTGCTTTCAGAATTCTTTCTTTGTCTCTGGTTTTGGAAAGTTTGATTATGATATATCTTGGTGATTTTTTGAGGATATTTGTATTGTATAGAGCTCTGTGTGGCACTGTTGGATAAGAACTGGGCTGCTAATTGTAAGGTTTGTGGTTCAAGCCCACCAGCTGCTCCTCGGAAACACTGTACAGAGTCATTATGAGTTGGAACCAACTTGAAAGCACTTAATAAAAACAGCAACAACAATCCTGTATGGGAGGCCCTTGTATGGCAGTAAACACTGGACGACTAGCCTCAAGGTTAGTGGTTCAAACCCACCAGTCAATTTCAGAACTCTATAGGGTCATTTGCTGTGAGTTGGAACTGACTCAGCAAC
>NW_006408716.1:1617078-1618218 GCF_000296735.1 Chrysochloris asiatica | reverse complement strand
ACACCAGAGATAGAGGAAGACATGGAGAGGGAGCAGCAAAGGACTCTAGACTCATGGAAAGAGAAAGGCTGTGTGCTGGTGGCCAGGAGGCAGACTTTCAGAATGTGCCCTTTGGTTATTTAAATGATTATATATTCCTGAGTGTTTCTGTGTCCACTCTCCCTCCCCCACCCCCCAAAAAAAACAGAGGGAATAGAAGCAAATACTGTTGAATGATGATGCACAGAGGAGACTGTAATCATTACAATGAAATGATGAGTGTAAAATCAGTGTTGTCCCATGTAAACTATCATTCAATTCACAATACAAACTTAAAGAAAAAGAAATAAGATCAACCTAACTATAACCCTAAAACTAGACCAAGCCCTACTCCTAGCCTTAGTCCAACCCCTAAACCTAACCTTATAAACCTAACTCTAACACTAAAACTATAATCCTAGCCCTAACTATAACCCTAATACTACACAAAACCCCAGACCTAGCCTAGACCTAGCCATATCCTAATCCTAACTCTTAATCCTTGCCAAAAACTAACTTGAGATGAATGAAAAACCTAAATGTGAAAGCTAAAACTATTAAGACCATCAAAACAAAAACAGTGGTAAACTTAGGGACCCTAGTACATGGCATAAATATGCTATCAAACATAACTTAAAATTGTACAAACAGCAGAAGACAAACTATTGCCTGGGATGAAAAATGGTAATGTTTTTGTGTATATCCTCCCCTCCTCACCCCCCTAAAAATAAACAGAGGGTGTAAAATCAAATACTGTTGAATGATGATGCATGGAGGGGATTGTGACCATTGCAATGAATCTATGAGTGTAAAACAGATATTCTTCCATGTAAACTATCACTCAATTCAAAATAAAAACTTAAAAAAAAAGAAGATGGAAAGAATACAGAGGGTCATCACTGTATTAAAAAGAAATTGTGTATGTTCAACCATTTCAAGAAATAGCATATGATCAAAAACCAATGGTAATGAAGGACCAAGTCCAATTTGCACTGAAGGTATTGACAAAAAACAAGGCTTTAGGAATTGATGGAATACAAATGGAAATTGTTCAATGAACTGGTGAAGTCCTGGAGGTGCTCACTCATCTATGTCAAGTAATCTGGAAGACAGCTACCTGGC
>NW_006408716.1:1615222-1616047 GCF_000296735.1 Chrysochloris asiatica | reverse complement strand
CAAGGTGGGTGGTTCAAGCTCACCAACTGCTCCTCAGAAACTCTATACAGGATCTCTATGGGTTGAAACCTGACTCTATAGCACTTAACAACAACAACATGGTCTGCCAGGAGATCTAACAAACTTTGTTAGAAGAAGTTTAGCTACAGTGCTCCTTAAAAGCCAGAATGGTAAGACTTTGTATCTTATACTTCATACATGTTTTCAGGAGGGGCCAGTCCCTGGAGAAGGGCATCATGTTTGGTAAAATGGAGGGTCAGCAAAAGGAAGACAACCTCCAATAAGATGGACTGGCACAGTGACAGCAGAAATGTGCTCAAGACTAACAACAATTGTGAAATGGTGTAGGACCGGGCAGTGTTTTGTTGTTGTTCACATAGTTTCTGTGAGTTGGAACCAACTTGGCAGCATCTATCAACAACAACACTATGAATGTACTGTTAGGAAGTTTCAGGAGGGAGTTTCTGGCTTTACTGTTTTTAAAGTGATGTTACTTTGCTTTTTAATTTCATAAGTGCTATTTCCTATGGTCCTGTGAGTTAAGCAAAACATTATTACTATTCCTATTTTATAGCAAAGGACTTTGAGGCTTAGAGAGGTCAAGTAATGTGCCAATCACTGCAGGAGCCCAGGCAACCTCATAAATTATGAGCTGAACTGCTAACTACAGGGTCATCAGTCCAATCTACCAATTGCTTTAAGGGTGAAAGTTGAGATTTTCTGCTCCCATAAATATTTATAGCCTTGGGACTCTATAACAGATCGTTATGAGTTGAAACAGAACAAGGGGAACACTGAATGGTTAAAAATTAGAAAAAGTGTGTG
>NW_006408716.1:1609539-1614152 GCF_000296735.1 Chrysochloris asiatica | reverse complement strand
CGACCCAAGTCATGGTGTTTTCAATAACCTCATATGCATGGGAAAGCTGGACAATGAACAAAGAAAACATAGATGAATTGATGCATTTTAGTTATGTTGTTAGAGGAGAATATTAAAAATGAAGTATTAAAAGCACTGTGGACTGCCAAATATATCTGTGTTGGAAGCCAGAATTCTCCTTGGAAGCCAGAATGGCCAGACTTTGTCTCACATACTTTAGCCAAGTTATGGGGAGGGACCAGTCCCGGAAGAAGGACGCCATGCTTGATAAAGTGGAGGATCAGAGAAAAAGAGGAAGACCCCCAATGAGATGGCTTGCCACTGTGGCAGCACCTATGGGCTCAAGCGTAGCAACAATTATGAGGTTGGCACAGGACCAGACAATGTTCCATTCTGTTGTGCAGAATAAGTCAGTATCAACTTGATGGCATCTAATAACCACAACGAATTAGAACAAACTGGCTAACACACAACCACCAACACCACCATGCTACATCAAGTAAATTACAGAATGTTAGGATTCAGGTCTTTTTACTGCTTTCCTGTATGGAAAGTTGTTATTGTTGTTAGCTGTAGTCAAGTTGGCTCCTGACTCATGGGGATGCCATGAAGATGGATTGAAACACTGTCCATGATTGGACATCATCCCTAGGATTGCTTTCAGATAGGACCGTTGTGATCCTTGTAGTCCCCATTTGTTGATTTTCAGGTCTTTCTTACTAGTCTGTCTTAGTCTATAAATGCCAATGAAATACATTTAGCATCATAGCAACACGAGAGCTCGCTTCCCTAAACCGGCAAATGTGGACTGCACATGAAATGAGTTGACCAGGTATGAAACTACTGAATCACCAGTGCCTCTTATAAAATCGTATAGTGTCTTAATTCAGTAATTATGAACTTCTCTTTCATGTCCACTTCTTTTGTTTTTGGTGGAAAAGAAAATATTGCATCCCTGTACTTTCCCTGGCCTCCTGGTGTGGCACTGTAAGAAAAGCATTGGTCTACAAACCACATGATCGGTACTTCATGCCCACCAGCTGCCTCTCAGAAACCCTATACACGGTCACTATGACTTGGAACCGACTCGACGGCACTTAACAACAACAATTTTTTTCCATAACTAAGTTTGATATTTAGGGGAAATAAAACAACAACTAGATAGGCAAAGTAGAAAATTTAGCAAAAAGAACATTACAACTCTAGAAATTTTATTATCATAATGGGGGGATATTTAGTTTCAATATAATTTCTTCAACATTTTCCCCTGAAGAGTCTATGGATGAGGTTAAGTGGAGGGCCCCAAAATAAATACAGATCCTGTACAGCTAAAGACCTTCACTGATGTCTTCACATGCAAAGCAGAGGCAAGGTGAGAGATTTTCAATACTCATTCCACTTGCTCAGATCTTAGTATTAAATGGCTTTTTGTCAGATAATTAAGATCTGCATCCCTGAATGCAAATGTTCAAAGGGTTTGGTTTTAAATAGTGTTTATTTAATATGAACAGGCTCTGATCCTTTCATCTGTCTAGGATCACCAAATCATTTCCTCCATCCATAAGGATTTAACTCTCAGAACGAGAAAACAAAACAAAACAAAAAAGACTGCTTCCCTCTAAACAAAACACTGGTGTGTGTTTGAATCTGTCTTCTCCTAATCAGAACTGGCAAACACTTTCCATTTATCCCAGCCCCTTTCATCACTCTGTTCATAGCTTTTATGTCTGCTTTAAAAGGCACATTTTATAACTAAAACACTAGGTGTCAACTAAAAGTGCTTATGCACTGCATAAGTAAAAATGCCACTTTGCAAAATGGGAAGTAGGTTTGGACTAGGACTTAGAGAAGAATGAAGTTTAGCCAAGGTTTGTGTCATTCATAGGAGGGGTTCATTTCATCTTGAACCGTGTCTTCCCTGTGCAGTGTATGGCACAGATATTGGACTTGTGTTTGCAGGCATTTTGTTCCTCAATTACATTGAAGTGGTCAGTTTCCAGCTGAGCTCCAACATCCCAACCCCTTCACCATGAGCCTCTCATCATAAAGCCAATACACGAACTCAAAGCAGTATCTGCTTGGGACCATCTTTTCTGGGGAGGGCTTTCCTGAGGTTGTATTTACAATGTATGAGAGGAGCTGAATGAATAGTTTTGCTTTATTCAGGAGCTCTTGACCATGAAGTTGTTTCATTCATTCGGAAGCCATTTCCTATTTACCTACTGATGTCTACTTCATTTACTTTAGCACTATTTCTTTAGCTTTTTTCTTCAAGTAGCTATCTTTGAAAGTTGCTTTAGATTCACATTGTGAAGATATATTCTCAGTAAACATGTCTCTCTCCTCCTTTCCAGTTCTGTATGATTAAAGCTACATACTTATCCTAGGGTCTGCAGTGGTTAAGTGGTGTTATTATTGCCCTCCATGGTTTGTGTTCATGAAAAACCTGTATAAAGAGCAATAGGCAGTCATTTGAACAGAACAAGGGGAGACTGAATGGTTTAAAACCAGGAAAGGTGTGTGTCAGGGTTGTATCATCTCACCCTACTTATTCAATCTGAGTGCTGAGCAGATAATCCAAGAAACTGGATGACATGAAGAAGAACATGACATCTGGATTGGAGGAAGACTCATTAGCAACCCTGTGATATGCAGATGATACAATCATGCTTGCTGAAAGTGAAGAAGACTTAATATATTTATTGGTGAGGATCAAAGAGTACAGCCATCAGTAGGGATTGCATGTCAATGTAAAGAAAACTAAAATCCTCACAACTAGACCAATAAATAATATTATGATAAATGGAGGAAAGATTGAAGTTATAAAAGCATTCTTTTACATGGATCCACAACCAACACTCATGGAAGCAGCAGTCAAGAGGTCAAACAGCGTATTATATTAGGTAAATCTGGTACACAAGACCTCTTAAAAGTGTTCAAGAGCAAAGATGTCAGTTTGAGGACTATGGTGAGTTTGACTCAAACTATGGAATTTTCAATAGCCTCATGTGTCTGTGAAAGTAGGATAATAAATAAAGAAGGCAATAGAATAATGGATGCATTTGAATTATGGTGTTGGAGAAGAATACTGAAAATGCCTTGGGCTGCCAGAAGAACAAGTACATGTGTTTTGGAAGAAGTACAACCAGAATGCTCACCAGAAGTAAGAATGACAAGACATCATTGCTGGTACCTTGGACATATTGTCATGAGAGAACAGTCCCTGGAGGGTCAGTGAAGAAAAGGAAGGTCCCCAGTAGGATGGATTGCCACTGTAGCAGCAACACTGGTGAGAGAGACTGAGGCCTGGGTCATGTTTTGTTCTGTTGTGCATAGGGTCACTGTGAGTCAGAACCAACTCGAGGCACGTTAACAGCAAGTACATGTGGGAAAGCCTCGTTTGATTCCAAGCCAGTGCGATTCATGTGCAACCACACTGTCTGTCAATTGAGGATTGTGTGTTACCATGAGCCTGAACACATTGCATCTGAGCTTCCAGAAAAACTAGGAGGAAAGGTCTGATTATCTTCTTCTGAAAATGAGTCATATTCAGTATGTCTGTCTGTTAGGGCTCTAGGTGGAGAAACTATTGCTGTGATGTTTTTTGACCATGGTTGAAATTCGAGTGTTTTCAGTGGTCTGGTTCAGGGATTCTCAAGCTGTTAAAATTTCATGTGACAGCAATCATGAATGACTTTGTTGTTGTTGTTTAGTACCGTAGAATAGATTTCAACTCATAGTGACCCTGCACAGGGTTTCCGAGGGTGTAAATCTTTACCATCATCTTTCTCCTGTGGAACAGCTGGTAGTTTCAAACTGCTGACCTTGAGGTTAGCAGCCCAATTCTTAACCACTACGCTACCAGAGCTCCTTATGCTAATACATTGGCAAGTGTTGATAAAAGAGAAAAAAATATAGAAAACTATAAGAAAATATTTTATAAACAGAAAATTGTTGCAAAGGAAATTCAGTCAGTCATTAGAAATTTATGTAGTTGCTCAAATTCCAACAAAAAATACATCCAGCCTATTTACAGACAGCTTCTAATCCTCTGAGGAGAGGGTAGTCTTTACCTTATATAAATATTTTCAGAAATGAAAAAAGAAAGAATACATTTAAATTAATTTTATAAGATTATTATAATCTTGATTCAAAATCAGGCAAAGGCAACATGGGATAGAAGAAATGGAGGTTAATCTTACTTATGATTAGAGAGACAAAAATCTTGAATAAAATATTAGCAAACTGAACACAGGAAGGTGACAGAATGAGAGAAAGAACATTTTGAAATCTATTTATGCTGTGCAGGTTTCTCCCAGGGATGCAGGAGTGGTTTAAAAATCTCTAACTGAAAATCTTTAAAAATAGTCATGGAAGGGAATGTACCCAAACTTAAAGTAGTATCTACTGAATACCTACAACATCTATCCCACACAATGGTAAAAGTCATAAATAAAGCAATAATAATAACTCTTACTATAGGAGTCCTGGTGGGGCGCTGTGGGTTAATGTGCTAGACGGCAAAGTCAGTTTGAACTGCAGGGTTGGTGGTTCAAGCTCACCAGTCGCTCCTTGGAAACCCTCTAGAGGGTCGCTATGGGCTGGAACTGACT
>NW_006408716.1:1606077-1609099 GCF_000296735.1 Chrysochloris asiatica | reverse complement strand
ATGAAGTAGGTTTTGACTTACAACAACCCTATGCACAACAGAACAAAACACTGCCTGGTCCTGTACCATGCTCATAATTGTTACATCTGAGCACATTGTTGTAGCCACTGTGTCAATCTATATCATTGGGGGTCTTTCTCTGTTTTGTTGACCCTTCACTTTACCAAGCATGATATCCTTCTCTAGTGACTGGCCCCTTTGATAGCATGTGTGAAGTATCAGAGATGAAATCTGGCCATGTTTGCTTCTAAGGAACCTTCTGGCTGCAGTTCTTCCAAGATGGATTAGCTGATTCTTCTGGAAGTCCGTGGTACTTTTCCTATTCTTCTCCAACACCAAAATTCAAATGTTTTGATTCTTCCATGGTCTTCCTTATTCACCGTCAAGTTTTCCCATGCACATGTTGCTGTTGTTAACTGCCATTGAGTCAGTTCTGACTCATAAGGATCCTGTATAGTGCTTCCAAGGAGCAACTGGTGGGTTTGAAAACAGTGATTAGCAGGGCAATGCTTATCCTACAGTACCACATTAGGACTCCAACATGCATATAAGGCAGTTGAAAATACCACAACTTGGCTCAGAGACATCGTCGTCCTCAAACTGACTTCTTTGCCCTTGAATACTTCAAATAGATCTTGTACAGCAGACTTGTCTAGTGAAATACGTCCTTTGCTTTCTTCACTGCTGCTTCCATGAGCACTGATTGTGACTCTAAGCAAGATAAAGTCATTATCAACTTTAATCTTTTCTCTGCTTATCATGATGTTATTTACTGATCCAGTGGTGAGGACGTTTTCTTCTTTACATTGAGGTGCAATCCATAATGAAGGCCATAGTCTTTGATGTTCATCAGTAAATATTTTAATTTCTCTTCACTTCCAGCAAGCACAGTGTGTCACCTGCTTATAGCAGGTTGTTGATAAATCTTCGTCCAATCCTGATGCCAAGTTCTTCTTTATATAATCCAGTTTCTGATATTATTTGTTCAACATCCAGATTGAATAAGTATGATGAAGTATGGCGCAAACCTTTCCTGATTTAAAACCAATCAATGTTCCCTTGATCTATTCTAATAACAGCTACTTGGTCATTAGAGGATCCTCGTAAGCATAATTAAGTGTTCTCGAATCTCTGTCCTTCCCAATGTCATCTACGCTTTATTATGATGCATTTCTATGCTATTATCTCGTGGCCGTTCATCCAATCAATAAACACAATGGAAACAAATAGCATAGATCTACATCTATCAGCATTGAGAATTTGCCTAAAGATTTAAAACTGATTATTTCAGAGGACTGTGAGAGGTAGAGTATGCTAAAAACCTAGCTCTGGAAAGGATTAGTTTTATTGAGAGTGTTCTCTGCAAAGAAGTATCATAGTTCTGATATGTTTCAAACAGGAGTGATAGACCAGAGGATATGTAATCCTCCCAAAGGAGGACTGGAATTTACAAATCAAGTTGATCAACTCTCTATGAAGTTTCCAAGTTGCCATGAAGTCAGATCTGACTCAGAACTACCTTAGATTTAACAGAATGAAACATAGGCCTTGCCCTACACCGTCTTCATGATCACTGATGTGTTTCACTCCATTGTTGTGACCATTGTGTTGATCCAGCTCATTGAAGGTTATCTGGTTTTCATTGGGCTCAATTAAGGAATGTTGGTGGCTGTCTCTGATGCCTCAAAAACAAGCTGTGCTTTTATTTTATTTTAATATTTTTGACGAATACATTATTAATTGCCCAGTTAAAAGAGTAAGGCCAATTTAAAACCCTGGTTCCACCAGGGATCCTCGGGGAGTTTGCATGAGAAGTAAAGGACAGAGGCTGCAATTTCAGGAGCTTGGAGCTGGCTCAAAGCTCAGCCTTTGCCAACCAAATGGAAATACCCCAAATCAGGTGAGTGAACATGGGCTGAGAATTAAAAAATAAAAAAGCAAGCAGTTTCTAGATTGAAAGGACAAGGGGAAAAGAATTAGGTGAATTTTTTTGTGTGTTTTTTCTATGCTACTGAAATGTGTTCCAAGAGACATTTAAAAGGCCGTTTTCTAACTTACTTGCAGTTTAGCTCTTTGCAAGGGAATTGGGGGTTTTCGTTTTAGATTTTTTCCTTTCCTAGAAGCAGCCGATAAACTTGTTTCATAGGGAATAATGGGATCATGTGACTGGAAATGGCACAGTGCCTTTGGAAATGACTGCCACAGTTACAACCTCCGATACATTTTAGTGAAATGGGACAATGGAATCTGGACAAAGGTGGATCTGACCAGAAGAATGTTGTTAAGTACTGTCAAGTCGGTTCAAACTCATAGTGAACTTATTATAGGGTTTCCGAGGAGTAGCTGGTGCGTTTGAACCACTGCCTTGTGGCTCACATTGACCTTGGGTCCAGTGCTTATCCTACAGCACCACACCAGAAGAGTGTTGTTGTTGTTGTTAAGTGCCATTGAGTCAGTTTGGACTCACAGAGATCCTGTACAGGGTTTCCAAGGAGCAGCTGGTGAGCTTAAACCACTGATCTTGTGGTTCAAACTGACTTTGCAGACCAGCGCATTAACCCACAGCTCACAAAATGCCCTTAGTCCATACACCCACCTTTGGCTTTTAAGACCAGTCAGGGAACTATCCAAGACGCTCTATGTAGCTGTGTTCGACTGTCCTCCTAATGATTGAGAACTATCCAAGACTCTCAGTCTAATTGTGTCCGATTGGCCTCCTAATGATTGAGAAATATCCAAGACTCTCTGTCTAGCTGTGTCTGACTGTCCCCCTAAAGATTGAGAACTATCCAAGACTCTGTCTAGCTGTGCCCGACTGTCCTCCTAATGATTGAGAACTATCCAAGACTCTGTCTAGCTGTGCCCGACTGTCCCTCTAATGATTGAGAACTATCCAAGACTCTGTCTAGCTGTGCCCGACTGTCCCTCTAATGATTGAGAACTATCCAAGATGCTCTGTCTAGCTGTGTCTGACTGTCCCCCTAATGATTGAGAACTATCCAACACTCTGTCTAGCTGTGTC
>NW_006408716.1:1587304-1605651 GCF_000296735.1 Chrysochloris asiatica | reverse complement strand
CCCCCTAATGATTGAGAACTATCCAAGACTCTCTGTCTAGCTGTGCCCGACTGTCCTCCTAATGATTGAGAACTCTATATAAAGTCCTGTTGTGGAACTGTAGGAAAGCAATTGCAGTTTGAACTGTAAGGTGAGAGTTTCAAATCCACCAGTCGCTTCTAGGAAACCCTATTCAGGGTCACTATGAATTGGAGCCAACTCAACAACACTTAACAACAACAACATACTATTTAAGGGAGTGAGGTGAGTCCATAGGATAAACACTGGATTGCGTGTGAATTGCAAGGTCAGCAGCTTGAGCCCACCAGCCACTCTGTAGGAGAAAGTTTAAGCTTTCTGCTTCCACAAAGATTTGCAGCTTCATATATCCTATAGAGGGTTGCTCTATGTTGGAACCTACCCAATGACACTTTACAGCAAGAGCAATAGCATACTATTTATAGAGTCTTGGTGTGGAGCTGTAGGATAAGCACTGGACTGTGAACCACAGGTCAGCAGTTCAAACCCACCAGCTGCTTCTCAGAAGCCCTTTACAGGGGTGGGAACCAACTGCACCACTTGACTGCATCAGTACTATTTATATTAGCCACAGAAAACTGTGACAAAGATCAGGGCTCTTAGTATAATGTTGAATTTCCTAATCTATCCTTTTCAGAGAAGGCTTTGAAGCTGGGATGTGCTCTATTGAAGTCTATTTTTGTCTTACTGTCCCACACTAAAGTAGGTCAAGTCATGACAAAGCAGTCACATCAGTTAGCCAGTGAGTCTTCAGGCATAATGCTACCAGACTCCTAGAGGACTGCAGAGAGCTGGGGCCTCTGGGCAAGGTGGACCTTGTTGGGAAAAGCCTACCGGGAGAAAGAAAAATGGACATTTGGATATGAATTTGAAAAGGCTGCAAAATCTTAATTTTGAGTCATCTCTGCCAGTCAATGGCATTTCAGCCTTCCCTCTAGTTTACAAAACTGCAGGACAAGGCTCTATGTTTAGGTTAGGAAAGGCAGAGATTGGTGGGACAGAGGAAGTGGAGAGAATAAAGAAAGGTGATGGGGAGCAAAAAGAGAATTGAGGAGGAGACAAGAGGAAAAAGAAGAGGCAAATGAAAGGAGGAGGGAAACCATGTAAATAAAATGAAAAGGAAGTGATAAAATAAACATGGCGGTGATGGTGGTTATGAGTCATTGAGTTGGTTCTGATTCATGACAACCCTGTACAAGGTTTCCAAGGCTGTAAATCTTTATGGGAGCAGAACATCTCATCTTTCTTCTGAGAAGAGACTGGTAGATTGGAGCTACTAACCTTGTGGTAAGCTTTGGATAGATAAGTCATATGAAGTAAATTCAAGATACCTCAGGTACCCTTGCTCAATGCTCCAACTGTACAACTCAGCTAGAATTCTCACTAAAGTCAGTTATATTTCTATGAGCCTCTTCTGGATGTCAAGTCCTGTATTAGGTACAGGGAGGAAGAAAGCAAATAAAACTAGTGTTCCCCATGAGGGGCTCTCATCTCAGTGAGGGAAGCTGACGTTTCTGAAGGAAGTATTCCATCTTGATGGGTACTGTGATTCCCATGCAATAACATCCTATTGGAGATTAGAGGGGTGAGGAACTGTCCAAGATTTAGGGTGCTATTCAGGGTCTAAGATAATACAGAAAGGGACTCAGTGTTAGACAAGCTTTGTTCCCATTGCTGCTGTTGAACTGAATTTCTCTGGGTCCCATAATAGTCAACTTCATTATTTCTGGTGTTGTTTGGACTTTCCAGCAGAGCGCTGAGACTGAAAACGACACACCCGATAGCCCTCTAGATCCCACGACATAATTGTGTGATTGCGACAGGCATCTTCATCTTCTTTCTTTGACTCCGGAGCAGTTCCATTATCATTGGCACAGTATCCCTGGGCTGACTCAATTATTAGCTCCCTCCAATTTCCCTTGACTGCTCTCTTGAATTGCCCTCATCTAATTCTAACAAGAATTCTTTTCCCCCTTTAAGACATTTGTATGCTAATGAAGAAAAATCTGTAAATGAAGATCATTTTTTCTCTTCTTTCTTGTTTTAACAGATGATTATTTTCTTGTCTGGGCTTGAACAGAGAAAAGCATTAGTAAGGGTCTTATTGAAAAATTCATCTTTTGGCTGATGGCGAGAGCTGCACTGCAACAAGTAATAAAGCACAGCTGCAGCCGTTGTTGAGCTCACACTAGAGGCAGCACACTCCTTTCCCCAAGCCTGTTTTCTTTCACTGCCCCAGTGAGAAACCCTCCACAACTCTGCTGTGATGTATCCATGTTGAAATAGACTTTACAAAGCCCACGTAGCACAGAACCGCTCCTTCCAGGACCCATCAGAAAATACTTCTTGATTTCAATATGGACTTTGCTGACCTTTGAGGATACTATTAACCACTCAGTCTCAAACAGTCATTTATGCCTCGAATTCTAACTCCAAGTATCCTTTTGCCATTTTTTTCCCCTTTTCAATAGCCACATTGGTTGGTTGGTTATGTGCTGTGGAGTCGGTTCTGACTCAGTGACCCTGTACAGGGTTTCCGAGGCTATAAATCTTTACAGGAGCAGAAAGCCTCATCTTTCTCCTGCGGAACAGCTGGTAGTTTCGAACTACTGATCTTGCAGTTCACAGCCCGATTCGTAACCACTACACTACCAGAGCTCCTTCAATAGCCACATAGAGAGAGACGTATTAAATTGCAGTCCAGTTTTCTCTGCCTGTGAGAAATTCTCCAGGCTCAAGGAAGAAGAAAGCGATAACTTCAAGAAAGACTTTCAGACAATCTCTGATGGAAACTGTCCTTTCTTTAATACCCAACTCACATGAAACCTCCCACCTCCACCCTGTGAAGCTCATCCAGCCACCAGAAACTAAGCTCTGTAGTCCTAAGTGTGTTGTGTATGCTTCTTGATGAGTATACATGTCACACTGTACTATAGTTCTCTTTATCCAGTTGAATCAGGCTTGGGACACCTTTGGGAACAGGGCTAGCATTCCATTCTTGTCTTTATCTTGAGCCCCTGGTCCAACATGTAGTAGAGAACTTAATGCTTATTGAGTGAATGAATGCGCTCTGAAAGACTCTGTAAATATACTGTTCCTTTATTCTTTCTCCTGGCTCTGGCTGAAGCCCACACATGGATGGTGCAGTCTTGAAGCATGAAACTTCTCTTCTAGCAACAGAGTTCCATTTGTGAAATTCTCTTAGCTTCAACACTGACTAGCCTCACCAGAAATGACACTCAGTGAACTCACACCTGGCTGTGGACTGCAAGTTTCGGATCCCACTGAGAAGAGAAAGATGCGCTCTATTGCCAGTGTTAGTGATAGGTGAGTGAGTATTGGATTTTATGCCTTCTTAAAGGATGTGGAACTTGGGTCACCAGATAAGTCATTTTAAAAGCCACAGATCAATAGACAGGAACTTTACTTAACTCTAGACCTCTTAGTACTATATCCCAATGTAGAAGAAGAGCTAATTCAGTTTTGACACCCCTCCGCTGGGTGTCAGCTGGGTCTAGACACAGTACCTTTCTTACCAGCCTGGTGCTGTGACACTTTGAATATTGACCTTTAGGAGAGAACAAGATATGTCTTCTCTAGCTCAGGGGTCTTGAGGTTTCAGACATTCATGAGTATCACAAAGCAATCCTTACTATTGGGAGTCAAAGATCCTGGCTGCGTAATTAAGACCAGATCCTGCACAGAGATATTTGCAAATTTTTTTTTTTTTTTTGCTGTTGCAAAACTTACAGGTATATACTTCCTTTACAAAAATTGGGGGGAACATCTAGAGAATAAAATGTAATTGAAATCAACACTTTTACTTATATGATGTTGAGTCATCTTTCCTAAACTTCATAAAATATTATCATGGTCAACTCTTACATGTAACCATTGAGGCTCAGCGAGACCAGTCATACACAGTATGCATGGGCCAGAGTAAGGAGTAAATCCCAGTTTTGAGCTTGGCTTTTCCATTTGGACAGTTTACTACTTTTTGTTCACAAGTGAAGAGGAGATTTAAGTATAAATATCTGATAGCAGCTAATGATATTACCCTTCATACTCAAATGATAGGCCCCAGGAAGAAAAAGTTAAGAATGAGATATTCCTTACATTACATTTGGGGACCTCCAGGTGTTTGCTTACCTAAACTGTGAAGCTCTAAGGATAAATTTCTGGGACACATATGATGGTTGTGGGGGTAGAGGTGGGTGGGGTGCCGTCACACTCTTTTGGAACAAGTGATATCTCATATACTTTGGAGCCTCTGTGTGAGTAACTGTACTGCAGCTAAGTCTTATAATTCTTTTTATGGATTGAATTGTGTTCCCCAAATAGATATGTTGAAGTACTAACCCCTCAGCCTGTAAACATAAACTTATTGGATATAGTTTTTGAAGGTGTTATTAGATTTACATGAAGTCATATTTGAGTTTTTGTTGTTGTTGTTGTTGTTGTTAAGTGCCGTTGAGTTGGTTCTGACTCATAGCGACCTTGTACAGGGTTTCCAACACTGTAAATCTTTACAGGAGCAGAAAGCATCATCTTTCTCCCACGGAACAGCTGGCAGTTTCGAACTCCTGACCTTGAGGTTCACAGCCCGATTCATAACCACTATGCTACCAGAGCTCCTTAAGAGACAAAGAGACAGACAAAGGTCAAGGAAAGATGAATGTATCTAACTAGGATGCCAAGGTTTGCTGGCCATCACTAGAAGCTAGGAGAGAGGTAGGGAACAGACTCTCCTTCAGAGTTTTTAGACGGAATCAACACAATTGACACACTCTGATTTCAGCCTCGTAGCCTTCAGAATTGACAAGACATACACACGTTGTGCTATTTTGTTACAGAAACCTTGGCAACCAATACCACTACTAACAGCTGGGATGGACAGGCATGAAGAAGGAAGGCAAAGGAATCATGGTACTAAAATGGCCTCTGCTGTGGACATCCCTTGAGTTCCTATGTTAACTATATGTCTGGGGATTTGGACCTGTGAGCCAGAAATGACAACATTGAGGAGTCTTCTAGGCAGACTCAGAAACTGTCCCTATGCATATTTAGGTAATAGCTCTCATGCTGTACATGAACACACGCAGGTCACCTTTGCCATTTGTGGACATGTATCCCAGGTGTGGGCTCCTTGGCCCTGTCTTGCATCATCACCACATGCCTTCACTGTTTGTGGGAGTTCCGTCTTCCAGGTCTCCTTAGTGACTCCATTAGGCAGCCACACTGTGACCTTGAATTTCACAGGTTGTTATCACTCAACCTTGCTATGATTGTCCTTCCCACCCTACAGTGCTGCTCCCACTTCATCATCACAAAGCTCTACAGGGAGCCCACCTGCTACAGGTGCTAGCATCACTCAAGTCCTGATTTTGGAACCAGGGGCTGCTTTCCCTCAGCATCAATCCAGCTCCTGGTGGTTTTAGCTCATTCATTATTTCTCAGGAGTTAGATAGTCGCAGCATGACCTCAACTCTATTTTCCAACCCTTGCTTATTAAGTTGTTTCCCAATGAAGCACTGATGGGGAGTGATGCATCTCAGTAATAGAAAACCAACCCCTCCCCACCAAAAAAGCAAACAAAAATAAACCATGTGCTTTGCTGATCCAGAATTCTCCAGGATTCTGATTTTCTCAAAAGTGAGATTTCAGCCATCTTTCTCTTTGTGACTCTTGCTCACGTTTGGATGCTGCTCCTTTCTACCAACTTGCCTCTGCCCATGATATAGTAACGTCATTGTTTAATGACACTTTTGTAAAAGGTTAGCAAGCGTCCAGTTCATTGAAATGTGAGTACAATTTCGGGCTGCAGAAAAGGCAAGTCCTAGTAATATTGGAGAAAGAGGGACCTGTGCTTGATTTCCTGACTGGTTATATTAATTAGCTTCCTCAAGCCTTCATTTATGAAATGGGGATATCAATAACTTTCTGATTAAATGTGATGGTGATCCTGCTTCTTAGTAAATGCTTGATTAAAAAACCCATCTCTCTCTCTTCTACTCCAAATGACAGTGCTTTTGTGTAATTGTTGAGCAATGGATGATGTCATGGACTAATTACATCATTTATAAACCAATAATAATTCGGGTCTATTAAGGTGTCCTGCAGTCCTGGTGTGGCGCTGTGGGTTAATGTGCTGACTTCAAAGTCGTTTGAACTGCAGGGTCTGCAGTTCGAGCTCACCATTCGCTCCTTGGAAACCCTATATGGGGTAGCCATGAGTTGACGGCACTTAACAACAACAATAACAAAAGGAGTCCTGGTGTGGTGCTGTAAGACAAGCACTGGACTGCAAGGTTGGTTTGCTCCACAAGGTTGACAGTTTGAAACCACTAACCACTCCTTGTACACTATATACAAGGCTGCTGTGAGTTGGAACTGACTCCACAGCATTCAACAACAGCAGCTGATTCACAGATCTTGAGTGTTAAGTTTTGCAGACACAGAAACTGCTTTGATGAGGATCCTACCAGGTATTTTTGGCAAAGTATACAATGGCATATGCAAAGTATATGCATATGCAAAGTATACAATGGCATATGCAAAGTATCTAACACAATGCCTGGAGCTGGCAGGAAATCAGAGTAGTCAAACAATTGCCTCTGGGTATCTGCTGTGACCATCCCTGGGCTGTGTTCTGCAGCTATAGTGCAAGCCCTGCTCCATCGGATGTCTCTGGGATGTAGACATCTTCAGTCCCCTGTAGGCCTCAGGATGGCCTTGTGGATCAAGGGGAGCAGGCATGCCGGCTGTCACATCCAGGCATGTTACAAATGAGCATGCGCACTGGCAGGGTTTGGCACTGTCTTGGGCTTAGTGGCCACAACCACTTGAACCAGAGTTATATTAAAGGACAATGACTAAAGAAAAAAAGAAGTGGATTTTTTTTTTCAAGAAAAGGGGAAATTCATATGTCAAGAATAGATTGAATAATTAATTATAAGGGGGCACTTTCAGAGACAGGGACCCTTGTGCTGTGGAGCAAACGCGGGCTCATACAGACCCCATGTGTGTTAGAGTAGAACTGTGCTCCACAGGGGTTTTAATGGCTGAATTTTAGGAAGTAGATCACCAGGACTGTCTTACACAGAGCTTTGGGGTAGACTTGAACCTCCAACCTGTAGCAGTCAAATTCATTGGCCATTTATACCACCCAAAGACTCTAGCTAAAGGACAAAGATACCCTTCATCTGAATGAGGCTCTGAGAGCCTGGGGAAAGTTTGAATGCACTTAGATATTGAATACATACTCATCACTTCCTATGATCACCTACATCATTCTTTTAGGCTTGTTATTTCACTGGAAAGCCATACTATGCATTTCAGTGTTCTTATCCTGGCTTCTTTAAGAAAGGGTAAGTATGTCTTTAAAAGGGATAACCATGTTTAAGGTGTCCTTGGGTGACACAACTGGTTAAGCTCTTATCTACTAACCAAAAGGTTGGTGGTTTGAATTCATTCAGAGACACCATGGAAGAAAGGCTTGGGATAAGCGTCTTAAAGATCACATCACAGCCATGAAAACTCTATGGAACAGTTCAACTCAGACGCTTATAGGGTTGTCCTGACTCAGAACCAAATTATAAGCAACTGGTTGGTTATAGCTATGCTTAGGAATCCTTAGGTGGTGTAAATGGAAAGGTTGGGGATTAGAGTCCACCCATAGTCATCCTAGAAGAAAGACTTAGAGATTTACTAACATGAATCAGTCATTGAAAACTCTATTGTGCTTGGAAGATCACATAAGAAACTTAGAGGGCAGTGAGTGTGTTTGTTAATGGGGGAGGAAAAATCCTGAAAAACAAGGTAATAATGGTTACACAACTTGAAAAATGTAATCAGTATTTCTGAATTGCACATACAGAAATTGTTGAATTTTTGTTTGTTCTTCCTTGTAGAAATATATTTTTTTTAATTTAAGAGGACTCTATGGAGGACAGTTCTATTCTGATAACATGCTATGAGTCTTACAGTCATATTTGAGTTCTTCCTGTCATTAACAGAGGAAGTCCTTCATGTGGCTTTAAAGAAGCTGCAGGCAGTTGCAAGATTAACTTGGATTCTAAAATAGCTTTCCATGTAAAGCTTTTGGCAGTAGCATATGGGTAGATCTGCCCCTTGGGGTTTTCTGTCTCTGACTGCCCTATGTTTTCTAATTGAAGACACATACAGCTATTCCAAATTGGGCATAAACCAATTAGGAAATTCACTGTAATATTTCTGGGGTAAGGAGTTAAAACTATAGCCATGAAGGTAAAAGGAAGGATTCTGGCTTCATAGTTCATAGAAATCTCTTTTGTTTTCTTGCTATATTGATTGATTATTGTTGTTGTTGTTGTTGTTCAGTGCAGTTGAGACTGTTCTTACTCATAGCACCCCTGTATAGGGTTTCCAAGGGGCAGCTGGTGAGCTTGAACCACTGACCTTGCAGTTCAAACCAACCTTGCAGTCCAGCACATTAACTCATGGCGCCACATATTAATTGAAGGTCTGTGCATATAGCTTCTAATACAGCAAGTCATCTGACACTTGGTCATTTACCCACCAATCACCTATGTTTGGTGAATTTATGTCAAAGGCTCACAGCTGTGTTGGGGTCTAGGAAAATACATGGGGGCTGAGGGTGAAATGTATCAGCCATACTTCCTGAGCTTGCTGTCTCTGTAGCTTCTTGAAGTCCTTAGTAAATGGATTGTTATTGTTAGGTGCCATCACGTTGGTTCTGAGGATTGCTGTGTGATTAGAAACCCACTGAGGAGATCAAAGGTCAGGCTAAGAGAATTACAAGAATCATCAGTGTACAGGTGAACTACGTGGGGGTGATCCCTGTGTCCTGGTAAAGGAAAAAGAAAATTAAAACCAAGCAGGGTAAGGGGTTAGGCTTTGAAGGATGTTTGGATTTGGATGGATGCGTAATGAAGGTGGGAGTCTTCACAAGAGAAGGTGAATTGTATGAAAAAGGCAAGGATAAGCACGGTGCAAGGAATCCTGGTGTGGCAATTCAGGATAATGCACAGGACTGCAAGGTCCCTTTGAGCTACAAGGTCAGCAGTCCAAAACTACCAGGTGCTCCTCCTCAGAACCCTATATAGGGTTGCTATGAGTTGGAACCAACTCGACAGCCCTTAATAACAACAATGACACTGTGAGCCATCTCTATGACAGGCCACGGAGATGCCGTCGATGGTGCCTGCTCAGGAAGCTCTCTGCCAAGTAGGGGGATGCAGACAGAGCAGAAGAGTGCATGTCTGAGCAGGAGTCACCTACTCTACTTGCGGCAGAAGTAGGAGCTATTGGGGATGAGTCTACTTTGGTGAGATAGAGCACATGCCCATAGGCATGCTGGGGAATGACAGGTAAGACCTGACCTTCAAGGGCCTTGTGCATCAGGTTGAGGAGCCAATGGATGTTTGTCCCCACTCAGTGCACTCCTCTACCATCACATCTCATGCTATTTCATTCTGTCCTCCCATTCCGTGACTCAGGGCAGAACTGATACTGAAATGAAACAGGAGATTCCCAGAGCTCCTCTCCTACTTGTCAATTCCAGCAGGTGTCTCCATTTCTATAATTAGGCTTCCTCCTGAGCTTTGAAGCTCCTCTTCTGGTTAGCCTTAGTATGGGAAGACCTTTCCCTTCTTAGGAACTAGGAGCTGGGCCCTAAATCCCAGCTCAACCTGATCAGTGCTGCCATTCTGGTGCTGAATATCAATAAAACTGAATTTGAGGTCTCTGCCTGACTTATGGAAGTTCCTGAGTGGTGCAAACAGTTATCATGATCAGCTACTAACTAAAGGGTAGATGTTTGAGTCCACTCCGAAGCCTAGTGATCTACTACTGAAAAACCCATTGAAAACTCTTTGGAGTATGCATGGGCACACATGAGGTCTCTATGAGTTGGAGTTGATTGACCACAGTTGATTTGATCTGACTTTTGGGGACTGTTACTGTAATTTGAAATCAGCTCACCCAGGCTAGACAGTTCCTTGCCAGAACCAATGATGAAGGAGGGAGAGGTAATTTCCACTCCCAATGTCTTGGTTCAGTACCTATAATTGGGGTTTGCCCCCCTAGATATCTACGTGCTCTAGCAGAAATCCTAAAGCAGTCACGCTTTAGGATTCATCAAGATGCTCCTGTGAAAGGCAGTTTGGCCTTCTGCCACCTTCTAATAAGGAGATCTGGTAGCATAGTGGTTATGAATTGGGCCGTGAACAGCAAGGTCAGAAATTCGAGACTACCAGCTGTTCCACGGGAGAAAGATGAGGTGTTCTGCTCCCGTAAAGATTTACAGCCTCGAAAATCCTGTACAGGGTTGCTATGAGTTGGAACCGACTCCATGGCACACAGCCACCACCACCACCTTCTAATGGATCCATCATGAGGCTGATTCAGGGTTGAGTATGTTTATCAAGGGAAATGATTCTTCTTAAGGTTTTTCAGCATTATTTAAATTTTAAATATTTCTTGGGGTGATTCTATCAGGAATTTTATATAATGTTACCAACCCTATCCAGAAATTCTTATATATTATTTCTAACTTGGCCATTGGACTGTATCCTCAAAATTGTTTCTTTTTCTTCATGAAGATTATATGTGTAGTATATAATCTGTGCAAGGTTGTATCTTCTGCATATTGCAGTTTGTCAATGAGTCTTCCTCCAATCCTGATGCCACGTTTGTGTACATATAACCCAGATTCTCGGATTATTTGCTCAGCATACAGGTTGAATAAGTATGGTGAAAGAATGCAACCTTGTTACACACCTGTCTTAATTTTAAACCATTCAGTGTTCCCATATTCTATTCAAACAACTGCCTCTTGGTCCAGGTAAAGATTCCTCATGAGCACAAACTAAGTGTTCCAGAATACTCATATGAGTATTGTCATGATCCACACAACCGAAAGCCTTTGCATAGTCAATAAAGCACAGGTAAACATCTTTCTGATATTCTCTGCTTTCAGCCAAGATCCATTGGACATCAGCAATGATGTCCCTTGTTCCACGGTCTCTTCTGAATCCAGCTTGAACATTAACAACCTGTGGTATGCAGATGGTACGACCATGCTTGTTGAAAGTGAAGAGGACTTAAAACATTTACTTATGAAGATCTAAGAGCACAGCCTTTGGTATGGATTTCATCTCAGTGTAAAGAAAACAAAAATCCTCACCACTGGACCAATAAACAAGATTCTTATCAAGGGAGAAAAGATTGAAGCTGTCAAGGACTTCATTCTTCTTGGGTCAACTATCAACACTCACGGAAGCAGCACTCAAGAAATCAAATGACATATTGCATTAGGCAAATCTGCTGCACGAGACCTTTTTAAAGTGTTGAACAGCAAAGATGTCATCTTGAGGACTAAGGTACGCCTGACCCAAGCCATGGTATTTTCAATAACCTCATATGCATGCGGAAGCTGGACAGTGAATAAGGAAGACCGTAGAAGAATTGATGTTATGGTGTTGGAGGAGAATATTGACAGTGCCATGGGATGCCAAAAGAACCAATAGATCCATTTTGGAAGAAGTGCAGCCAGAGTGCTCCTTGGAGGCCGAGATGGCCAAACTTTGTCTCTCATACTTTGGACATATTATCAGGAGGGTGCAGTCGCTGGAGAAGGATATCATGTTTGGTAAGGTGGAGGGTCAGAGAAAAAGAGGAAGGCCACCAACAAGATGGATTGACCAAGTGTCAGCATTGATGGACTCAAGTGTGGCAGCAGTTGTGAGGTTGGCCCAGGATTGGGCAGTGTTTCGTTTTGCTGTGCTTAAAGTTGCTATGGGTCGGTACTGAATCAATGGCACCTCACAACAACATGTAATCTGTGACCTTAAATATCGACGACAGTTTTCCTGTGGCAGTAACAATTGAAAAACAATTCAGGTATAAATCTGAGGCTTTTAATACTTTCACCCAGAATTCTATAAAATTGTTACTCTGTCCTCTGAGATTTAGAGGAGCAGAGGTGAATCAGATCTTGCTTTCTACTAATTTATTGGGTCCTTTGTTAAATGACTATTCATTGAGTTCTATTTGATTGAATTATATGAAACCAATTGTTTTTTTTTAAACAATAACTGAATATCAGTTTTCTGGCTCAACTTAATTGTTCATAAAATGTATTGTTTTAACACTGGAGATCTCAGTCACCCTGAGATCTCAAATAGCCCCAGACCTTGAGGTTCTTAGAGCCTGGTGAAAAGGCAGAAAATAAGCAGCTAATGAGGATGGTAGAACCTAAGATTATGGTAAATACAGACCAGTAGAGTAAGGAAAGAGGGTAAAACTGGTACACCAATTAGCTTTCTTTCTCTGTGATTTACATACTTGATTATTTATTTATTTCAACTTTTTATTGTGAATTGAGTGAAAGTAACAGACAAGATCATCAGCGTAGCTTCCAACTAATCATACATTTAGTTTCACCTCAATGATTGGTCTCCCCTCCCTGCAACACCAGTTACCCTGCTTCCACCCTGTCCTTTCCTTTTACATCTTATTTTTCACAAATGAACGAAGCAAAAATATTTGATGTACACATACTAAACAAAAAAAAATATATATATTCATTTAAATGTCCACAGTGCATATTTTGCAAGCCAGCCTCCTGCCTGTAGACACTTAGCTTTTCTCAGTCCATTGGCTTAGAGTCCCGGGTGTAGCTATGAAGGAGCAGGCAAGAGAAAGACTAGTATTCAGGCAGCTGCAAAGATCAGAATCCTTGTAGTCATAAGGCTGCTTTGTGTTCTGGGAATACTGACTTGGCAGGGCAGCCTGTGGTAGAAGGAAGAGAAGTCTTCCTGTTTCCAAGGAAGCATAACTCAGCAGGTCCATAGAGGATACTTTTTAATTTAGACCTTTCCATTTTGCATTTAGCAAACATTCTGACAATGGGTTGACTCTTTTTTTTTTTTTTTTAAAGGTTTTTATTGTGAATTGAGTGGTAGTTTGCATGGGAGAACGTCGGTTTTATTGCAATGATTACAATCTCCTCTGTGCATCATTACTCAACAGTATTTGCTTCTATACCCTCTTTTAATTTGGGAGGGGTGTACACAGAAACACTCAGGAATATAAAATAATTTAAACAAACAAAGACACATTCTGCAAACCTGCCTCCTGGCTGCCAGTGCTCACCCTTTCTCTCTGCATGAGTCTAGAGTCCTCAGCTGCTCCCTCTGTCCATGTCCTCATCTCTTGCTTCATCTATGGTGTCACTGTTCCCACATTCCATTCATGCTCTTCTCCTTTGATGGTCCTAGGGTCCTCTGTTCCTGGACTGTAAGATTAACTACTCCCTCCTTTTTATTACAGAACTGCTACCTTGACAGTTTTGACAGTCGCAATTGTCATGATAACAATTACTCACTATGGAATCATAAGAATCTTATCCCCATCTCTTTTCACTAGACCCATCTAGATAACATGAATACTATTCAGTGGGAAATCTACCTTTCCCCACACACTCTGAAACTAAACACCCTCTTGAAAACTTGTAAGCCAGTCACGTCGTGCCTTTATGGCCCCCTCATTTTAGGTAGCCAATGTCTAAGATGCCTGTCCCTATCAACCCTGTATACACAGGGGATAGGATTGGTACTTGATGTGAAGCCTTCCTTCTCAGTTGGTATTTTGAGCTACTACATCCATAAGTATAGGTCAAGTTCATTAAATTGTAGTGATTGACACTTGTTTCATTTATCAAAAAAAAAAAAATTTTTTTTTTTTTTTAATCTTCCTCCAGTCGAGTTCTGATCATCAAACCATAAAGGCTAGATCAAATGGGTACTATCTGCAAGTTTGGGGATTCTTGTGCATCTCCCCTCACTTCATATCAGTTGGATGCTTCACTCTCAGCTCTAGTCCTCCATGTGTATGTCCTTGTCCATGGGCTCAGGAGACCCCAGGTCTCACCACACTTTGGACGAACCAGCCCTTTCTCTTCTCTCATCTCCATGTCAACAGGAGTCTATGGAACATGGCTGAAGTCAGCCCATATCTTCATTGCTGTCTTTCCCCCTCTTCCACTCACCAGTAGACCAACATGGTCACCAACAAGCTTACATACCTGATCATGTGTTCCCTTTGGGTTTCAGTCTTGGAGACGGGTTTGTCTTGAAGGAACTTGATTGCTTGCCTTGATGGCAAACAATTTGCTTCTTCTTTTAGTAGCCAGACTGCCATTTTGTTTTTGAATTTTCCTGCTGATCTTTCTTTCAAGAAGTATCTTCTGTTGCTCTAGCTTTTCCAGGCTGGTCTGTTTGTCCTTTCTAGTGGGAATGTCCCAACTCAGAAGGTTCTGAATGGGGCTCAGGATTCTACCTAAGGTCCTATATACTACAAAGGCTATGCAAGAGGCCTATTTCACTGGGCAAATTCTAGAACCTCTTTTAGGTATTCCAATCAGTTATAGGCTAACGCTTACAAGCTTTCTATAAGGATGTTTCTCAATATTCCTTCCTATCCCACTTAAGTGTCTGTTTTACATTAGTAGGCAAGAGAAATGAATATTCATAAGACCGTCAAGCATCTTAACATTGTTTCCCTTCTTCAGACTGTACCTTGATCCTTGTATACCAGAGCCCTGTTGTTCCAAGGTTGAGCTGCTTCACTATTTACCTCTGTCACTGGGTTGACTCTTAAGGTTTATTTTTAATTATTTTAGTTTTCATGCTTTTCTGAATCTTTTTGATGAAAAGGTATGGAAGGCTGCCAGATGCCATTTCAAGACAGAGTCATACATGATAGGCTAAAATAAGTCCAAGTTATTATTTTAGAATAGTAGAAACACAATTCTTTAAGCACTGGGTATCCATGCTGGGGCTATCCAGAAAGCTGGATTAGTGCTCTTAAGCATAGTTCTACCTGTTTTGGCATACTCCTTTGCCCGAAATATGCCTGAGTTCTCTTGATTTCAGCAAATCCATGGAGATAAGAACAACACTATGATTTTCCTCTTTTCTGAACATAGACCTGTTTCAGTCTTGCCTGGCTTTTCCTGACTTGGGTCTTATTCTCTTATTTTCCAAGGCATCCAGATATGGATTTGTTATTTGGGGAAAAGATTTAATCTTGAATAATTGTCATTGAATTGTCTGTGCAGAGTATAATTCCTTTATCCAACATGCTTGAATGGGGGCTCTCTGCTTTCAGTATTAATTTTTCCTGTTGGTTACAAAGTTTCTGACAAGCATGTGTTCTTGGAATGCAGCCTTCTCATTATGTGGTACATAGTTATCTATTCAAAACATCAAGGTGGGAATCTGTAGCCCACCTGCCTTATTTTGGAGGAGCTGCCAGGGCTGCGATATATAATTACTTCAGGTACTCAAAGCCAAAACTGCTATCTCCATGACTTCCTGATTACTGGTGATATCTACCTGCAACAAGTCAGCCTCAGCGGGTGCATACATGTTGGGTGCCAGAGCCAATGCCCAAGAGCCAGCAAGCCAGCAGTTTCTCTCTGTAGGATATGTTTGAAGTGGTTTGGAGTAAAATATAGAAAAAATGATAACATCCATCTTAAGAGACTTCTGGAAATTGTCATGAAATGATACTTATTCCCCTGACTTTAAATATCTTTTATATTTTGGGCGGGAACACGGTGGCTCTATATGATAAGTATTGGACTGTGAACCACAAGATCGGTGCTTTGCACCCACCAGCTGCTCCTTGGAAGAAAGTTGAAGCTTTCTGGTCCAGAAAAGATTTCCAGTGGGGGAAACCCTATAGAGTGGCTCTGAGTCAGAATGGACTTGACAGTGCTTAACAACAACAACATGTCTTGGGTGGCAGTCCTGGGTAGCACAATGTGTTGTGCTCGACTACAAACCTAGAGGTTGACAGTTTGAACTTATCTTGTGGCACCATAATAGAAAGGCCTGGTGATCGGCTCTTATAGAGATCACAGCCGAGAAAACCCTGTGCAATATATATGTATATATATACATATATACGTGTGTGTATATATATAGCTCTGGTAGTGTACTGCTTATGAATTGGGCTGCTCACCTCAAGGTCGGCAGTTTAAAACTACCAGTATTTCATGGGAGAAAGATGAGGTGTTCTACTCCCATAACGATTTACAGCCTAGGAAACCCTGTTCAGGGTCTCTATGAGTCGGAACCAACTCCATGGTACCTAACAACAACAATATTTTATATATATATATATATATATATACACACACATACTGCTGGCTCAAACATTTCTATCTCAAATCCAAACCTGTCTCTTGAACTTGAAACCTGTATATCTAACTTCTACTTGGAAATTCCACGTAAATATTTAAAATTGATTTTCTAATCTCACATTTCAACCTCTGATTTAGTCATATGCTTTCCCCTATTTACTTAGAGGAGCCCGCACTTGTTCTTTCTCAGTGTAAATTCCTTGTAGCTTTCTGTTACAACTCATGTCTACAAACCCTGGATAGCTCATTGACTCTACTTTCAAAGACACACTTTACTCAACTAGTTCTCACTCTGTATATCTATTTCTATAATCCTAGTCTAAGCTTCTCCACCACTCGTCTGTCTGTCATACTGTGGTGGCTTGTGAGTTGCTGTGATTCTGAGAGCTAAGCCACCAGTATTTTAAATACCAACAGGGTCACCCATGGTGGATAGGTTTCAGATGAGCTTCCAGATGAAGACAGACTAGGAAGAAGGTGTGACAAACTACTTCTGAATCTTTAGTCACTGAAAACCTTATGAATAGCAGTGAAACACTGTCAGATATAGTGCCAGAAAATGAGCCCCTCAGGTTGGAAGGCACTCAAAATGCCACTAGGGAAGAGCTGCCTCCTCATAGTAGAGTTGACCGTGATGATGCGAATGGAGTAAAGCCCATGGGAGAAAAAAACGCACAGGACCTTCACTTGCAACTAAAATGAAGAGAAACAGCTCTAAACATCCACTGAAAATCAGAACATGGAATGTATGGAGAATGAATCTGGGGAAATTGGAAGTTGTCAAAAATGAAAGGTAATGCATAAACATCGATATTTTAGGCATTAGTGAGCTGAAATGGACTGGTATTGGCCATTTTGAATCTGACAACCACATGGTTTACTATGCCAGAAATGAAAAATTGAAGAGGAATGGTGTTGCATTCATTGTCAAGAAGAACATATCCAGATCAGTCATGAGGTATAATGCTGTCTGTGATAGGATAATATCCATGTGCCTACAGGGAAGCCCAGTTAATACCACTATTATTCAAATTCATGCACCAACCACTAAAGCCAGTGAGGATGAAATAGAAGAATTCTACCAACTTCTTCAATCTGAAATCGATCAAACATGCAATCAAGATGTATTGCGCATTACTGGTGATTGGAATGCAAAGGTTGGGAGCATAGAGGAAGGATCAGTAGTTGGAAAATATGGCCCTGGTGATAGAAAATGATGCTGGAGAATGCAAGATAGAATTCTGCAAAATCAATGATTTGTTCATTTCAAATACCTTCTTTAGACAGTATAACAGACAACTCTACACATGGACCTCGCCAGATGGAACACATAGAAATCAAATTGACTACATCTGTGGAAAGAGATGATGGAAAAGCTCCATATCATAAGTCAAAAAAAGGCCAGGAATAGACTGTGAAACAGACCATCAATTACTCATATGAAAATTCTAACTGAAGCTGAAGAAAATGAAAACAAGTCCACGGGATCCAAAATATGACCTTGAATATATCCCACCTGAATTTAGAGATCATCCGAAGATCAGATTTGATACATTAAACACTCAAGACCGAAGACCAGAAGAGTTGTGGGATGACATCAAGAGCATCATACATGAAGAAAGCAAAAAGTCATTAAGAAGACAAGAAAGGAGGGAAGTCAGAAGAAACATTGAAACTTGGTCTCCAGTGTAGCGATGCTAAATCAGATGGAAGAAATGAGGAGGTACAAGAGCTGAACAGAAATTTTCAAAGGTTAGTTTGAGAAAATAAAACCAAATATTACAACAAAGTGTGCAAAGATCTGGAATCAAAAAACCAAAAAGGAAGAAAATGCTCAGCATTTCTCAAGCTGGGTGAACTGATGAAAATATTCAAGCCTTGACGTTCATTACTGAAAGATTTTCTGGGCAAATTTTTCAATGATGTAAAAAACATCAAGAGAAGATGGAGGGAATACGCAGAGTCACTGGTTGATGTTCAACCCTTTCAAGAGGTAGCATATGATCAAGAGCCAATGATACTGAAGGAGGAAGTCCAAGGAGCATTGAAGGAATTGGCAAAGAACAAGGCACCAGGAATTGATGGAATAAAAATTGAAATCTTTCAAGAATATGAAGTG
>NW_006408716.1:1584179-1585524 GCF_000296735.1 Chrysochloris asiatica | reverse complement strand
ATCATTGGGTCGGTACTGACTCATAGCGCCCCTACGCCCAACAGTAATAAACACTGCCTGATCATGGGCCATCCTCACAATTGTTGCTATGTTTGAGTCCATTGATGCTATCTCTGCCAATCCATCTTTTTAGGGATCTTCCTCTTTTTCTCCCACCCTCCACTTTATCTCTACATGATACCCTTCTCCAATGAATGGTCCCTCCTGATAGTATGTCCAAAGTATGAGAGACCAAGTTTGGCCATCCTGACTTCCATGGAGCACTCTGGCTGCACTTCTTCCAACAGATCTATTTGTTCTTTTGGCAGTCCATGGTACTTTCAATATTCTCCTTTAACATCATAATTGAAAAGCATTATCTGACCATTTCAGGCAGACTTTTTTTTTTTTTTTGCCTAAGTTGCCTCTTCTTGAATGCGACAGATTTTTGCTTTGTGTACTAGTATCCCAATTATGTTTCTATATTTAGCACTTAAGTAGATGTGCAAATACTTGGTGAATGAATAAATATCTTATGGAAATTCCAAGAGTGACTTATCCTTAGCATCAACGTACAACATGAGTATGTAGAGTACTTTACTGAAGAATTTTGAGGCCCCAAACTTCATTTGTCTAATAACTCCCGATATTGCTGCCCTTGTCAGCCTTAGGTTTGTAGAGAACCAGTAGAATGAAACAATGTATTTACATTTCTCTGTTCACTTGGTAATTGTTTTACATTCTCTTTTTGTAGCGAGTCTTTCCTGATGAATGAAGCAGTGTGTTGACTTATATTACGAAGCTACTTCCTAATTACATCATAGATGAATAACTTGGATAGCCCTGATCTAGAAAGGTTTCATCCAAGGCAACCAGAGCTATCAGTGTACAAGTTGGATTAGAAGTTGATTTTAAGAATTAAAGAAAATTTTAATCCAAAATTAGACCATTGACAATCCTGGTTAACATAACAACAAACAAGATGTTCCTGATATGTCTACTCCCAGTTGTCCATTAAGTACTCATGACAATTCACAAAAAGTCCAATGTTAATAACTCACCAGCCAGTCCTCTCCAGACCCTATACTGTCACTATGAGTTGAAACCCATTTGCTGGCACTTAACAACAGCAACAACTCTGTAAATTAAACATAAATACAATCTGTTAACATTTTGTTGAAAGTTTTACTTGTTTAACAATGAAGGGGGTAACTGAAGAAGCTCATTTTTTTTTTGTTATATGTTATATATTTCATATTTTGAAATAAACAAACGTTTTATTGTGACATGAGAGAATGTTTGCAGAGCAGATAATCAGTTTTTACATTCAACAAATCATACACTTCGTTTCATTTCAATGATTGCA
>NW_006408716.1:1582318-1583913 GCF_000296735.1 Chrysochloris asiatica | reverse complement strand
CCTTTGTAATTTTTGAGTTTTGTTCCACCATTTTCTCTCACTCTATTCAGACTTCCAAATGTGTTCTCTTTCAAAACAGTTGGTAGTGGTAGTTAGGCGTCATCTATACCCTCTGGGCTCAGGGTCATGGAGATTGGTGCTCACTTGTTTCATTAGTCTATTTAACTAATTGATTCCAAATGTCTTCCATTTTCACAACTCTTCTTTCCTCCAAACATATAGGGATCAATGTTTGCACCTTAGATGGCCACATGAGCTTTTACGATTCCAGCTGACACAAAAATTGTCTTTATGAACCATATTATGCCAGCTGACCATGGAGGTCACTGAGTCTACGCTCCTGAGTCCCCAGACTCAACAGCTCATTCCTTCAGAGTATTTGGTAATGTCTAAGTTTTCATATTTGTACTCCCTTATGCTCTACCATGTTCATATTTATGTTGGAAGCAAAGGTATGTGCCCATTTACAAATTGTGGTGTTGGTTGTGTGCTGGGTAGTCAATTCTGAATCATAGCAACCCTGAATAGGGTTTCGGAGTCTGCAACTATTCATGCATGCAGAAAGCCTCGTGTTTCTCCCACAGAATGGCTGGTAGTTAGAATTGCTGAGCTTGAGGGTAACAGCCAGACTCATAACCACAGGCTATCAGAGCACGTGTAACTGTCCTCTGTTAAGTCTTGATATATTTAAAGTTACACTACCAATGTTCCGCTAATACCTGTTAGCCGGTGTATCATTCCATGTATCTTCAAATAGATCACTGTTGTTACAAGGTTGTTATATAACAGTATTTGCATCTAGTACCTTTAACTCTTGCACTCTTCCCTGTGTTTTCCCTTGTCTTCATCAATCTGCCAATCTTCCTCTTATTGTATATTGCCTTCCCCATCAACCAAGTTAACAAGCATTACCCTCTAGCCTGGACCAATAAATAACATCATGATAAATGGAGAAAGGTTTGAAGTTTTCAAAGACTTCATTTTGCTTGGATCTTCTATAATACTGATGGAAAGTGAGGTCCAGAAATAAAACTATGCATTTCACTAGACAAATTTGTTGCATATGACCTCTTTAAAGTGTTCAAGAGCAAAGATATCAGTCGGAGGACTAAGATGCACCAGGCTATTTTCAGTAGCTTCATATGCATGTGAACGTTAAACAACAAGTAAGTAAGACCTTAGAAGAATTGATACATTTAAGTTGTGGTGTTAGAGAAGAATGTTAGAGAAGAACAATTACATGTTGTGTTGGAAGCAGTACATCCAGAATGCTCCTAAGAAGCCACAATGGTGAGACTTCATCTCTCATACTTCAGACATGTTATTAGAAGGGATCAGTTTTGGAGAAGGGCATCATACTTGGAAAAGTGGAGAGCCAGCATACAAGAGGAAGATCCCCCAATATAATGGATTGGCACAGTGGCAGCAGAAGTGGGCCTAGCTGCAATAATTATTGTGAGGATCACAACAGACCTGGCATGTTTTGCTCTGTGCGTAGCTGTCCAGGGTTTATCCTACAGTGCACACAAGGACTATGATTTTGTCCATACAATTTTGTAGTATTTCAAGTAGAGGCTTGAACTTTTTCTTCAGTT
>NW_006408716.1:1574020-1582218 GCF_000296735.1 Chrysochloris asiatica | reverse complement strand
AAATTTTCTGTTCAACCCTTTTACTTCCTCATTTTTTTCTATTTTCTTTAGCATCTGTACACTGGAGAACAACTTTCAGAGTCTCTGCTGATGTCATTTTTGGTCTTTTCCTTCTTTCTTGCCTTCTTAAGGACCTTTTACTTTCTTCCAATATGATATTCTTGATGTCATCCCACAACTCTTCTTGTTTTTAGTCACTAGTGTCTAATGCATCAAATCTGCCCTTGAGATGGTCTCTAAACTCAGGTGGGATGTTATCAAGGTCATATTTTGATTCTCATGGACTTGTTTAAATTTTTTTCAGCTTCAACCTGAACTTGCATATGAGCAATTGATGGTTTGTTCTACAGTCTAAGCATTGTTTTGGCTGACGATACTGAGCTTTCAGATGCACTCAATTTGATTCTTGTGAATTCTATATGGTGAGGTCCATGTGTATAGTCATATTTAGTTTGTTTAAAAAAAGAATTTTCAATTAATAAGTTGTTGGTCTTGCAAATTTGCATCATTTATATCACCAAGGTCATATCTTCCCACTACTGATCCTTCCTCTTTGTTTTCAACCTTTGCATTCCAATCACCAGTAATTATCAATACATCTTGATTACGTGTTTTATCAATCTTAGAATGAAGAAATTGGTAGATTTCTTCAATTTTATCATTGCTTGCTTTAATGGTTGGTATTTGAATAATGGTGAATAATAATTTGAATAATAGTGGTACTATTGGTCTTCCATGTAAGCATATGGATATCATCCTTTCACAGACATCATTATATTTCAAGATAAATCTTGAAATGTTCTTTATGATGATGAATGTGACCATGTTCCTCTTTAATTTGACATTTCCGGCATAGTAAATCATATGATTGTTAGATTCAAAACAGTCAATACCAGTCCATTTCAGTTCACTAATGCCTAGGGTATCAATGTTTATGCATTCCATTTCATATTTTACAACTTCCAATTTTCCTACATTCATACTTTATATATTCCATGTTCTAATTATTAATAGATATTTCCAGCTGTTTCTCCTCATTTTGAGTTATGCCCCAGTAGTAAATGAAGCTCCCAAGTGCTTTACTTCATTTGTGTCATCAGTGTTAACTACTTTGAGGAGGCAGCTCTTCCCCAGTCATATTTTGAGTGCCGTCCAACCCGAGTGGCTCATCTTCTGCCTTTGTAACTGATACTATTCTGGTGCTCTTCATTATGTTCCAATATTCATTACTCTGATGCTGACAATGTTCATTGCTATTCCTAAAGTTTTCAGTAGCTAAATATTGAGAATTAGTTTGCCTTTCCTTCTTCTTAGTCTGTCTTTGTCTGGAAACTCAGCTGAAGCCTGTCCACCATGGGTGTATCTTGCTGGTTTATTTTAAATACCAGTGGCATTGCTTTCAGTTTCACAGCAACACAAGCCACCACAGTATGACAAACTGACAAATGAATGGTGTATCGGTGTCTCTGCCGGCATTTAAAATACAGGTATCATACAAGGGTGAATAATTGTTACCAGGACTGATTGTGAAGGTTGTAAATGTGAAAGTAGACATTTTGTGGCAAGGAGGGGTGTGATTAACTTTTCAGTCTAGGAACGGAGGTCCCTGGAACCATGAAGGGAGAAGAACGGAGAGCAGGACCCTACCCAGAGAAGCAGCGATCCCTGAGATGGAGGCAGAGATGATGAGGTGGAGAGATGGAGCAGCTGGGGACTTTAGACACAGAGAGGGAGAGGGGCTGTGTGCTGACGACTGGGGCGAGGGGAGCAGGCTTGTAGGATGTACCCTTTTGGTGATGCGTGGAGGAGATTGTAACCATGGCAATGAAACAATATATGATAGGATGAATGTAAAACTAATGTTCTCCCATGTAAACTATCACATAATTCACAATAAAATTTTAAAAGAAAAAAATAATAAAATACAGATCTCATAGCTTCCAGCATCAAAGCAACACACATGACACAGCAGTATGACAACCTAACAGATGAGTTATGGACTGTTGATGTTGTTGAGTGTCACTGAGTCGGTTCTGACCCATAGCAACCTTATAAAGGGTTTAATTCAGTATATGAATAATAGACTGAAAATATAATTCTTTTCTGTACTGGAGAGGAAAAGGCAGAGATAAAGAGAATGAGACCTGTGGTAGTATTGGAGATCCAGCCTAGACTTCAGTTGTTCCAAAGGAATAAACTTGAACTCTATGAATAGAAATAATTATCACAGGTAATATAGAAGATCTGAATCTGTAATTTAAATGAACTTATTGAGTAGTACATACAATTAATGAAAGAGAGCGACCAGTAGTCATATTCAGTCAATGTCTTTTATTTTAATGATAAAGAAGAAAAACATAATGACAAAATAAATCTGTTTCATAAAAGGGAAGCATAATCAGGCTTTTTATCTCTCTCAAACATTTGTTTTCTTAAATGCTTATTACCTCAAACACTAAGAGACAAGATAATTTCCTTTATGTTTGAAGATAATTAATATAAAATGGTCCTAACATAAACAAATAATTTCAAATGCAATCTAATTTTGCATCTTGAGTTTTTGTGCAGAAGACCTAAAGGTAAAATGAAAACCAATTGAATAGATGCATTTATTGTAAGGAATTTTTTTTAAGTGTATAAGACTGATGATTTGCTCTGTAAACCTTCACCCAATTCTCAATAAAAAGTTTAAAACAAAAAGGGTCTCCTGAACAGAGACAAATCTCTAGACAAATCTCAAAATCATAAAATAATAATAATAATAAAGGTTCGTATTAATGATCTGATAGAAATTGTTTGAATCTCTGTGACTACAGCCCTTAGTCACCCGTCAGGTCTTGAACTAAACTTACTCCGTTGACTCAACTTTCAGCCAAGCAATAGACAGTCCTACCTGTAAGGGGAAGATGGAAGCTTGGTATGACACTGCTTTCAGGAAAAGCACTGAGCTGCTGACCACAAGTTCAGTGGTTCAAACTCATCAGTGCCTTGGAAACCTTATACAGGGTCTCTATGAGTCAGAACTGATTTGATGGCAATTAACAACACCAACATAGGTGAAGAATAACACCAGAGAGGTGGGCACCCCTTAGAACAGTCAACCATATCAGATCAAAAGGGCAGCATTTGCCAATGGACAAATCTCAGGAGATAGGAAGGAATAGGAAAGAAGGATGAATGGAAACAAGCAGTAAACACGGGGAAGAAGTCGAAAGAGTTCTGTTACATTATGGGGATTACAGTCAATGTCATAAATCAAAACTTACATGAATTGTTGGACGGGAAACCATATTGCTCTGTAAACTTCCATCAAAATCATCAAAATAAAAAAAAAGCAA
The DNA here is from genome assembly GCF_000296735.1 of Chrysochloris asiatica. Taxonomy (NCBI): domain Eukaryota; kingdom Metazoa; phylum Chordata; class Mammalia; order Afrosoricida; family Chrysochloridae; genus Chrysochloris; species Chrysochloris asiatica. Next base: position 1,578,880 of record NW_006408716.1, on the reverse strand, counting down.
TGGGAAAAAAAGTATATTTACAAGTGTATATCATTAAAACCCAAACTAATATTAACAAAGATGATTTTATGCTAAATTTAATAATTGTATAGTAACAATAAAGTTTCACAGCCAATGATATTTAAAGCTAGTAATTCATGGAAACTGACAGATCAGAATGGATAACCAACATTCTAGATGTATGGGGGCCTTCTGTCCAAACATCAACCCATTATTCAGGAGAAAATGATCAGCTATTAAAATTAGAATTATAGGGATATAGGCAGGGTATGCATTCAGAAAATCTTGTTATGCTCATAAGAATTTCGAAGCTAGTATTTATATCCTATAATCAAATTCACATTCCATTATTGATTTTAAAATTAAAATTATTAATGAGGTAAAAACAAAATCTCTACCTCCCTAACACTATAGATATAAAAGAAAAAAGAAAGTCTATAGACCAAATAGAAATGACAAGAAAATTTAGACAGCATACAACATGGAACTAAATCATGATAACAGGAATATTCATCTCACTTATAATAACAGATATAACGAGGTTAACTCGTTCTCTCATTAAACACCAAAATTCTAAAACTTGTTTGTCATAATCATGATATGTTCCTTGGAATGCCACAAGATTGTAATATTAAAAGGAAAAGATGGAGAATTATAAGTCAGATTCACACTGAGAGACTAAATGGAGATAAGTAAATAATCATATGCTGATAAAATTGCCATTAATGATAAAATTATTTCTTTTTATTTGTATGCATCAAATATGATACCATAACATAAAGCAAATAGAAAGATAGCTGTAGTGAAAGAGCATTTACTCCTCAGTATGTCAGCAGAATCACCCTTGATGGACAGGTTTCAGTGGAGTTTCCAGACTAAGCAGACTGAGAAGACAGGTCTAATGAGCCAATTCCAAAAAATCTGCCTACGGAAGCTGTATGGGTCACAACAGAATATTGCCCTGTCAAGTGCTGGATGATGAACTCTGATTGGCTAGAAGACAGTCAACATACACAGTGCCTGCAACAGTGGACTTGGGCATACCAGAAAGTCTGCGGATGGCACAGGATTAGGCAGTGATTCATTCTGTTGTGCATGGGTTTGCCATGAGTAGGAATTGTCTTGATGGCAACTATTGATAATGGTGGCAATTATCAATAACACAAGTGGATCAGTTCTTTTACCATGAAAATGACGGTATATACAAGATGCTGTAAACAGTAATGAATAATCTTATAGGATTTCATCCTTTTCAAGGAGACTCTTACTTGCTTTGAACATGCATGCATCGGTTGTAAAAATCTGATGAAGGACCATGTTGGACTATTACTGTCGTTAGTTACCACTGAGGCTAGGCCACTTGAAAACTTAAAACATAAGAAAATCATAGAGAAATAAACTTAAGATCATGAGAGCAGTCAGAAGTGAATAATAAAACAATATAAAACTAGGAAACTTTTGTTCATTAGAAATCATGGACAAAATGAAAATGTTAACTAAAACCTGGATTGGTTTGCGTTTGTATGTGAAAACTACGACAAAGGATTTACACCCTCAATGTAAAAGACGCTTATAATAGAAAGAATTACAAAGTCCCCGCATGGCGCTATAGGGTAAGCACTGGACCACAAGGTCAGTTTGAATTGCAACGTCAGTGGTTCAAACTCACTAGCTGCTCTTTGGGAACCCTATACAGGGTCACTGTGAGTCAGAACCAACTCGACAGCATTTAACAATAGCCAAGTATAGAAAAATGGAAGCATGCCATGAGAAAATTAATCTTAGACAAAACATAAATAACCATTAACAATATGGGAAAAATTAGGTTCTTTCTAATAATAATAACAAAAGATATGTTAAAGTAAAATACTTCCACCTCACAGATTAGAAAAAATAATTAAAAATATGTAATACTCGGTGTTGACAAGTGCAAGAGATGCTCGGTGTTCTCATATACATCTGGTGGGGGTGTAAATTGAAACAACATTTCTGGAAACAAATTTGTTAATATCTGCCATGACACAATAATTTCTCTTCTAGAATGTTTCCTAAGGACATTATCAGAGATATGCACAAGTAATTTTATGTTGGCATGCTCATTATGTGAACAAATATAATAATAAAAATGCAAGCATATTGATTGTCCAACATTAGGACAATGATTAAACTGTTGTACAAACTGTACAATGGAATATTACCTAAGCATTAAAATGCATACTTCTGAAGAATATTTATGGATGAGGTTAAATGTTCTTAGTATAATGTTAGGTTAAAACAAAGCATGGTACAAAACTGCACTTTTGCTGCATGCCATGACAGACTTCCAGAATTTATTCTCCCCTTCCTTCTTACTAGCAGAACATAATAGGCATTTTTGAAAAGTAACTCATTCTTGGATCCAACAATTGAAATTTAAAAGAAAAACTAATAATAGGGGCAGAATAGCAGAATGAACATAGCTGACAGCAAGTGAGTGAGCTAAAAGATTAGGCAGAATTCTCTGAGAATGTAGCACTATGGGGATGAATAGGATGAAAGCAAAGTGGAGGAGTTGAGGTATAGGGGATAAATCAGGAAGGAAAAGGAAAGCAGACAATACCCGAAAATACAATAGCAAAAAAGCATAATTTTTAAAGGTGGAAGTGACCTGAGTGCGCAAAGCAACATTCGTTCCATAATATCCCAAGCTGGGTGACTCCCTCCATACCACCAACAGCCCCTCACTCCCTAATGCAGCCTCTTGTATGCCAGAGTGTCAAACTTTGATGCCTTGCATGTTGCTATGATGCTGGAAGCTATGCATGCATTGGTAAGTTCTAAACTAGGTTGAAAGGATAGTAATTTATTTCTGAAACACAATCAGTGAAGATCCTATGGTTCACAATGGAATATTGTCTGATACAGTGCTGGAAGACGTGTTTGCTAGGATGGAAGGCTCTCTAAACACTCAGTGGCCACAACGATGGTTTCAAGCATATCAGTGACAGTGAAGATGATACAGAACCAAGCAATCTTTAGTCTGTTGTAAATGGAGTCACCGTGAGTCAGAGTCAACTTGACACCAATTAATAACAATATGTTGTTGCTGTTGTTGTTAAGTGCTGTCCAGTTGAGTGCGACCCTGTATAGGGTTTCCAAGGAGCGGCTGGTGAGCTTGAACCACCAGCCTTGCAGTTCAAATGACTTTGCAGTGAGACGCCTTAGCCCACAGCACTACACCAGGACTCCAATCACAATATAAGTGTTAGCAAGTCTCCAGGACCATGTTTTGACTACCTGCCCATAGAGATTAGCCCGTATGTGGAAAGTGGGGAAGAGGGAAGGAGAGGTAGAGGTTGGATCTTGCCCTGTGGTACCTCACTACGCATACTGCTTACTGTTTTTTATTGTGTCCTTACCACTAGTCTCCACCTCTGAGCAGAGGGCATACTCGGTGTTGTTAACACCTTTTGTGGTTTATTCTCCTGACTGTCCCTAAAATATTCCAGGCTGTGACTTTACTCTTCGATTGACTTGAGTTTTGTTCACCAAAGTCTCCCTTTCCTCCTCTTGCTTACTTCACTACTTTTTGCATACTTAACTTTAATTAATCAATTAAGTTTTGTATTAATTTCATTAATTTAGGACACATAGTCCCCTACTTATGATAAGGGGTTCTATACTGATGACTCCTTAGTAAATTAGTTCTGGCATAAATTGAATACCTCATCATTTAATTTTTTTCATTATTATTGTATTTTATTATTTATCTCATAAACCTGACCTTTATTAGGCTTTGGGGACTGGAAACATTATATAAAAACTGGTATTGGCCATTTTGAATCAGACAACCACATGACTTACTATACTGGGATTGACAAATTTAAGAGGAATGGAATCACATTCATTGTAAAAAAGAACATTTCAAGAACAATCTTGAAGTACAGTGCTGTCTGTGATAGGACAGTATCAATATGCCTATAAGAAAGACCAATTAATACCACTTTTCTTCAAATTTATGCATCACCCACTAAAGCCAATGATAATGAAATTGAAGAAATCTACCAACTTCTTCAGTCTGAATTTGATCAAACATGCAATCTAGATGTGTTGATAATTACAGGTGATTGGAATACAAAGGTTGGAAACAAAGAGGAAGGATGAATATTTGGAAAATATGGCCTTTGCGATAGAAATAATACTGGAAAACACATGATAGAATTTTTTGAGACCAAAAACTTATTAATTGCAAATAGCTTCCTAACACAATATAAAAGGCAACTATACACAGGACCTCACCATATGGAATACATAGGAATCAAATTGAGTATATCTGTGGGAAGAGACAGTGAAAAACCTCAATTATCATCAGCCAGAACAAGGCCAGGGCCATGGACAAGGACAGAGCTGCAGATGACTAGAGCTGAGAGTGAAGTACTCAGCTGATATGAAGTGAGGGGAGATGCACAAGAATGCCCAAGCTTGTAGATAGTACCTATTTGACCTAGCTTTGATGGCTTGATGATCAGAACTTGACCAGAGATAGATTTAAAAACAAAAAGAAAAACTGATAACGGAAAGAAGTGTAAATTGCTACAATTTAATGAACTTGACCTATACTTACGGATGTAGTAGCTCAAAATACCAACTGACAGGGAAGGAACCTCCACATCAAGGATTAATGCTATCCCTTCTGTATATAGGATTGATTGGGATGGGCAACTTGAGACATTAGCTATCCAAAATGGGGGTACTATAAAAGTACAAAGTGACTGGTTTACAAGTTTTCAAGAGGGAGTTTAGTTTCAGAGTGTGCAGGGGAAGGTAGAATTCCCACTGAATAGTATTCATCTTGTCTAGATGGGTCTGGTGAAAAGAGAT
>NW_006408716.1:1571479-1573415 GCF_000296735.1 Chrysochloris asiatica | reverse complement strand
CAAAACACAACAACAACAAAAACAGAGGGAATAGAAGCAAATACAATTGAATGATGATGCATGGAGGAGATTGTAATTATTGCAATGAAACAATGACTATAAAACTAATGTTCCCCCATGTAATGCACATAATTCACAATAAAAACTTTAAAATAAAAAAGGCCAGTGGTACATAAATTGTTCATATGCATGTTCAGTCTGAAGAGGAAGATAATTTAAACAACTTCACAAGAGGCAAAATATGACCTTGAACCTTCATGAGGAGCCTGTATGTAGACCAAGAACAAGGTAATATTGAATGGTTTCAAATCAGAAAATGTGTGTTTCTGGTTGTAGTTTTTCACTTTACTTATTCAATCCGTATTATGAGCAAATAATTTGAGAAACTGTACTATATGAAGAACATGACATCGGATTGGAGGAGGACTCATTAACAGCCTGTGATATGCAGATGATAGAACCTTGTTTACTGGAAGGGAAGAGGACTTAAAATACTGATGAAGATCAAAGACCACAGCCTTCAATATGGATTGAACCTCCACATAAAGAAAGCAAAAGCCTCAGAACTTGATCAATAAATATGATCAATGGAGAAAAGATTGAAGTTGTCAGACTTGATTTTGCTTGAATCTATGATTATTAGTCACGGAAGCAGCAGCACAAAAATCAAGTGGCACATTGCACATCTTGCTGCACAAGACCTCTTAAAAGTGTTGAAAAGCAAAGATACCAGTTTGAAGACTAAGGTGCACCTGATCCGAACCATGATATTTTTAATTGGCTTGTATGCGTGTGAAAATTGATTGATGAATAAGGAAGACTGTAGAAGATTTGATACAGCTGAGATATGGTGCTGGAGGTGAACATTGGAAGCACCATGGACTCCCAGAACAACAGACAAATCTGTCTTGGAAGAAGTGTAGCCAGAATGCTCCTTAGAATTCAGGATGGTGTGACTTTGTCTCTCATATTACAGAAATGTTATCAGGAGGGAACGTTCCCTGGAGAAGGACATCATGCTTGCTACAGTGGATGGTCAGAGAAGAAGAGGAAGGCCCCAGAGAGATAGACTGGCACAGTGGCAGCAGCGGTGGGCTCAAGCATAACAACAATTGTGAGGATGGCACAGGACTCGCCAGTGTTTCATTTTGTTGTGCATAGCGTTGCTATGAATCAAACCAACTCCACAGTACCTAACAAGGAATATACTATATATATTATATATTCTGGTAGCGTAGTGGTTACAAATCGGGCTGTGAACCACAAGTTCAGCAGTTCGAAACTACCAGCTGCTCTGCAGGAGACAGATGAGGCTCTCTTCTCCCGTAAAGATATACAGCCTCAGAAATCTTGTTCAGGGTCGCTATGGGTCGGAAGCGACTCGACGGCACTTAACAACAACAACAACAACAACAACATATATATTATATAAGAAACTTTATATAGTATTGAGTTTTTGGTGAAAGTTTGCACAGCAAGTTAGAGTCATTTGTGTTTAACAGTTTCCACACAGATTACTCAATAACATTAGTTACATATGTATCAGAGTGTGTCAACCTTCTCTTTAATTGTGTTCTTTTGTTCCCTTTTCAGTATTCTAGTTTCCTTGTCTCCTCATTTTTCATCTTTGTTTTTGAGGAAATTTTGACCTTTTGGTCTCCATTTGACTTTTACATAGGGTAACGTTATGGGTAACATCCTGTGTGTGTGTGTGCCATTGTATTAGTTTGCTAACGGCTTATATCAAGTGGTAGGCTTTGTTCTGGGTTTAAAGAGTGAGTCTGGGCAATAGATCCAGATGGTTCTCTGCTCTCGACTGTTCCAGTTTCTCTGGCTCTTGTTTTTAAACTAAAATTTGAGTTCTCTTCTTTATTTTTCTCCTGTTCTATTGTGGCCCTGTTCAGAATGGCCAGTGCTGTTAGCCAGGTAGCATGTC
>NW_006408716.1:1568090-1570004 GCF_000296735.1 Chrysochloris asiatica | reverse complement strand
TACTGAAAGATTCTATGGACCAAAAAATTGAACAGTGCAGGAAGCATCAAAAGAACATAGAATCCAAAAAGAATTTGTTGACATTCATCCATTTCAGGGAGTAGCTTATGATAAAAAATTGATGGTATTGAAGGAAGGAGTTCAAGCACCACTGAAGGCATTGCAATAAACAAGGCAACGGGAGTTGATGGAATAATAATTGAGATATTTGAAAAAATGAATGCAATGCTGTTATCTGTCAACTCATGTGTGCCAGGAATTTGGAATAGAGCTGTATGGCCAACTGACTGGAAGAGATCCATACTGAACCCATTGCAAAGAAAAGTGATCCAACAGAATGCAAAAACAAAAAACCTAAGGCAATATTATTAATAACATGTATAAGTAAGATGTTTCAGAAGTTAATTAAAAACAAACAAAACAATTGTAGCAGTACATTGACAGGAAGCATCTGAAATCCAGAATGGATAGAGGAGGACAAGGAACAAGGGATATCATTACTGATGTCATAAGGATTTTGACTGAATGCAAAGTCAGAAAGTTGTTTACCTGTGTTTTATTGACTATGCAGACATTTGACTGTGTGGATAATAACAAATTATGTATACTATTGTAAAGACTGGGAATTCTAGAGCACTTAATTGTGCTCTTACAGAACCTATACACAAACAGTGGCTGGAACAGAACAAAGGGATTATGTGTGGTATAAAAATCAGGAAAAGTATGTTACTGCTGTATACTTTCACTTTAGATATTTAATTTGTATGCTGAACAGATTATCCATGAGGCTGAATTACATGAAGAAGAACTCAGCATCAGGATTGGAGTAAGACTCATATATGATATGATATAATATATCTATCATATGCAGATAACACAATCTCCCTTTCTTAAAATGAAGAGGACTTGAAGCACTTCCTGATGAAGATCAAATACAAAATGGAGATAAAACAAAAATCCTCACAACTAACTGGAACAATAAGCAACATTATGAAAAACGAAAAACACAGTGAAGATGTCAAGGATTGCATTTTACTTGCATTCACAGCTAATGCCAGAAGTCAAGGAATCAAACAATTGCATTGGGCAATTCTGTTGCAAAAGGTCTTTTTAAAGTGTTAAAAAGTGAAGCTTTAGAGCAGCCTGGAGCAGGTAGAGGAGCAGAAGATGCTGCTTAAAAGAAAGACCAGCAGAAAAAATAAAAAACAAAAATGGCAGTTTGCTTAGCTACCACAAGAACAAACACGTTGTTTGCTAGGGAGCCATCAAAGCAAGCAATCAAGTCTCTGCAGGACAAACCCCCTTCCAAGACTGAAACTCAAATGGAATACATGAGCAGGCATGTAAGCTTGCTGGTAACCACATTGGTCTACCAGTGAGTAGAAGTGGGGGAAAAGCAGCAATGAAGATATGGGCTGAGTTCAATCATGTTACTTATGTTGGTCCAAAGTATGGTAAGACCTGGGGACTCCTGGGCCCATGGACAAGGATATAACCATGGAGGGCTAGAGCTTAGAATGAAGCATCCAGCTGATATGAGGTGAGGGGAGACACACAAGAATGCCAGAACTTGCAGATAGTACCCATTTGCCCTAGCTTTGATGGCTGAATGATCAGAACTCTCCTGTTGTTGTTGTTATTTGCCGTGGAGTCGGTTCAGACTCATAGAGACCCGGCATAGGGTTTCCGAGGCTGTAAATCTTTACAGGAGCAGAAAACCTCATCTTTCTCCTGCGGAACAGCTGGTAGTTTCGAACTGCTGACCTTGTGGCTTGCAGCCCGATTCATAACCACTACGCTACCAGAGCTCCTTAGAACTTGCCTGTTGTTGTTGTTGTTAAGTGCCGTTGAGTCGGGTCCGACCCATAGCGACCCTGTACAGGGTTTCCGAGGGTGTAAATCTTTACGGGAGTA
>NW_006408716.1:1564243-1567259 GCF_000296735.1 Chrysochloris asiatica | reverse complement strand
TAAAAAAAAAAAAAAAAAACACAGCAAAACTGTTACCTTGAGGACTGAGGTGTGCCTGATTCAAGCATGGCATTTTCAATCATCCTATGTCCACGTGAAAGCTGGACAATGAATAAAAACTGATACATTTGAACCACAGTGTTGATGGAGAATATAGAATATACTGTGGGCTTCCAGAAGAATGAACAAATCTGCATTGGAAGAACAGCTAGAGTCCTCCTTAGAAGTAAGGATGGTGAGACCTTGTCTCATGTACTATGGACGTGTCATCAGGAACAACCAGTTTCTGGAGTAGATCATGTTTGGTAAAGTACAGAGTCAAGAAAAAAGAGGGAGACCCACAAGATGGGTCGACACAGTGATTATAAGAATGTGCTCAAATATAGCATAGGGTTGCTGTGAATTGGAACTGACTGGACATCACTAGAAAAAACAACAACAACATAGATGCATTTGTTTTTGGCTTTTGCTTGTACCCTTCCATATGTGCTAACAAGCTCATTGTTACTTTGTTTTTTTTTATTTACTGTACTAACTACAGCCAAAATTGGTGCCACTTTTTATATCACCAAAATCAATAAATCTACAGTATAAAGTGTACTTTCCCACATCCTCTCTTCCTGGTAACCTCAATAAACATCGGTGTCTTTATATTTATCGATTTTTATATTCTTAATAAAAGAGGGCTCATACAATTCTTGTCCTTATATGCTTGATTTATTTCACTTAATTAAGTCCTTCAGGTCCATCCATGCTTTAGTATGTTTTATGAACTCATCGCTGCTCATGACGATTATTTAGTGTCACAGTTTGTTTACCATTTTATCCACCAACGAATACTTTGGTTGTTTTCATTTATTTGCTACTGAGAATAAAACAGTAATAATATAGGTGGCCATAGTTCTGTTCATCGTTATTTGTAAGTTTCTAGGGTATATACCTTCAAGTACCCTCAAGTAGGTTCTGAGTCATAGTGACCCTGTATAGGGCTTCTGTAGAGTGATTTTGAACTGTTGACCTTGTGGCTAGCAGTCTAGTGTTTATCCTTACAGTCATTTTCTTCTGACATCCAACATTTCTGGAGAGAAATTCACACTGATTCTTATGGAAGACTTTTGGTATGTTGTGTTTTTCTTTTGCTACTTTCAGCATTCTCTCCTTGTCTTAGATTTTTAAGAATTTGATTAAAATATGTCATAGAATTGATTTTTTTTTTTTTTTTAATTTCTTCTATTTGGGGTTTGTGCAGTTTCCTATATCTGCATGCTGTTTCTCTGCTTAGGTCTTGGGGATTATCTCTGGTTAACTTTTTTTTTAATGTTTTATTGTGAATTATATGGTACTTTACATGAGAGAACTTTAGTTTTACATTCATTCCATCATATATTGTTTCATTGCCATGGTTCCAATCCTCTCCAATCCCCTCCAAAGGGTATACCCTACAAACCTGCCCCCTATACTCCCTCCCCCCGCCTCCAGTTTTCAGCACATAGTCCCTCTCCCTCTCTGGATCCAAAGTCCCCAGCCGCTTCATCACTCCACGTCATCGTCTATGCCTCTATCTCAGGCATCGCTGCTTTTCTGGGTAGGGTCCTGCTCTCGGCTCTTCTCCGTTGATGGTCCTAGAGACCTCCACTCCTAGACTGGAGAATTAATCACTCCCTTCCTTGCTACAAAATGTCTACCTTTACATTTCCAACCCTCACAATCATTCCTGATAACAGTTATTCACCATGTTATCACAGGTGACACACCTGCATTTCATTTCATCAGCTCCGCCTAGACAGATTGGATAGTACTCACTGAAGATTCTGCCTTCCTCCATGCCCGCTGGCTCTAGGTTCCCTCTTGAAAGCTTGTAAGCCAGTCACTTCTTACCTTTGTAGTTCCCCCAACCCATTTGTGTATCCAGTGTCCAAGTTGCCCATCTCTGTCTACTCTGTGTGTGGAGGGGGTGGGAATGTTTCTTGCTGTAAGGATTTGTTCCCTCTGTTGAGTCACTGCATCGGTAGGTGTAGGTCAAGTTCATCAAATTGTATCAGATCACTCTTTTTTTCCTTTTCTTTTTTCTCCTGGTTGAGCTCTGTTCATCCAGTCATCCGGGCCAGGTCACGTGGGTACCATCTGCAAGTGTGGACGTTCTTGTGCACATGCCCTCTCTTCCCATCAGCCAGTAGCTCCACTCTCCACTTGAATTCTCCGTGGCCATGCCACTGACTCTGGGCCCAAGAGTCTCCAGGTCTCCTCACACTGCTGGCCAACCAGGTCCCCATCTGGGTCCACAAAAGCCCACCGAACATTGTAGAGCTTAGCTTGCCATTTCATTGCTGCTTTTTCCCCACTTCCCCCTATCGGTGATGTGTGTGGTCAACAATCAGCGCGTATATTTCTGTTGAGTCTTAGTCTTGGAAGGGGTTTGCATTGAGGGGACCCGACCACTTGCCTTGATGTTTCCTGAGGAAGTGATTTGTTTGTTCTTGTAGTAACAGTCCATCTGCCTCTATTGTTTTGTATTTTTCCTGTAGGTCTTTCTTTCAAGAAGTATCTTCTGTTCTTCTAGCGGCTCCAGGCTGGTCTGCTCGTCCTTTTAAGTGGAAATTTCTCATCTCTGTAGATCTGGCTGTGGTTCAGATTTCTACCTATAGTCTTATGTATTGCAAAGGATCCGCAGGAAGCCTCCTTCACTGGGTACACTGTAGCCTCATTTTAGGTATTCCAATCAGTTATAGGCAGAAGACGGACTTACAAGCCTTCTATGGTGATGTTTCTGACTATTCCTTTCTCTCCCCCTCCAGTGTCTACTCTATATTATAATGCAAGGAAAACCAAGATTCAAAAAACAGCCAAGCATCTTAACATCATTCCCCCCATCCCCCATTCCACCCATGACTAAATTCCTGTACCCCAGAGCCCTGCATTTCCAAGGCTGTGCATATCTCTGTCCCACTTAGCCCATTCAAACATGCTCAATTGTTCTCCCATCTGCCCCGTTCCTCCACTTCCCTCTCCCTCCCTG
>NW_006408716.1:1551744-1561928 GCF_000296735.1 Chrysochloris asiatica | reverse complement strand
CATAGTTTTAGTGTTTTCATATCCTTCTTGGATTCTCATTCTCTTGGTATGCTGTGAAGTGCTAATTTTCTTTGAAGTTGCCTTATAGTCCATTAACTTTTCTGTCCATTTAGTGCAGTCTGTTTTATCCTGTAATCGACCTGACCTTCTCACTATCTGGATCTCTTTTCCTACGTGTTTAACTTCTTTTACATTGCACTTATTTGGGTCATAGACTGACCTCCCAGAGTCTCTGAGTTTGTTCTTATAGTTTGGTTTTGTTAACAATTCTTTTTTCTGTTCACTTAATTCAGGGAGGTGCTGCCATGTATGTCAATCTCTAGTTGTTGTCTGTTCTTGTTGGTTCTCAGTCCACAGGACTCCTTTTAGGATGTTTTGTAGCACAGGGTTGGCTTTGGTAAAGCCCCATAGCTTCTGTTTATCCTGGAATGTTTTGATTGCACCATCATATTTGATTGATAGCTTTGCTGGATAGAGGATTCTTGGTTGGAAATTTTTTTTCTTTCATGGTTTTATATATATCTCCCCATTGCCTTCTCGCTTGCATGGTTCCTGCTGAGAGATCTGAGCTTAGTCTGACTAGCTTGCCTTTGTATGTGACCCTTCTGTTTTCTCTGGCTCCTTTTAGAAGTGTCTCCTTGTCTTTGAGTTTGGAGAGCTTGACTATGATATGTCTTGGTGTTTTTCTTTTGGGGTTTACCCTTCCTGGAGTTCGTTGAGTTTCTTGTATGTTTATCTTTTTGCTTTTCAGGATGTTAGAGAAATTTTCTTGCAGTAGTTCTTCAACTATTTCCTCTGTGGACCTGTGTTATTCTTCTTGTTCTGGGATGCCAATAATTCTTAAGTCATTCCTCTTCATGTTGTCCAACATGAATCTTAGATCTTCCTCCAAATTTTTTACCCTTTTTTGTGTTTGTTCTTCTATCTTAGTGGTATTGAGAGACTTGTCTTCCAGCTCACTGATTCTTCCTTCCTTTTCATCTGTTCTACTCCTCTGCCCTTTCAGTGTGCTTTCTATTTCTTTTATTTTGTTATTGATTGTTTGGACTTCTTTCTGTAAGTTTTGGATTGTTACCAATGCTGTATCTATCTTGTTTGATTGCTCTTGTAGCACTTTCCTGACTTCTTCCTTATTTTTCTCAACTCTATTGTAAAGTATTTTGAAACATTTTATAATCATTTTTCTGAATTCTTCCTCAGGCATTTCCAAGGCCTGCCCTCCTTCCAGCATGGAGAGAAGGTCTACTTCTGGTTCACTTGTCTCAGATATTTTATCTTTTTTCTGGACATGTGCCGATATGGTCATCTGCTTTTGCTTCTTGGACATGTTTAATGTTTATCTGTGGCCCTAATACTTAATTGAGTATGCATTTTGGTAATTTTTTTGTGTTTTCTGATTGTCTCCAGGAAGATGTGATCAGAATGTGGTCTTCCCTTTTCACTCTTCTTTTACAGGTGTTGTCTGTTTCCCTGGTATATGGCAGCTGGTATTGGTTCTTGGCTGGGTTTTGGTGTTTAAAAAGTGTTATTGCAGCTTGGCTATTTGGCAGCAGTTGCTGACTCTTCTTGTGTAATGTAGAGGTACAAAGAGTCCTCTAAAAGCTAAAGGGAGGCTATGTAACAGCCAAACAACACCAGTCGGGTCAAAAACAAAAGCAAAAGCAAAATCAAAAACAAAAATAAAAATGAGAGAAAGAGGAAAAAGAGAAAAGAAAAAGAAAAAGAAAAAACAAAACAACAACAACTAAAAAAACTAGATGACAAAAAAATGCAGCAACAGTAAAAACAAGATAACAAGATTAAATATGGCAGTCTCTAATCACAAAAAAAAGAAAAACAAAAAAAAAGGGAGAGGAGGGGTAGAAGAAAAAGAGGAAAGAGAAAAGAAGAAGAAAAAAAATCTGTAGTTTAGTATAAGTGTGTCTTTAAATGTCCTAACTCTCTTTCAGGCCCTTCTGCTCTCCTCTCCTTGTTGTTATATGCTATGGAGTCAACTCTGACCCAAAGCGACCCCATATAGGGTTTCCAAGGACCAGCTGGTGAGCTTGAACCACCGACCTTGCAGTTCAAAAGGCTTTGCAGTCTGGTGCATTAACCCACAGAGCTATAGCAGGACTCATCTGCTACCTGTGGTAAAAAGCAACTCAAAAGGGAGACACATCAGAGTCTCAGCTTGCGCTGAGTGTGTGGATTCCTGACAGAAGAAACTGCCCGCCGTGAGGCCCTACCTCTATTCACCAGAATGGAGATGGGCAAACAGTGAGCGCACCAATTACCCAATACCAAAGAAAACAAAAATAAAATCAGGACACCGCAAGACTGACAATTTGGGCCTTGGTTGGGCCTGGGCCTCTGTGGCCGGACTGTGTGCAGGTTGGGGCTTGGGACGGGCCTTGGTCTCAGTGGACGGGCCTGTTCCGGGGGCTGACCTGGACCTCCGTGGGCCTGAGTCTTGGGCGGGCCTGAGCCTCGGAGGCTGGGCAGAGGGCTGGCCTAGGTCAAGGCAGTGGAGGGTGGGGGGGTAGTGGCTACAGGCAGGTGGCATCTGTGTCTGATGATGTCAAAAATGCCTCTCTCTGTGTCTCTGTACTGTGGGTACCCTGAATTGTGTGATATCTGCACTGATATCTCTTACTATGGCCAAGGGACCCCTTTGGGAGAGGCTATATCAGCTCCTGCGGCTCTGCTCCTTTATGCTTCCTCTCCTCTGGAAGCGCCCGCTTTCTGAACGGGCTTGCTCCAGCCCCCCCCCCCCTGCACTCTAAGCTCTGCAGGGGGCAGAGGCAGTCACTGGAGTGGGAGCCGAGAACAGTCAGGCAAAAGCTCAAAATGCTATAATTCCTCAGCAATTTGATCTTTTAAAAGAGCAAGTTCAGAATGTTGAAACATAAAGTCTTATGTTTGCTCAAAGGCTGTCTGTCTACTAGATGGGGACCTCCTTTGTGCAATACCACCTCCGTTTCCTCCGGAGCCTTTCCTATCTGTGCTGCCTGGTCAGGGAAGCACCGGAAGTGCCTCTGCTTAACTTTTGGAAAATTGTTTCTGTGGTTTTATTGTTTCCGTGGTGCTCTTGAATTCGAAAAATTCTACTATGAGATTTCTCAATCAATTTCACATTTCCTTTTGGGTTCATTTGCTTTTCTTTTTCTTTTTTTTCTCTTGTTTCTCTTGAGACTTGGTAAATTCAGTTTTTTGTCTTCTAGTTCACTTATTCTATCTTCTTTTGGTTTGAATCTATTGTTGAGTGTTTCTCTTACTTTTTTTTTAATTCAGATGTCTTATTCTTCACTTTTAATAATGTTGTCTTTATTTATTTATATATTTTTTATCTTTTCCATTTCTTTGTTAAGTCTCTCATTTTGTCCCTCCATTTGTTTCGTAAGCTCTGATAGTTTGTTTTCCACATGCCTTTTGCTTTCTTTAAACATATTTGGCACCATGGTTTGGAAATGATCAATTCTTTGTGCTGTTCTGGTTTTCATAAGAAAGAGTTCCTCTCCTTCATATTTTACTTTTGATTGTTTCTGCTCCTGTGATTTCATGTGTTTTGCTAGCTTTTACTGAACTTGGGCCATTTTTAATCTTTTAACATTGTTTTTTGCTTCTAGTTTTGTGTTCTGTTTATTGTAGAAGAATTTTCTGATTGGACATCATGGTGGTACCTTGGTAGTACCAAGCACCTTGCTGCCATCCAAAAGGTCAGGCCTGAGTCCATTAGTCACTCTGTGGGGAAAAGACAGCACAGACTGCCTCCACAGACTCCCTGCAGTTTTGCTAAGAGTCAGATTATCCCTGTTGCAGCAGTCTTGATATCTTCTGAGAACCACTAGGTGACACTCTTAAGTTGTTTTCAATGCTAACTCTTGGGTTCTGTATGGTTGGTCTCTTTAATTTAAGGCACGTGCATGGGGCCTAGGAATACTTGTTCAGAGATCCTGCGAGAAGTGCTGAGTTTTGGCTTTCCCATGGTGATGGTGTGGAGATTTCTAGATCTTTCTCTGACTGGCACCACAGCACACACACTCAGAGTGTCCTCTAAAGGTTTTATCCTTTGTCTCAATCATTCTGAGGTGTTCCCTTCACCTTACTGTTTTTGAAGCTCCGCCTGGTCCTAGTGCCTGTCCTACATAGACCTCATCAGTGAGACTCAGCAGCAGTCTCCCTTATTGCTAGTCTCCCTTCAGCCCTCCTAATAATGTGACCTGCAAATGCCCATGGTCAATATGCACTACCATTAAAAAAAAAAAAAAAAAATGAGCTAGACTTTCCTCAGATTAACTCTTTTTCTGTGTTCCTTGTTTGGATTGTTACTCAGGCCCCAGCCCAAATGACTGCAATAATTAACGCTCCCAATCTGAACAGGTAGGATGTCCAGGCTTTAAGTTGATCCAATTTCTACTCACCCCTGCTGCTGGATTCCCCAGCTTTCTAATACTTTAGTGCTCTAAGATCTCAGTCTGTGCTTTTATTCATTGTTGAGTTAATTAGTTGATTGGGGAGTAATTGGAAATGTCCACTCACTTTGAAATCTTGTCACCTTTATAGATATAGCTTAATAAATATATTTATTGTTGTTGTTCAGTGCCCTGGAGTCAGTTCTGATTCATAGTGACCCTGTATAGGGTTTTCAAGGATAAGCTGGTAGGTGTGAACTACCATTGTGGTTAGCAGTGCCACACCAGGATTCCAAACATATGTACGTACATACAAATGCACAAATCGTAAATAATTTACTCCAATGATAAGTAAGAGTTGGACCATAGTGGTATTTTGTTTGTTATGGTGATAACTCCACTTGCAGAAGGTTCTGACAAGCTCGGGGATGTTCAGGGTGGTAGACCATAGAACTGTAGAAAGTTCTGGATTATTTGTATTATCACTTGGAAATGGAGATTGTATTCTAGTCAGAAAATTACGGTTGTCTTTATGGTTAATATTATTTTTTCCTTCATGTATTTTGTGGTAACATCTCACTGGTTTCTGAATTTTCTTATCAGCTTTAGCGAAGTACTCATCATTTGAGTCCATGTTTTCAAGAAAAGCATCTAAATTTTCTATTTTAGTTTAGGAAACAAATCTATATAGCGGTGTTTTGAACAGAAAATGATAAAATAAACATCTGTGAGTAAATATCTGAAAAGGATAAAATCAGCAAATTATCCAGAGCAACACTGTGTGCGGTACATATTCCTAATAACATAATGATAAAGCATACAGAAAATGTTGGGAAAAAAAAGGATGGTTGTGTGATGCATTGTAACTCAAACATGTCATCAAGTGCCAGCTGCCTGAATACGTAAGAGGAGTCTACTTGTTGTGTATGTTGAGCCAGCAATGTTGAAATCCAAAATCTAAATGTATCTTTTACACTTCAGTTAGTAGAGGGCTCATTAGGGAATTCATGGTGGACAAAGTCTGACCAGGCTAAGTGGACGAATAAGTAGAGCTCATCCCAGATGTCACAGATATGAAACTCAGGAAAGAGTGTTAGCTTCCTGAGCCTGAGGAATGCTAAGAAACTGTAGCTTTGATTGCAAATGGCCCAGATACTGGGAGGGACCAAATGCATAATGCAAACCATCAGTATTTTGATTGAGCAGAAAAGTAAGAGCTGTTATTCTCTAGTCCTGGTGTGCAACAAAGACTTGAAGCCCTGAATCTTATTGGACACGAGAGAGAACCTGTTGAAACAGTGACCTTCTTTCTTCTCTTCTTTCTTGCCTAAGTAAGACTTCAGGTAGGGAGTTTTGAGAGCCAAATTTAGAATATATAGAAGCTAGAAGCCTGAAAAATAATGTGGAGACTGTCAACAACAGAAACTGGAGAGGATACAATGTCTTTATTAGTATCAGTTAATGAATGTGGGAGTTAAAAGTACTCAGGTCTGTTGTCCTTCCCTACCTACGGCCTGTTGTAGTTGCTGCTGACCAAGGCTCATTCAGGGGCTGAGAGTCTTCAGAAGAAAACATTAGGTCATCTCATTCTTATGCACCATCTTATAGCGGAAGCACCAGGCAGGCATAAGTAGCTTTCTGTAAAAATCCCAAAGCTTTAGTCACCTGATTCAGCTGGATGAAAAACAACAAGTATGCATAACTAAAGGGAATATTTAGGGGTCTTTCTATTTCCAAAGAGACAGTCAATGTTTGGGTCTAGAGCCTGGTCTGCGAATATCATATCATTCTAGTCTCTTCTTCCTAGGGATTCCTTAGAAGGGTTTGCTGAATGTTGGGGCACCTGGATAGATTTTGCTAGTGTCTCTGAAGAATGTCAAAAAAGATCTCCCCTCTGAAACTACATGCAAAACACTGGGGGTGGGGGTGGGGGGGCACCTCTCAGGACCTCCTCTTACAACATTTTTACTTTCAAAACTGCAATTTTAGTTCCTTTGGTCATTAGAGGATTTACCTCTGAAAGGTAAGCAGCTTCCTCCCCTGGTGTTTCACCACTTACCAAATGCCCAGGTGGCTGAGGGAACTTCTTTAGGGTACTTGGGATGGCTTACACATGTATGAATGCAAACGATTTGCATTTAGTTTGTATATTTGGGGACAGCTACTTGGTTAGTGTTAGACTTAAACTTGAATCTTGTCAAAGATAGAAGCTTTGGGTTGCTTTGCAGTTGATACTACCAGGAAAGCAAGACTCTTGGAAATAATTAGCAGTCAATGAAAACTTGGTGTTGAAAGCACCCTGTCACAGGCCACTTTGTTGAGGGACACACAGAATTCCCTGGATTCAAGTGCTATCCATCACCTAGGAAAATGGCCATAGTGTGCATCATCTTGACTCCAACTCCAAGCAGTGAATGCGAGAAGAGCTTTTCCATTTCCACTGGTAGTTTCATTACCATAGGAGTTCTTGAAGGAGTTGCTACAGTGGGCCAGTTAGATCTCCAGAGAACCGGCGTGGCTGAGAGCACCACACCCCTGACTCTGGCTCCCGTCTTGAGGATGCCCAAGCCCCTCAGAGTCTCAGATGGGAAACAGACTCTCTTTGAGCCAGCTGTGCCAGGCAACCACCAACCTCTGTGGTTTTCCTCCAATGCACTGGTGCCTTGGCCCACAGCCTTGCCTACCCTAGGTCACTACTGTCTAGACGTACATATGTGGATCTTTTTAAGCATGCTTGACATTGTTGTAAAACCTCAGGGAGTTCAGTGAGGTAAAGAGGCTAGCCAAGTATTGAGTTTTGTACGCTTCATGCTATTGCAGTACCTGGCATGGCCTGAGGGAGGCACTGTAGTCAGGCTACCATGGGGAGTGAAATGTCTTGATTACATTGGAATTGGGTCATTGAATGTACTGTACACCAACCTCTTAGGTTTTCCTATTTGGGACCATTTCATTTCATACTAAATTTGTCCTTGTAGCTTCTCTGAAGACAGTGGATGGATTATAAGTAGGACATCAATCCCATTTCAAATTTTGGATTCATTTAGGCTGTGTTTGTGCTTCAGTAGTTCTTATATATTGTCAAAGCTTCTAACAAATGCTTTGAGACCATGAGAAAATATTTTATCATGACACAATCTGATGGAATAGGATCTATTCAAAATAAGCATAAAAAATCTTGGTGGTATAAATGGCAGTACACTCAGGAGGCAGGCTGCTGGAAAATTCTAGGCAGTGTGTTCTTGGTCTCAGCATTGTCATTTGCTCTTAAGGTTTCAGGGAGAACTTGTTTGTACTCCCAGAACCTCTAAATTTCTGTATTTTTCCATTTGAAATTCTGTAACTCATTTTCAGCAGTAGAACAATTTCTCATGTGCCTCTAGCCTTTGATAACTGAAAAAATTATTTTATATATGCTACCTTAGGAGTGATTATTATTTTATAGGTGAGTAACTGAATTCAGAGACATCAGCTGGCCTGGGCGAGGTCTCACTGCTAAGAAATGAGAACTAGATTGATCCATCACCCACCTACCTACCTGTCTATCTTTAATATCTTCACTATGATATCCAGTGTAACCCACATTTATGGATTGGAATCTACCTGAAAGAACTTTGCTAGATTCCAAGGCAGAAATTTCACTTAGATGGTCAGATTGGTTGTTGCTTTTGTTGTTAAGCGCTGTCAAGTGTGTTCCAAGTCATAGCAACCCTATATAGCGTTTCTGAGGAGCAGCTGGGTGGTTTGAACCACTGACATTATTATTAATAGTCCAGTGGTTATCCTATAGTGCCACACCAGGCTCTATTCAGAGTGGAAAGTCATTTAAATCTGATAAAAATTTTCATTTCTGACTTAAGAATATATAGACTTTATTTAGCCATGAAACACTTCATCAGAGTCCAGAAAATTTTTCAGACTCTTACTATCTCAGAAGCAATTTCTATTTTTTAGTGGTTAATTATGAATTCTTTGATTCATTCAAAAGTTACTAAGCAGATTCTATATGTTCGGCACTGTACTAGATGTCATGGGTAAAGAGAAGACAGATACGGTCCATGGCTGCTTTTAAAAACAAAAACAAAACCTTTTTATTGTGAATTGATTGAAGGTTGACAGAGCAGATCATCAGTTTTACATTCAACAAATCTTATACTTGGCTTCATTACAGTCATTGCACTTTTCTCTATGTATATCAGCTAACAGTATTTACCTCTATTCACTTTACCCGTCACATTCCTCTCTCAGTCCCTTCATCTTTCCTCTGCAAACCTCCCTCTTGTTTTATATTGGCTGCCTTATCATTCGTGTCAACATGCCTCTACTCTCCAGCCCATGGATATTTTTTCCCTTAGCAACTTTTTTTTCCCTCCTGAATCATAACCATCATAGAATGTTTCTTTTATCAAGAAAACTTTTTTAACTTTTTACAAAAGTGGTCTCATACAATATTGCTCCTTTTATAGTTGACTGAATTCAGCCAGCACAGGATTTCTTTGGATTGCCTTAAACACTTGTGTGATTGAGTTTTCCAGCTGAAAAGGATTGGGACTAGTTGGTAGGAATGGTAGGAACCCTTTCTAAGGTATTAGTGTCCTTAGGTTTTATATGGTCCTCAGTTGATTTCATTACAGCTTTTAGATCAGGAAAATGTTCCTCCTGATAATATATTTCATTAATAAGAATTTTTGCATATTAATCTGTGGTTTTAAAATATTATACAATGTCAGCAATTTTCTTCTCTGTAAAATTTCTTCAGGATTACAGATGGGAAAAGCTCAATACAACTAAAATGTCATTTTTTGCTAGAGTACTTATGTCTCATAATTTTATCCAAGGTTTTAATTTATGGTCTCTAGTAAAATGCAATATGGTGCACTGTTATAGCTCATAGTTAGGCAAACTTCTTGGGGAAGTGTGCTGTTTAACTGGGTATTCATTATAAAAGGGAAAAGAAGTATGAAAATGTAGACTTTGGGGTAGAGACACAAGTTCTATATTGGACTATTTGAGCAAAACTTGCCCAGTGTTGGGTATGTAGGAGTTTCATGAATTGATGACGTGTTGGAGAGATATCAATGATAACTTCAGTAATCATTGGTATGACAGCAGTGGCTCATGTGCTAGTGTATGTTGTTGTTACCATTGAGATAGAGTTGACTCATGACCATCCCATGACCTCAGAAAATTCATGGGAAAATTCCCTTGTCTTTTCATTTCATTTCCACAGACTTTTGGAACCCCTTGCCATGCGGTGAATTCTTCAATATGTCTACTGTAATGCTCACCAAATGACTTTTTCCTGATGGGTCTAGTAAGAGAAGGTGGGGGCCAAAACTGCTATGATTATATGGTTCAGTTGTGAGTGATTGTTAATAGGGTTAATTGTGATTGGAAAAACTTGGACATCTAATGATGGCTTGGAACATTTTGCCATCCTGATTGTTGAATGGGCAGTGATTTGCATTGCTTGACTAACCAAATTTTGCCTCCTTCTGATTTGTGGTTCTTGGGACTTGACCTGATTTTCTGGCTTCCACAGTCTTGTGCATCCACTGCCCTATTGGCATGAGTGAAGAGAATCTTCCAGGCTGGTGCCTTGACTGTGGATTTGGGGTTTGCCATACTCCACATCATCTGAGCCATTTCTTTGATGGTTCAGGGGTTCTGTGAGACATTGCATTTGTGAAATCTGGAACCCTGGGATAGTGCGGAAGAGTAGTGGTCGGCACCAAGGATTATGGAATGATATGGTTATGAATCGGGCTGCGAACCGCAAGGTCAGCAGTT
>NW_006408716.1:1549002-1550764 GCF_000296735.1 Chrysochloris asiatica | reverse complement strand
TTGCAGTTCAGCGCATTAACCCACAGCGCCACAGCAGGACTCCAGCTAAGGCTTTAGACTTCAGAAAATATTGAATCTTCTTTGTGTTATTCTCTGATCATCTGTTCTTCTCAGGAATCTTAATAAAGGAGATTAGACAAGAGACCAAGATGCAGATGTCTCTGGATCCCTGACCACTTACAACATAACCTCTCATTTTACTCAAGGCACATTTATAGATACCGTGACTTGAATTTTTATGTATGCATTTCCTAACAGATAACAGTTATTATCTGCTAAATATAAAATGTAATAGAGAAAATAGTTTGGAGCAGGCTTTTAACAACTATCAGTACCTAGACACACTCAAGTGACTTTAATGAATCTGTATTTGACTCTTGAATCTTGGGCAATCTAGTCTCAGTATTTACTAGGGCCCTAGCTTTTCTCAACAAGGCATCATTTTGATGAGGTTTATTGATGTTGCTAAGTTATTAGGATGAATTCATGGACTGTTGTTGTTGTTAAGTGTTTTTGAGTCAGTTCCGATTAACAGCCACTCTGTATAGAGTCTCTATACTTGGAGTCCTTGTGTGGCATTGCAGGGTAACACGCTAGACAGCAAGGTCAGTTTAAACAATAAGGTTAGTGGTTCAAATCCACCAGCCACTCCTCAGAAATCCCCTATATAGCATCACTATGGGTCAGAACTGACTTGATGGTACTTAATAATGACAAACAGAACCTCTTGGATCCTGGTATGGAATTGTAGGATAGACATTTGACCACAAGTCTACAAGGTTGGTAGTTCAAATCCTCTAGTTGCTTCTTGGAAACACTGTAGGGTTGCTGTAAGTCAGACCTGACTTAACAGCACTTAACAACAATAATATAGTCTCTTAAAGGACTCGAACCAAAGTTACATTCTTTCAGATTTCTAGAAAAGCCAGGGTCCATATTTATGAAGAATCAAAGAGAAATTGACTTTATGAGAAGAAAGAGTTGCTATGAAGAACCACAAAGGAGCAAATGTTCTTGTAAATGTAGTTATGTGTTTTTATTTTAGTAACAAGTTGGATAAAACATTTAGAAAAATATATTTATGTCTTCAGAGTACTTGTATTATATAAAAGAAAACTGGAAAAGACAGTATTTCAGTGTGTTACTATCTTCTAGGTGTCACCCCTCAACTCAGCTAAATAGATCCTGTAGTTTGCTGCAGTAGGAGAGGGGTAAGCTACCAGGGAAGAGAAGTTGAGTCAGACCTATCCTCTGATATTTCCAATCTAACAGATGCTGGTGGTGGTGGTAGTGTGTCGTGGAGTCAGTTTCGACTCATAGCGACCCTGTATAGGGTTTCCGAGGCTGTAAATCTTTACGGGAGCAGAAAGCCTCATCTTTCTTCTGCGGAAACAGCTGGTAGTTTCAAACTGCTGACCTTGTGGTTCTCAGCCCGATTCGTAACCACTATGCTACCAGAGCTCCTTAATTTAACAGATAAGGGGGTCTAAAAGGAAAGAAAAAGACAAGAAATAGGTAATAAAGTGGTCTAAAGCAGTCACAGAGCATACAGAAAACAATATAGTGGATAATTTCTGAACTGACCCTACCTAAGCACAGGTGGTAAATAATGGAAACGTTTTCATTAGGAGCTCTGGTAGCGTAGTGGTTACGAATCGGGCTGCAGGCCATAAGGTCAGCAGTTCGAAACTACCAGCTGCTCCGCGGGAGAAAGATGAGGCTTTCTGATCCCGTAAAGATTTACAGCCTCGGAAACCCTGTA
>NW_006408716.1:1545053-1547152 GCF_000296735.1 Chrysochloris asiatica | reverse complement strand
CTGAAAACAACTAGCTTTCCAATAAGTTTGAGGTTCATGAAAAATGTCCTTCTCTGGAATGCTAGACCAAGTTTCTGATTATTTTCTTTCCAAGTTCCTTTTAAGAGAGGACAAACTACAGCAAAAATTAAGCTTCAGGACTCCAGAAATTGCATGCCTCTCTCAATATGCCAACTCGTTCATTCCCCAGGGGATCAGCATCCATGGTACAACCACATGCTTGACAGATTTTTCATTTCAGATTTTGGATATGCTTTCTGAAGAAATAAATACAATTTTATCACAGAAAATATTAGCAAGAGTGGTGCTCCAAGAATCTCCTTCAAATAGCAAGAAAATCCAGTCTCATTATTTTCCTATTATTGGTATATTCTTGTAACTGTTATTTAAAAAAATGTTCATTGCTGTCATTCTCATAGCCCTACACCCTACATTGCACTTTATTATCCTCTTGTGTGACTTTTAACCTTTATCAGCCAACAGTGTCATTCAGGCCCTGGGTGTCATCAGGGGCATTAGTAATAGGACATTGTTATTCTTTGTACCTTATTATTGGTTGTTAGTACACTCACTACATTTTGTTTCTTATATATCAAACTAAGGGACAAATACACTGGAAACCAGTTTTGAACGTGTCTCATATAGTGCTGTGATGCATGAAAATTCAATAGATGTACATCTTTGAGTATGGTCTTGAGAGGACTTGGAAGCTCTAGAAGGACATGGGGCCCATAAAAACTGAGCATGGGAGAAATTCTTTCATAAGGTGCATGTGTAGAACAGATGGAGTGGATTTGTGTGAATTTCTAGAAAATCCATTTGGGCAGAAACGTCATACTTTAATTCTTAAAGACCCTCAAATTTAGATTTTTGATATGTTTAATGACAGAAATGGTTAACTAACGAGCTGCTAACCAGAAGGTTAGTGGTTAATGTCTACCCAGAGACAACTCAGAAGAAAAGCCTACGGATCCACTTCTCCAGCCAACCACTGAAAACCCTTTGGAACTCACTTCTACTCGAGTCTGACACACATGGGCGTCCCGTGAACTAGAGTCACACCATGACAATTTTTAAAAAGTGGAATATGCATACAGTCACAGAAACATAAAGAGAATGTAACTTTTAGAGCTTGTATTCTAAGACTACACCATATTGCATGCAAACATACTGATCTATTACATTTTTTAAAACAATAGGCACTTTTCTTGAGGTTAACATAATACAATACATATGTGTTTTTTTTAACCAGTTTAATGAGATATAACTGACATGCAATAAACCGTACATATTTAAAGACTATGATTTGATCATTATTATACATATTCCTGCTTGTGGAGTCCTGGTGTGGCTCTGTGGGATAATGCGCTGGACTGCAAGGTAGGCTTGAACCACAAGGTCAGCGGTTCAGACTCACCAGCCACTCCTATAATACCCTATACAAGGTCTCTATGAGTCAGAACCAACTCCACAGCACTTAACAGCAACAACATATATAAATGGCACCTTATACATATTTTATTTTACTCAAAAAAATGATTTCGAGGTAAATTCATGTTATAGTAAATGTCAATTTTTTTTTTAAATCATTTGATTGCCGAGTAGTATGTGGCGCTGTGGGTTAATATGCTGGACTGCAAAGTTGCTTTGCACTGCAACGTCAGCAGTTCAAGCTCACCAGCTGCTCCTAGGAAACCCTATACAGGATTGCTAATGGGTTAGAACTGACTCGATGGCACTTAACAGCAACAAAGTATGCAATTACATTGGGATACCCAGATTTTTTTCCCTTTTCTTCTGTTGATGGATATTTTGGTGCTTTCAGTTTTATGCTATTAAAAGAAATCCTTCAAGAACATTTCTGTACACATATTTTTACAGAAATATATTTTCATTTCTCTTAGATAAATAAGTAGGAATGAAATAAGTAGATATTTGGAGTCCTGGTGTGGTTCAAACTCACCAGCTGCTTCTAGGAAACTCTACACAGGGTCGCTATGGGTCGAAATTGACTCGACAACACTTAACAACTTTAACAAGAACATGGTAGATATTTTTCTGTGTTCTTGCTTTCTTCAA
Organism: Chrysochloris asiatica; assembly: GCF_000296735.1. Classification (NCBI taxonomy): domain Eukaryota; kingdom Metazoa; phylum Chordata; class Mammalia; order Afrosoricida; family Chrysochloridae; genus Chrysochloris; species Chrysochloris asiatica. The sequence continues at coordinate 1,545,073 of NW_006408716.1, read as the reverse complement.
TCTTTCTGTCAATCCTTTTT
>NW_006408716.1:1541816-1544073 GCF_000296735.1 Chrysochloris asiatica | reverse complement strand
AGATAGAATGGGTAAAATTCAAGAAACTGGAAAGAGAAACAGGAAGAAAAAGAGTGAAGAAACAAAAAATGAAATAACAAAAGGGAAAAACAAACCCTAAAACAAAATCATCGTGCAGCTGTTGGACCTGGAGAAGATTTTACAAGGTGGGTGTGGAAAGGATGTGCCAACGGAGTTCCTGGTCCTAAATGTAGTTCCTATGAGCCTTGGTGTTATCTATGTTCAGGGCACTTGATCCAAAGTAGTTAGTAGAGACCCTTGATGGCGCTAGTTTCAGCACCAGTTAGAATAACAGCACAGGTTGGGGGCAGGGCAACTGGTTAAATATATTGGTCTGGTGACTGTGGATTCTGTAGGTCTAGAGCAGATACCACCAGAATCCAGGCACCAAAGCAACAAAGCTGGCTTCGCCTCACTCTGGATGACACCCAACCACATGGCTCTGAGCTCCCAGACAGCAGGGTCTATGGTGGGGGTGGATGAACTGGCCACACTTCTGGTCACCAGGGGAGCATGGGGAGAAAGAAGGAATCGCATCTTTTCTGTCCCATGTGTGAATCTGCTTTTCCAGGCCTCTTTCTGTTGCCAAAGCTGCTCACAAGATGGCCTTGCTGCATGTGCTGACTGGTCATGAATTAGTTTTCCTCTCTTGCCATCCTCAGCTTTCTTCTCACAGCAAGCACTCTTTCCACTTAACTAACCTTTCCTCTGAAGTTCAGTGTTCCAGAATTTTCATCTGTGTTTCATTTGGTCTCTTATTATCTTTGTTGTAAAGGGTCCATGTTGTGCGTCTGCCTAGACCGCCATCTTGTCAGAAGTGCTATAATTTAGTTTTGAGTTTTCATATATTCTATATAATAATCTTTTATCAAAGATTCTGGCAGTTCCTGGATTATGAACAAGTTCTGTTCTTTAATTTGAATTTGTATGTAAGTTTAAAAAAAGTTAGATATGATGTGTATCTAACATCAGTTAGTCAAATATTAGTAATTATAGTATATAGTATACCTTACTATGCATAAAAATAGCAAAGAAGCACTTCCAGATACACTAAAACGTCTTTAACTTAAAAGCATAGTAATAATAGTAATGTTTTCATACATGATATAAAGTAGCACCCCATTTATTGTTAAGAGTATTTCCTCAACCTTTTAATAGACTTTGTGGAGATTCGTTTGTAACAGTAGGCTATATGTAAAGGTTTATAACCTGGGGACTCCCTGATTGACCTCGTCAATCTTTTCCTTTTCTCAGCATTTTGCCTTTGACAGCATTATCTGAAGAGTTGTTTCTGACTCCAGGCAATGCCATGTACACCAGAATGAAACACTCCTGATTCTGTGCCATCCTCATCACTGTTGTCATATATGAGCCCATTGTTGGCAGGCTCTGTGTCAATCATTCTTATCAAGGGTCTTCTTTTTTTTATTGCTGACTTTCTACATTGACTACTCTGAGGAGGCAGCTCGTTCCTCATTGTATTTTGAGTGCCTTCCAAGCTTAGGGACTCATCTTCCAGCACTAAATCAGACAATGTTTCACTGTTATTTATAATGTGTTCACTGACTAGCACCACTTCCTTCTTTCTAGTTTGTGGTTTTTTTTAGTCTAGAAACTCCATTGTAAACTGTCCACCATGGGTGACCCACTGGTATTGGAAATACCAGTAGTATAACTTCCAGCATCACAGCAACACATAAGCCACCACAATCTGATAAACTGATAGATGAGTGGTAGATTTAAAGACTTGTCATTGTTGTGAAGTGCTGTGGAGATAGTTCCAACCCATAGCGACCCCAGATATGCTTTTTGAGGAGCACCTGGTGAGCTTGAACCACCTACCTTGCAGTTCAAATGGCTTTGCAATGTGGTGTATTAACCCACAGATGCTTTTAATTGTGATGAAGTCCAATTTATCAGTGTATTCTTATGTTGGGGATCCTTGAAGACTACTCCCAGGTTCAGAGGATGTATATTTTACTAATGATTAAGATTTATTACATAAATATACACACACACACACATACATATATATATTGCTGTTGTCAGGTACCATCAAGTGGGAACCAACTCATAGCGACCCCATGCACAGCAGAATGAAACAATGTCCGATCCTGGGCTAACCTCACTACCGCTGTCACACTTAACATCATCAATGGTGACACCTGGCTGATCCATCTCATTGGGGGTCTTCCTCACTTTCTCTGACCCTCCATCTTACCCAGCATGACATCCTTCTCTAGTGACTGTTCCCTCC
>NW_006408716.1:1522037-1541716 GCF_000296735.1 Chrysochloris asiatica | reverse complement strand
AATTTTAAAACATTCAGTGTTCCCATGCTCTGTTCGAACAACTGCATCTTGGTCCAGGTACAGATTTCTCAGAAGTACAATTAAGTGTTCTGGAATACTTATACTTCTCAATGTTGTCCATAGCTTGTCATGATCCACACAATCATACACACACACACACACACACACACATATATATATAGCAAAAATCATCAAAAGTATTTTGGGGAAAATTCTCGAGGAAACTAGGTACAAGTTTCCATGAGTCCTCTTTAGTGGAATCACATAGAATGAACTAGTTCCTTCAGCATTGAGTGATGACAATGTGCATGACCTATTGTCGTTAAGGACTCTATGTTCAATGTTTTCATTGGGAACTGGTCACGTAGGCAACCTTGACCAAGTATGAACCAACATTTCTAGACTCCTAAGAGGAAAGGTGGTCTTTGAAGCATGGCCAAGCACTCACTTATTTGCATAAATTTTCCAGTGTTGTTCAGCAATTTTAGATAATAACTGCACATTGATAACCTCAGATATTCCAAGGATTATTGCTCAGGAAATAAGGACAAATTATTTTTGATAAGATAATTCATTACTGCACAATTGATATTTAGTTGTCTTCACATGTAATATCTTTAACTGGTTTGCCACTTAGGAGTGCAATAATAAATTGGGGTTGTTAAAAATCATTAAAACTAAAAGAAATGGAAATGGAAGTTATTTCTTCCAAGCAGTCTATACATATACAGAGTAATCTTTTTTTTTTTTTTTTTAAATAAGTGATCAAAGTAAGCTAGTTACAGTTGTTAAAAATAAACATTTGAATTAGCTGAAAACAATAATACTTGATTGTTCTGTGATTTAATAAACAATTTGAAAATTGGAAGAGTGCAGTCTCCCTGCATGAAAGAAAAACAAAGAAAGAAATGCTCATGAGGATTGGAGATATCACAGAAGTTTAAATGTATATTTTAAAATGAATACAGGTTTCCATGGTGACTGAGTTAACATTAAAAAAAACAGCTTCTGAAAATATGGCCCTTTACTCATTTGTAGCTTTGGGACCCCTTGAAATTAAAAATAAAGAAACTCATTCTTTTTATTAGTATTATTAAATCAAGAGGTAATTGTGTGTTACTGATTACTCTTTTCTAGACAGAAAAGACAAAGTTATAACAAAATCAATACGGCTAAGTTTGTACCAGGCATTTTTATGGTTAATGTTTGGTTTCTTGGGTAATAAACAACCCTTAAAACAAAAGTAGAATATCAGTTATTAATTTTCTTTTTCTTTCACAGGGTATGTGTATTCCTGATTTTTCAAATTTCTAGAAGAGTTTGAATGTATCTAACTTCAGTTAGTCAAATATTGCCTTCCTGTGGCACTGTCACAAAACTCTTTTAGGGCTGTTGATAAATACATGAGGGCACACCATTACACCCTAAGCCTCAATCTGAAAGCTCCTCTACCTCCCTGGGTCAGCAAATCTAGCTTCCCCAATTGTGTGCCTGGAGATACCTCACTTTACAAGCAAACCTTTGGTCCAAAGTCATTCAGCTTTACTTGACCTGTGGCCTGGGAAGCCCACTGCTCTGTCTCACACTCTTGTTCACACTCAGTGTCTCCTCTGCCACTCCCCTAGGGCAAGGAGGCTCAATGTGTTAGAGGCTCAGCGTCCAAAGGACACACTTACCTCCTTGCTCTTTCTTCTTGATTAAGTGAGATTCCTTCTTCCTGTTTCTGAGATGGTTCATTTTATACCCATGTTGGAGTTCCAAGTTTTCACAATTACACTGAACTCTGCTAATAGCCACAGCTGAATCTTGTCATCCTATCAGTATCATCTCCTACCGTCACTTACCCACATCCAACAGGGCAGAAACATAGTTTGGTGGGAGTTGCAGACTATGGCTAGAAAAGACATTATTCAATATACCACAGTAACCCTATGCACAACAGAATGAAACACTGGTGGCCCTGCATCATCTTCACAATTGTTGTTATGTTTGAGCTCATTATTACTGAGACTGTATCAATCCATCTTGCTGGGGTCTTTTTCTTTATCATTGACACTCAATTTTACCAAGCATAAGTCCTTCTCCAGGAACTGGTCCTGCTTGACAGCATGTCTAAGGCAGGAGACACAGAGTCTCACTATCCTTTTCTAAGGAACATTCTGGCTGTATTTCTTCCAAGGCAGATTTGTTTTTTGTTGGTTTGTTTTTTGGCATTTCATGGTGCTTTCTATATTCTTTGTCAATACCATAATCCAAACACATCAGTTTCTCTTTGATCGTCCTTATTCATTGTCCAACTTTCACATGCATGTGAAGTGATTAAAAATACCATGTCTTGGGTCAAGTACATTTTAGTACTCAAACTGATGCCTTTGCTCTTTAACACTTCAAAGAAGTCTTTTGCAGCAGATTTGCCTAGCACAATATGTTATTTGATTTCTTGACTGAAGCTTCCATGATCAATCATTGCTTCTAACACAGTCCTTGACCTTATTTTGCTGATGATGTTGAGCTTTTCCATAGTCTCTTCCCACAAATGTAGTCAATTTGATTCTTGTCTATTCCATCTGGTGAGGTCTATGAATGTAGTTGTCTTTTGTGTGGTTTAAAAAAAGATATGAATAAGCCATTGGTCTTGAAAAATTCTTCCATGGAATCTATCCAGAATCATTTCTTTCACCAAGGCCTTCCTCTTTGTTTCCAAATTTCACATCGCAATCATCGGTAACTATCAATGCATCCTGATTGCATGTTTGATCAATTTCAGACTGAAGATGTTGGTAGAATTCTTCATCATCACTGGCTTTAGTGGTTGCTGTGTAAATTTAAATAGTAGTGGTACTGACTTGCCTTTGTAGTTTGTTTATATTATCCTATCGTAGACAACAGCACTGTACTGCGGTATAGATCTTGCAACATTTTTTTTGATGATGAATTTGACACCATTCCTCTGGAATCTGTTGTTCACAGCATAGTAAATTATGTGATTGTCTGATTCAAAATGATGAATGCCAATCTCAGGTAATACCTAGAATATCAGTCTTTATGCATTTCATTTCATTTTTAACAACTTCTAATTTACCTAGATTCACACTTCATTCATTTCATGTTCTAATTATTAATGGATAGTCACAGCTGTTTCTTCTCTTTTTGAGTTGTAACCTATCAGCAAACGAAGGGGCCAGGACCTTAATTCCATCCTCATCATCAAGGTCAACTCTACTCTGAGTAGAGCTCGTTGCCAGTCAAACTCATAGTGCCTTCCAACCTGAAGACCTGTTTTCAGTGCTATATCTGACAGTGATCTGCTGCTAATCATGAGGTTGTCAGTGGCTAACCATTCAGAAGTGGCTTGCTTCTCCTTTCTGTTGTGTCTTAGTTTGGAAGCTCTGTTGAAAGCTGTCCACCATGGGTGACCTTAATAGTATTTAAAAAAAACTGATGGCATAGCTTCCAGCATCACAGAAATTCACAAGCTACCACCGTATGACAAACTGACAGACAAATGGTGGTTTCTTAGTCTTGGTAGCGTTGTTTGTGGGGACCCTGGGGCATTTGAAGTGCCACCCTTGAGGTTAGTGTGGTTCTCAGTTTAATGCTTATCGTACAGCACCACTCCAGGGCTCTTAGTCTTAGAGAATTTTAAATTAAAACAACAACAACAACAACAACAACAAAAAGGTCTAAGGAAAGCAGTGGCTTCCAAGGGGATCTGCTATGCTAGTTATCCTCAAAGAAGAGAAGTTAGTCAGAAGACAATTTTGTTTGAGATTCCAAAGGTGTAATCTTGATTGATTTATTTTTTCAGACGACACAGGATAATCCCAGGGGCTTATTATGAAGAAGTTGAAACTTAAGAACTGCATTACTAAGAAAAAAGCCGGGAAAATTGCACCGAGTTATTGGTTTTCCCTCACAACCTGCTCATTCTTTGAGGGTAACAAGAGCTATCCTATGAGAGTGTCTATAGAGAAACATTCTATTCACCCTACAGCTCTGATTTTGCGCCTTTAGAATTTTTTCTGTTTCTACAACTCGAAGAATATTGAAAGGAAACACATTTTGCTTCCCCAAGTGTACCCAGCCTGCTGTTTCCTTGTGCTGCAAATCAGAGTGTGAAATTCTTTGGGAAGGGTTAGAGAGATAGAAATCATGCCTTTGGAAGTGTATAGACTTAAATGGAGGATTTGCCAAGAAACAATAACTTGTGTTTAATAAAATTTTCTGAGAGAGGTCAGTTTGAACCACAAGTTCAGCAGTTCAAAGTCATCAGCCACTCCTTGGAAACTCCTAGGGTTGCTGTGAGTCAGAACCGATGCGTGAGCACTTAAAAACAACAACAACAAAGATTAAATAGCAATACTTTTTGGCTTACCTTCATAATCTTAAACTATGAAGAAACTCGATCGTGGTAGGAAGTTAGAGAACAATTAAGAGAGAATTCTTTTTTGTGACAGATTTCCCAGAAGGCCTGTCTGATGAGTGATGTTTGAGCCGAGACACAGCTGAAGCAGGAGTGCATGGGCACGAGTGTTATCTGACAGACGCATCAGCAAAAAGTCTCAGCAGAAGGCAGAAGGAAAATGGGAAGAGGTGGACAAATATCTGGGGCATCTATCATTTCCTTTCTATGGGTGATCAGTCTTTAAAGTCTGGCTGATATCTGACTCCTCTTTTGACTGATTACCCAACTTAATTCCCTGTGATTATGGGACTGTTGAATTCCCGCAGATTTTCTCCATCATCAAGTGACAGCTTTCTGGAGCTAAGAGCATCGCCCTGCCTAGATTCCCTGTTCCTTGGTTCTAAGCTCTTGATGACATTTCTGGCTCCAAACAGTTGTTGACTTATTATCAAAATAACTGTACCCCAAAGTATAGAGTCTAACTCATCTTGAAATCCCAAGAGACTTATCAGTGTGTATTTGGATAGCTTCAAAACAAAGGTACTATCCTAACTGTAAAAAGGAAGAAGTGTAGCTTTAATATGTGGCTGTTGTTAAGTGCCGTCGAATCGCTTCTAACCCATAGTGACCCTGTATAAGGTTTCTGAGGAGTGGTTGGTGAGCTTGAACCACTAACCTTGTGGTTCAAACTAAATCTGAAGTCCAGTGCATTAACCCACAGCACCATACCAGGACTCCAGCTTTCATATACCTACCTATAAATTTCCAATCACATAATCTAGAAAGAATCTATTTAAATATAGCCTATCTACAAATTTCAAGGAGCTCTGGTAGCATAGTGGTTACGAATTGGGCTGCTAACCTCAACGTCGGCAGTTCGAAACTACCAGCGGTTCCGCGGGAGAAAGATGAGGTATTCTGCTCCCGTAAAGATTTACAGCCTCGGAAACCCTGTACAGGGTCACTATGAGTCGGAACTGACTCCACGGTACTTAATAACAATAACAATATCTATAAATTTCTGGCGTCCTGGTGTGGCACTGTGGGTTAATGTGCCAGACTGCAAAACCATTTGAACTGCAAAGTCAGTGGTTCAAGTTCACCAGCTGCTCCTCGGAAACCCTATACAGGGTCACTGTGGGTCGGCACCGACTCAACGACACTTCACAACAACAACAACAATCTATAAATTTAATGTAATTTTGGAAAATGAATTCTTTTGACTTGGCCCTGCATGATGCAAATGGATAACATCCTTGGTTACTAACTGAATGGGTTGATGTTCGAGTGTATCTCAGAAAAAAGACCTGGCGTTCTTCTTCTGAAACATCAGCTATCAGTAAACCCTGTGGAGCACAGTTCTCCTCTGACACACATGGTGTTGCCATGATTTAGATTCAGTGTAATGGCAATTCGTTTGTTTACCGGTGAACCCTAACCGCATAGGTCTTGATATGACTTGGGTTTCGCCTGTCTGCTTTTGTGAATTGCTTAGTATTGGGTCTCTCAGTTCTCTCATTGCTCATCCTGCCTTGGGCACCTGGCCTAATGACAGGAACTGACCTTTTTTTGCTACTCTTTTCCACCTCTGTAACCCATGGTCTTCTCATCTGAGTCTCCAGTTTTGTAATTTCCTTATAGTTTTTCCCAGAGTGTGATTAGTATCTAGAGAGGCAAAGATCCCGACAAGTAAAGCTTTGAACCGTCACCTGCAAATAGCCCCAGCTGTTTCAATAGTAGAGTTTCAGAACATTTAGCTAATTACAGTCCTCAGGACAAGAGAGCCACCTAATGAAAGCAGCAACATCTTTTCTGTCTTGCAGTGGGAACACTTTGCCAGCAGATAAATAGGAGTGATGTTATGTCCTTTTCCATTTGTGCCCTCACAGGGGAGGGTAGCATAAAGTGCTTCCTCGGCAGGTCTAATTCCATGATGTGTATTTTGACAAAGATGCTTTTGCAGGGCCATGAAAGTAAAAGCATCATAAAATCAGAAGGAAGCAGAGTATAAATTGAATCAGAATGAGTCCCAGCCCAGCTTCACCAGTGCACCTGGACTGAAATGGCTTGACTCCTTGGGCCCCTCCAGCTGCTTTCATGGCTAACCTTCCAGGAGCCTTACCCTCTTGGAGACCCTGGCAATTAGAGAAGCTGGGTTGGTCTAAAAGACTTGGGGAGGGAAGGAAGGAGACATGTCCGGTCTTCTTGGTGTGGTGGATCAATGACACTGAGGTTCATTCTCTGTGTGTGTGTGGTATGTACACATGTAGGTGCATGTGTACATGCTCATGTGTGTGGTATATAGGTGTGCATGTGGTATATGGGTATGCAAATGCTTTGTACGTGTGGTGTGTGTAAGTAGTGGGGTTACTGTGATACTGCTTGGCTGGAAGAGGGTTCAGGGTTCTGAAGAGAGGGCTGACTGACAATTCATTTATGAGGCATTTCCAGGAGGAAGCCTGCCCCCTTAATCACATTAATAGCTGTGTGTGGCACTGTGGGTTAATGAGTCAGACTGCAAAGCTGTTTGAACTGCAAGGTCAGCAGTTCAAGCTCACTAGCTGCTCCTCGGAAGCCCTAAATTGGGTCACTATGGGTTGGAATCGACTCGACAGCACTTAACAACAACAAGGCAGCATGCGTGATTCCATAGCCTTAGCAAAATCCTTGTTTGGTGGAGCTAATGGTGGAAGTTAGAGCCTGAAGACACATAGTTTGTTGACTCAGAAAGGTCATTCTCAGGCCTGAAACATAGTGAACTTGTTGTCTCAGAAGTCAATATTTCTTCATCTTCCTGATGCAGGGTTAGCTGAGCAGAGATAGCTGCCTGACTCATATGCCAAACAGTCGTCTTCACAAGTTGACCCTTCCTCAGCTCTGAGAGCAAGCGAGGGGATGCCACTGAGCTACCACATCACCAGGACAGAGCCTATCTCCTTCCTTCCTTGCCCACCCTAGACCCATCCAGTTTCTCTGATTGCCGGGGTACCCAAGAGGGTCTTGAACTGCGGCTCACACAGTCTTTCCTCAGAATAAGCACTCAGCTGCATCAGTGAACTAAAATCTGAACTTCAAACAGTGTTGATCAGATTTATTATGACATTTAAAAAAACAGTCATTATTGGACTATTACCAGAATTGTTCTAAGATTCTCTTGGAGAATTATCTTGAAGTTATCTCTCACTCACCTGAAAATCCTTCTAATCTTCTTAAATACCAGCCTCACCATATTATGTTCAAGAATTGTTAGTGACTTCCGATTTCCTTTTGCACAAAGCAACTTCTCTGCCTTCTGTGCAATTTATGCTGTCTGCCCATCCAGCCTGCGTCACAACACATCCTATATAGGCTACTTATATGTATCAATTTGACCAAGCTATGGTACCTAGCTCTTTGGTCAAACACTCCTCTAGCTGTCACTATGGAGTATTTACATGTAATTAGCATTTAAATTCACCACTCATCTGTCAGTTTCTTATACTGTGGTAGCTTGGGTGTTGCAGTGATACTAGAAGCTATGCCACTGATGTTTTGAATGCCAGCAGGGTCACCCAGGTTTCAGCTGAGCTTCAAGACCAAGACAGAATAGGAAGAAGAAGAGATGGACTACTGCCAAATATTTAGCCACTGGCAACCTTATGAATAGCAGATGAACACTGTCAGATAGCACAGAATATTGAATATTGAAACATTATGAATAGCACCAGAATATTGTCAGATATAGTGCTGGAAGAAGAGCCACACAGGTTGGGAGACACTCAAAATAAGACTAGAGAAGAGTTGTCTCCTCAATGTAGAGTTTATGATGATGATGTGAATGGAGTAAAGCTTTCCGGATCTTCATGTGTTGATAGGGCACAACTCAAAATGAGGAGAAACAGCAGTAAACATTCATTAATAATCAGAACATGGAATGTAGGAAATACGAATGTAGGAAAATTGGAAATTGTCAAAATTGAAATGGAATACACAAAGATTATTCTCTTAGAAATAAGTGAGCTGAAATGGACTGGAATAGACCATTTTGAATCTGGCAATCACATGGCAAACTTAAGAGGAATGGTGTCACATTCATCATTAAAAAGAACATTTCAAAATCTATCTTGAAGTATAATGCTGTCTGTGATAGGATAATATTCATATGTCTACAAGAAAGACCAGTATTATTCAAATTTACACACCGATCACTAAAGTCATTGATGATGGAATTGAACAATTCTACCAACTTCTTCAGCCTGAAATTGATCAAACATGTAATCAAGATGTATTGATAATTACTGGTGATTGGCATGCAAGGGTTGGAAACAAAGAGGAAGGATCAATATTTGGAAAATATGGCCTTGGTGATAGAAATGATGCTGGAAATACCAGCAGAGCCACCCATGGTGAACAGGTTTCAACTGACTTTCCAGACTAAGACATACTAGGAAGAAAGAAGGACAGATTACTTCCAAATATTTAGTCACAGAAAACCATACGATGAGCAGCGGAACACAGCACCAGAATACTGAATATCGAAACATGATGAAGAGCACCAGAACATTGTCAGATATAGTGCTGAAAGATGAACCATTCATACTGGAAGATACTCAAAATATGACTGGGAAAGAACCATCTTCTCAATGTAGAAACTTGATGGGGCACAACTTGTAGAAAGTTGATGGGGCACAACTGAAAATGAGTAGAAACAGCTGGAAATATCCGTTAGTAATTGGAACGTAGTGTATACGAAGTATGAATCTACAAAAACTGGAAGTTGTCAAAAATGAAATTGACATCCTAGACATCAGTGAGCTGAAATAAACTGGTATTGACCATTGTGAATCTGAAAAATCACAAGGTTTACTATGGCAGGAATGACAAATTTAAGAGGAATGGCATCACATTCAACATAAAAAACATTTTTAGATCTATCTTGAAGTACAGCTCTATCTGTGATAGGATAATATACAAATGCCTACAAGGAAAACCAGTTAGTACATCTATTGTGCAAATTATGGACCAAACAATTAATCCAGTGATGATGAAGTTGAAGAATTCCATCAACTTCTTCAGTCTGATATTGATACAATGAAGATACTTTGATAATTACTGGCGATTGGAATGTAATGGTTGGAAACCAAGAGGAATGATCAGTCTTTGGAAAATATGATCTTGCTGCTATAAACTATGCTGGAGATCACATGATAGAATTTTGCAAAAACAATTACTTGTTCATTGCAAGTACCTTTTTGAAACAACATAAACAATGACTATACACATGGACCTCACAAGATAAAATACACTAAAATTAAACTGACTAAATCTGTGGAAAGAGATTGTGGAAAAGCTCCATATCATCAGCAAAAACAAGGCCTGTGGTAGACTGTGGAATAGACTATCAATTACTCATATACAAGTACAAGCTGAAGCTGAAGAAAATTAAAACAAGTCCATGAGAGCCAAAATAGGACCATGAACATATCCCGCCTGAATTTAGAGATTATCTCAAGAATAAGTCTGATGAATTAGATATGAATTACTGAAGATCAGAAGAGTTGTGGGATGGCATCAAGATCACCATACAGGAAGAAAGCAAAGGGTCATTAAGAAGAAAAGAAAGAAGGAAAAGACCAAAATGGATGTCAGTAGAAACTCTGAAACTTGCACTCCAGCATAGAGATATTAAAGCAAATTGAAAAAATGAGGAAGTAAAAAGGTAAACAGAACATATCAAAGGGCAGCTCAAGAAGACAAACCCAAACGCTATAATGAAATGTGCAAAGACCTGCATTTAGAAAACTAAAAGTGAACAATATGCTTAGCATTTCTCAAGCTGAGGAACCTTAGGGAAAAATATCAAGCCTCGACTTGCAATATTGAAGGATTCTATGGAGTCCTGATGTGGCACTGTAGAATAAACACTTGTCCTCAAGGTCAGTTTAAACAGCATTGTTGACATTTCAAACTCACCAGCGGCTCCTCAGAAACCCTATACAGGATCACTATGAGTCAGACCAACACGATGGCACTTAAAATATTTAATGATGCAGAAAGCATCAAAAGAAGATGGAAGGAATCCACAGAGTCACTGTACCATAAAGAAATAGCTGATGTTAACCATTTCAAGAGGTAGCATATTATCAAAAGCCTCATATGCAGGTGAAGGAAGAAGTCAAAGGTGCACTGAAGGCATTGGCGACAAACAAGGCTGTGGAAATTGATGGAATACAATTTGAAATCTTTCAGCATATTGATACAGCACTGGAGGCACTCACTCCTTTATGCCCCAAAAGTTGGAGGCCACGTACCTGGCCAAGTGACTGGAAGAGATTCATATTTCTACCCATCCCAAAGAGAGATTGTGGAAATCATCAGACAATATCATTAATATTTCATGCAAGTAAAATTTTGCTAAAGATAATCCAAAAACGGCTACAACCATACATTGATAGAGAGCTTCCAGAGGTTCAAGTCAGATTCAGAAGAGGACATAGAACAGGGGATCTCATTGCTGATGTCAGATGGATCTTGGCTGAACTCAGAGAATACCAGAAAGATATTTATCTGTGCTTTATTGACTACGCAAAGGCTTTCGAGTGTGTGGATCATGAGAACTATGGACAACATTGTGGAGAATGAGTACTCCGAAACACTTAATTGTGCTAATGAGGAACCTGTACATAGACAAAGAGGCAGTTGTTCAAACAGAACAAGGGAACACCGAATGGCTTAAATTTAGGAAAGTTGTGACAAGGTTTATATTCCTTTACTATCCTTATTCAGTGTGTGGGAGTCCTGGTGTGGTGCTGTGGGTTAATGCGCCAGATTACAAAGCCATTTGAACTGCAATGTCGGTGGTTCAAGCTCACCAGCTGATTCTTGGAAACCCTATACAGGGTCGCTATGGGTCGGAACCAACTCTGTGGCTCTTAACAACAACAATTCAATGTGTGTGCTAAGCAAATAATTTGAGAAGCTGGATTATTTGAAGAAAATCTTGGCATCAGGATTGGAAGAAGACTCATCAACAACCTGCAATATGTAAGTGATACAATCTTGCTTTCTGAAAGTGAAGAGGACTTAAAATACTTACTGATGAAGATCAAAGGCCACAGCCTTCAGTATGGATTGCACCTCAATGTAAAGAAAACAAAAATCCTTACCACTGGACTCATAAGTAACATCATGTTAAATGGAGAAAATACTGAAGTTGTCAAAGACTTCATTTTGCTCAGATGAGCCATCAACACTCATGGAAGTGGCAAATAGAAGAAGAAATCAAATGACATCATATATTTGGGCAAATCTGCTGCAAAATCTCTTTAAAGTGTTCAAGAGCAAAGATGTGAGTTTATGGACTAAGGTGTTCCTAACCCAAGCCATGGTATTTTCAGTAGCTCATATGCATGTGGAAGTTCAACAATGAATAAGGAAGATCATAGAAGATTTGTTGCATTTGAGTTATGGTGTTAGAAGAGAATATTAAAGGAGGCATGGACTGCCAAAAGAACAAACAAATCTATGTTGGAAGAAGCACAGCCAGAATTCTCCTGAGAAGCCAGAATGGCCCTGGCTTCATCTCTCATACTTTGGACGTATTATCAGGATGTACCAATTCCTGAAGAAGGACATCATTTTTGGTAAAGTGGAAGGTCAACACAAAGAGGAAGGCCTCCAATGTGATGGATAGGCACAATGGCAGCAGTAGCAAGCTCAAATGCAGCAACAAGTGTGAAATTCTTGTAGGACTGGACAGTGTTTTGTTCTTTTGTACACAGGGTTGCTATGAGTCAGAATTGACTTGATGGCACCTAACACAATGGAGTGCCAGAAGAACCAACAAATCTGTTGGAAGAAGTTAAACCAGAACCCTCCTTAGAAGTCTTCATCTCTTATACTTAGAACATGTTGTCAGAAGGGATCACTCCCTGGAGAAGGACATCATGCTGGGTAAATTGAAGTGACAGTGAAAATGATGGAGACTCCCAACTAAATGGATTGGCACAGTGGTGGCAGCAATGGGCTAACTTGTAGCAGCAATTGTGACAACGGCACAGGATGGGGTATTGTTTCGTTTTGTTGTACATAGGATTGCTATGGGTCAGAACGGAGTCGACAGCACCTCACAACAACAACAATTTTTGGCTGAAAGTTGAGCCACAGGCAGAAATTCAGTTCCAAACCTCAAGAGTGACTAACCACCATAGCACTGGGGGCTTGGGGGGCGGGGGTCCACCTATCTCTGTCAGACCCATAAGCCTGTTATTTCCTATGATAGTTTTATTCCACATTTTTAATTCCACTCTATCCACGACCTCCTATTTTGATCCATTTTAGAATAGTCAGCATTCGTAACCTGGTATCATCTAGTTATTCTGGTCTCAGGGACATGGAGACTGCATTCATGTGGTGCATTTGTCCTTTGGATTCATTTTTTCCTTGCATCTTTGATTTTCTTCGCTTTTCTTTTTTCCAAATGGTAAGACGTGGGCAATAGTTGCCCCTTAGATGGATGCTCGTTATCTTCTAAGAGCCCTGTTCCTAGTCACGAAAGTTGGCTATAGAGCATTGTCTTTGTGGACTGTTAACGCTTATTCACATTGAGGTCCCCAGATCCAGTGATTCACTCCCGGAAGGTGTTTGTTTACAGTTAAGACATTTTCATAACTCTATCCTTTGTATGTTCTACTATATTCATGGGTATTTTGTAGCACGTATAGGTATTTACATAGAAATGTCCTCATTCAAACCATTTGTCATCTTCCTTTTGATTTGCTTGTCCTACGAGGAGTGACCTCTACTTGGACAGCAAGCCCCACACAAGCAGTGACAAGAATATGGGAAACAATTGGAGGGTGGGTTACTAATAGTCATCAACAACAATGTATCCGTTACCCAAACAGAAAATTCTGTCAACTCTTCTGTGATTAGATAGGCTGGTCAGTTTCTGAGAATAATTTAGGCCAAATCAAGATTATGTAGGTGGTGAGTCATTACTTCCTCAACACATTTTTCTGATGACCAAATTTAGACGCCACAGAAATACAGAGGATTTTAAAGATTGTGGCCCTGTAGGATATAAGCATTGAACTGCTAACTGTAAGATTGGCAATTCAAACCCACCAGGTGCTTTTCGGAAACCCTACACTGTGTTGTTGTGAGTTGGAACCAACTCGAGGGCACTTAACCACAACAGCAGCAAACATTTTAAAATCATAAAAAAAAAAAAAAAAACAACCCACAGATTTGAATTGAAAGACCTTCTGTGGAGAGTTGTGATTATTTTTATATATTACCTCATGTATTGCTAAGTGCCGTTGAGTCAATTCCAATTCACAGTGACCCTATATAGGGTTTCCTAGGCTATAATTTGTTGCAGGAGCAGAAAGCTGCTTCATCTTTTTCTCACAGAGAGGTTGGTGGACTCAAACCACTAACCTTGTGGTCTGCAGATGAGTACTTATCCTACAGAGCTACTGAGCTCCCATGACCTTGCTTGTCATTTTTGTTTAATAGCATCCAATTAGTTTTAACTCATAAAAACCTTGTGGTGTGTTTGAACCACAATCCAATGCTTTATCTTACAGCCTCACACCAGAACCCTATTACTACTCAATGTTATTAGAATCTCCAAAGATCCCTTGACAAATCAAGGTCTCGGAAGATGAGAGCGTCTTCTTGTGAAACATGAGGCAGATAAAACAGACTTTGTTTTATTTGCTATACATTGTTAAGAGATGCAAACAAAAATTCTTCCTCAGGATTGCTGAAACAGATCCAAAATACACATGGAAAGCAACAGCTCATGAAATTAACTCACAAGTTACACATTCTTACTCTTCTGGGCCTCCTAACACCTCAATGATAAATATAATATCTTCAAGATCACTGGTATATTCCAGTAAGGATCTGTAAGAGTTTATAAGACACATTCCAAGAAAAAAAAGAAGCCAATAACACTGACTTTGCATCTCAGCCTGTAAGAACAATACTATACAGTGTTTTCTTCATTTGGCTACCCTTGGCTTTTCTTTACTTAACAGACTTGTTAGGCTAATGCTAGGTTGTTATCTAACAATGTGTCTGTGAAACAAGATTGCTTGTTTGTTTCACTATATGAAAAGGCCCAGATGGGCTTAAATCAAGAGTTTAGTGGGGATTCCAAATCCCAAGACAGGATTTGCGGTTTAGTTAAAAATCTAGCAAGCAGACAGGAATAAAGAAAAGAAATTAGAGTATTTCTACCTGTTTTATTTCACCATGGATGAAAGAGATTTCAGAACGACGCCTATCCTTGTGATTGTTGTTAAGTGCCATTGAGTCAATTCCAACTCATAGCGACCCTTTTTAGTATTTCTGAGGCTTTACATTTTCCTGAGAGCCAAAAATCTCATCTTTCTATCGCAGAGTGCCTGGTGTGCTCAAACAGCACATCTGCTGGTTTGCAGTCCAGTGTTTATCGTAGGGAGCCTACAGACTTCCTAAAGAAGTGTAGTCCATTAAAATATTTTCCATAGGAGATCAAATGCCACAGAATGTGAAATTTACAGTGAACTGTCTCAACTGTAGAAGCAGTTTGGTGATAGAAATTGCCCACCCCTTCTCAAATTTGGATATTAAATACAAGAAAGTTTTGTACTTTTTTGAAATGAAGGAATTCTTAAAGATGGTGATGTTATACCTGATTTATCGATCTCAAGATTTGAACAGGCACAACCTGAGAGAATTACAGTAATGGTGATGCATTTACAGGCGTTCCTTCTTCTCCACATCAGCAAGGCCAACATACTAAATATGGAGATAACTCAGTTTTACAGAGAAATTAGAGTGTTGTCTGAATGCTTAGGAGCCTAACAAGCTCTGACATACTAGAAAATTCTTCACTGTGGAGTTCTGTCTAATGAAACTATTAATGAAAAAATTAGAAACTAAGACAAAATGAAAGCTTTTTCAGTTTTCAGAATAATGAAGCAAACCTCTCTATGGTTGGGACCAGGATGGTTGGGAGAAAGAATCTAAAATTTGGGTTGAGGAGATATTGGACTGAGTCTGGCTCTCCAGCCTACATCTATGTTGCCTGGAGTTGATCATTAAACTTGTCTGAACTAGTTTCCTGATATATGAAGCCAATACAGAGATTGTTTGCAAAACAAATACCAATTCATTTGAAAATGTGTTATTTATAAAACAACAACAAAACCAGAAACATGAGCTGTTGTTCATATAGTGGTCATTCTTGTTGAACTTGACTTTCTACTTCTGTTGGATGTATTAAATGAATTTATTCCAAGATATGTCTTTACCAGTATGGGATGTGTATGATCCATATTATCCTATGATTATATTACAGATGACCAGGAAAGAGTCAAGAACACAGTTAGTTAAAAGTCTCAAATATCAACAAACCTCTGGACAAGAGTACTCTCTTTGAATAAAAAAACCAATAATACAAAAAACTTTCCGTAGCACTCACTCAGTGTGCAACACTGATTTGTTTCCAGGTCTCAAAGAAAGACTGCAAATGAGTTAGAGAAAACAGAAGAAGAGACAGACAGAAACAGAAAGAGACAGACAGACAGAGACCAGAACAATGAAGATGCTTGATGGAAAAATTGCACAGATTGAAATTTCTTCTAAGGGCAGAAATGCAGGGAAGTCTAATGCAAAGGATGAATGTCTGTAAGCACCTGTGTAGTATGAATATGATTTTTTCTTCCAGCTCCATATACATGATACATGACATATCTGTAAATGGAACTAGGTGAATTACTATATAGTTTCTATGTCAAAGCCTGTGAGACAACTCAAAATATGTGCTCCCGCAAAGGTTAGTGGGAGTCCTGGTATGATGCTGTGGGTTAATGCGCCAGACTGCAAAGCCATTCGAACTGCGTGGTCAGTGGTTCAAGCTCACCAGCTGCTCCTCGGAAACCCTATACAGGGTCACTATGAGTCGGAATTGACTCGATGGCACTTCACAACACAAAAAGAGTTAGTGAACTTCCTGTTCCGATGCTTCTGTATCTCCTGTTTGCTAATTAGTGTCTCTGTCACTCATGTGCTTCTTTCTATATCTCAAGATGCACATCCGATCATGCCAACCCCAACTTCCTTTTATGTCTATATCAGTTTACCAAAATTGTGTATGTGGCTTTCTCAAACTATTTACAGTAGAACGGCAATGGAAGAAGCTGAAGCTTTAAGACTGTACAAACACTATAATCTACTTACGGAAACAGCTAATAAATGATCCTAAGTCTAACCAACCACAGGATGATTTAGAACTAAAGAAAGATGGAGAGAAACATTGAGCTTTATCTGTTGTTGTTGTTAAGGGCCATTGATCCGGTTCAGATTCACAGTGGCCCTGTAAAGAGTTTCCAAAGAGCAGCTGAGTAGGTTTGAACTACTGACCTTGTGGTTTGAAGTCCAGTGCTGATCTTATAGCACCACACCAGATTTATCTAGAGGCTAATATTTCCCTGCACGATGTTTTTTCTTTCTCTTGCTTACTTAATGAACCACAGAACTACTCCTGGGGTCATCCTGGAGATGTGGCTACCTGCTTTACAGAAGGAGACTATCTGAGTAACAGATAAATTCAATTATTTCTTTCATCCTCGACCTGCTTCTGTATTACCATCCCCTTGAGAAGAAGGATTTCAGAGTTCATACTCCCAAGACCTTAACAAACTTCTCTTTCTTATTGGCCTAGAAACTTCGGATACGGATCTCTTTAGGACAATACACAACTACAAAGCCACAAGGAACACCAGGATAAGATTTACCTATGATCTGTCTCTCATTGCACATTTGATGCAACCTCCTCATTTACTCACCAGAGTTAAGCAATGGGTACCAGATAGTAACATCACCTATATAATAAACTATCAACAGTGTAACATGCCAGACAATTTTTCTGATATTTAAAAAACATGTAATGCCCATTTCCTTTTTTCCTAGGGAAATTAAAGCCTGATCTAAAAAATCATATTTCCACAGAGAAATGTTTTCTTGAAGTAAGTACAGAGGTGTCATCACTCCATGTCCATTGGGGCGTTGCTATTGTTCCAAAGCCTGGGTTTGAGTTCTTGGTGAGAGCGGGTCTAAGTTTTCCAATGTGCTCCTTTCCCCAACCTTCACATCTTCTCAGTTTTCCTAGTGTGGTGCCGTAGGCTAAGCCCTGGACTGCTAACCACAAAGTCAGTAGTTCAAACCCACCATGTGGTCCTTGGAAACTCTGTACAGGGTCAATGTGAGTTGAAATCGACTCAATGACACTTAACAACAACATGTTCTAAATGCTCTGAATAACTGTGTTACTCCAATGCAGCCAAAATACCCTCTTAAGTATCTTCCTGACAATGGCTGGGAGTGTTCTCCTCTATTATACACGGAGAATCGTGGTGTGGCACTACAGGATATGCTTTAGGTTGCGAACCTCAAGGCTGGCAGTTCAAACCTACCAGCCATTCCTTGGAAGCCCTATGAAGAGTTGCTATGAGTCAGAGCTGAATTAGGCTGCACTTCACAACAACAATGTTATACATATGGAAAATAGTTCTATTTAGTGGGTCAGATGGCCTTTTCTCTTTCCAATTGGATTTTTATGCAAAGAAAAATTTGTTTCCTTAAGTTGCTCATTTTCCTGCCTGTGTGTTTGATATTTCAGTTGCAAAGCCTAGGCAATCATTTTCTGTTCACATATTAAATCTTGAAGTGTCTCACTTGCTCAGATTTTCTCACCAATCTGAACAAGCTCAACCATGTTTTAAATTGATAACAGAAGTTTTTGTCAATTTCTTTTTTTCACACTGGTATTGAACTTGCAAGTCTTTATAATCCACAATCATCATTCAGAGTTTTTATTTACTATCCTTTTTGTTGTCAGGTGGAAAAATTGGTGTTTAATAAGCATTGGAAAATTTCCTCATTTACAACAGGATTGAAGAAGATCAATTCAAGTGAGTATATATAATTTGGGACTAGAAATTTGACAGTGGTTGGGTGGTTTATTTATTTTCTTGAATAATGTGTTAAAAAGTAATTAACTGAGGATGCTGTAGGATAAAGCGTTGGGCCACAAGATCAGTTTGAACCCTAAGGTTGGTGGTTCAAACTTACCAGCCGCTCCTTGGAAACCCTGTGTAGGGTCGCTATGAGTCAGAACTGACTTGACAGCTTTCAACAACAACAATCAGCTGAGGTTATTAGGGATGCTACATGAAGAGTTGGTTATAGAGAGAGAAGAAGACGTTGTCAGTTACTCTGGGCATCTAGAAAGCAAGTTTACTCGAGAAACGTAATAGCATTGCTAAGCAGTGCTGAGACCAAATTTAACGCGTTTGTCCATTAACTTAGAAAAGAATCAGACTGAATAGAAGATTTCCTTCTGCTAGAACAAGATAATAGAAGTTAGACTAGTTAGGTCACAGAAGGATGAATACGTTGAGACAGAGAGACAGGAAGGTAAGGTTCCTTACTCAGAAGGCTTAAGGACCTGGGGACCCTGCAACAGTAGGATTTTGAGGAATTGGCAAGTTCTTAGAAAAATAGTGATGTGGCGTAACTAAGGAGGTTCTTTCAGTTTTTTTTTTTTTTTTTTGTTTGTTTGTTTGTTTCCACGGTATGGTCAATGTCTGGAGTTACAAAACACTGACCATGCATGCAGTAAACACAGCAACAGTAAACCATGTAGAGGGACACTGACCAGAAAGTCTTCCTGAACCACTTGGAACAGTGTAATTACTCTGATCTCTGGTATGACCCCATATGAGGAATCCCAAATTATTATTGAATTTGAATTTCTCATTTGCCTGAGAGAAAATGATAGCGGCAAAGTTAATTTGATTTCATTCAAGGAAAAAAATCTAATAAATCTTGAACACCTCTCTTAGTGGATTTTGAATCATACCTGGTATTCTATGATGAAAATGTCAAGTGTAAGGGATGATTATAATAAAGGCCAGATATCTGCTAGGTGGTAAAGGAAGGCCTCTCTGAGGAATTGACATTTATGATGAGAATTGAAGGATGCTTAAGTGTTAGCTAGCAGAAGAGAAAAAGGGAAGAATGAAAATATTTCTAAGGCAGAAATAAATGTGGTATCATATGATTTTCAGGAATAGCAGAGTGGTACAAAATGGGCAAGTAGATGAGTGCCATGACATGAAAGAGTCAGTGTAGATCAGTGTCTGATCATAAAAACTCCTGCAATGAGAAACATGGGCCAGACATCAAATACTCCCTAGTAGATTTCAGATACTCCCTAGTAGATTTCAAATACTCCCTA
>NW_006408716.1:1518844-1521912 GCF_000296735.1 Chrysochloris asiatica | reverse complement strand
CTCAACAAGGGTATCAGTTTAGTAGAGAAATGATAGTAGTTTGTAAAAAAAAGAAAAATTTTTTTAATGGTGTAATGTAATGTAAGAAAGAAATTCAAGATGTCTCCTGGCAGTGGGATTGACTTAAGGAAGAAGATATCAAGGATATCTTCTGACTTGACTTGAGCCCATCAAGGATAACGTCCAGGTTTCTAGCATGAGATCATAGGTCTATGGATGTTCCATCAACTTAGATGGGGGACTCTTTAGGAAGGACAGATTTGGTGAAAATGGGGATATAGAATGCTGGACTGGGCTAGACTTCTAAGATTGACAAGATAGTGAGACATCCAAATAGAGACCTCATATATTCAGTTGACTAAATAATTCTGAGAGGTCCCCTTTGTTAGCACAGTTAAGAACTTGATTATCAGCCAAAAAGTTGACAAGGGGAGACAGTGATTCAAGGAGAGGCTATTTTGATATTATAACATGAGACTGCCATAGATGATGTATAAATAAACGAGTGGACTTTGTGCCAACATCATTTACAAAACATGTGGCAGGCCATAGTTTGTTGATCCCTGATAGAGAATGTTGCTGAAAAATCCAGCAACATGACGGAACATTGTTCATTTGAATTAGCTAAAATGTGATTTTTATTGCTCTTATTAAGATTGTTTTCAATTAACTGGTGAGTAAAAAAGCTACTTTAACCTAATCAATTTCATACTATTGTTAAAATAATCAAATTCCCTGAAATTTGAATCCACGGTTTTTTCTGAGCAGTTACAGGCCGTCCCAGGGTATGAGATCTACTCCTATGTCTTTAAGAATTTGTAGCCTCAGCAGAAGAGGCACAGATGGTTCTCACCAGCTGCTCCTTGGAAACCCTATACAGGGTCACTATGGGTCGGAACCAACTCAATGGCACTGAACAACACCAGTGCAAGAAAAGGCCCAAAGCCCTTTGGATGATTTAAGAACTGCAAGTACAGCAACTGAAGGTGATTGTGATGAAGACATTTTTTTTATCAGTAGGAGCTGTTCAACCATTTCAGAGTGGGAAAATTTACATAACATAAAGCAGGGCTTCCAAGATGGCACCCGGCTCAAAGACTACACAGTTTTGAATGTGTGTGGCTCTCCACATTCTTGTCGTTAATCCAATCTCATGTGTCAGGCTCCTGAAATGACTTCTTCAGCCTGAAAAATTTCCTGTTCTGATTATCTTGACAAATTACCCAAATAGTAATAAAAAACCAAACCCAGCCTGTTCTTGCTTCACTCTGTAAACCATGACAGAACCCATTGAAAGCACTGCCGTGAAGATACGTAGGACTTGGCCCCAAATCGGATGTTTTTAACCTGGGAAGTGACTGCATTCTAGATGCATATAGGAGAACCATTTTGATTTCAGAGAAAGCAAATGGCTTAAACAGGCTACGTACAATGGGGCTTATAAAAAAGAGAAGAGAAGAGACAAATATAGATCAAATATTGGTTAATCTTAACCACACAGTCTTGTCATCTGAAATGTAAATCTATTAAGCCTGAATTCAGACAGGAAATAATTTACAATTTAGGGTCAAGAAAGGTCACCAACAGATTAATTTTGATTAGAGATTTCCTTAAGGTATACTTCCTGGGTAAGAAAACTCTCAAATCAAAGTAGATCCCTGCTACCAGTATCTCCTTTTGAGGCCATATTGTCTACTGAAGAAAGAATGAGAGGTGAAGAAGTAGAAGCAGTCTCTACAATGTGGTGGTGGTGGTTATGTACCAAGGAGTCGGTTCTGACTCATAGCGACCCTGTAGAGGGTTTCCGAGGCTGTATATCTTTACGGGAGCAGAAAGCCTCATCTTTCTCCCGTGGAACAGCTGGTAGTTTCGAACTGCTGATCTTACGGCTCATAGCCTGATTCGTAATGTGCTCTTACGAAATGGAAGTCTAAGGGGAAGATAATTAGGGCATTAGCAAGAATGAAGGTACAGGAAACTTTTGTTTTGTTTTTATTTGCTTCTGTTGAAACTAGTGTGAGCATGATTTAGTAGAGTGGGATGGAAATTCTCCTAATATAATGGAATTGGAAATGATACAGAGTAAAATGGAGAAGCTGAGTTTGGGACGTGAATTCCTTTGTAATATGTGGAAAAGGCAGGGTGAGGGGGAGTGTAGTTTGTTAGTTTGATAAAATGAGTGAGGTATTTGCTTCTGATAACCTCAGGACAATTAAAAAAAAATGTCAATGGGGGAATGGGTGGCAGAGAGAGACAAGAAAAGGAAACAAGAGGTTTGGGAATCTTATACTGTGTATACCATAGTTTTCATAATCATGCTTCTGTTTTGGGACATTTTGATTTCTTTTCCTTTTTAAAAAAATGACCTTTTGCACATCTCTGAAACAAAAAATCATTTTATTCATGGTTGTATTCTTGAAATAGATTTCCAGAAATGAGGGAGGGTGGGTATTTGCTACTGTTTCCACTTTCTTTTCCCTGAAAAAAAAAAAATCTCTATTTAAAAAATAAAATAAAACAAATACATTCACTTGTTGAATCCAATTAGCAGTGAAAACATAATGATAGCCTAGTTGAGAATAAGGCATTTTAGTAGGTATGTAATTTGGTGTAAATGAATGCATTGAGATCAAAACAAAACAAAACAAAAAACTTTTTGTTGTTTTTCCAGTTAAGGTTCAGAATTGAGAGGGCACGTGATTCAGAAACTCAGTGTTAACGTAGTTCCAAAGGAGCAAAAGCAGAGTAGAAATCTGGTCTGATTGATTTTCTGTTCTGATTTTGAATTGATGAAGTTTGGGTGAATTCCTTAGACCTATGGGTATTATTAAGGAGCTCTGGTAGCGTAGTGGTTACGAATTGCGCTGCTAACTAACCTCAAAGTCAGCAGTTCGAAACTACCAGGCATTCCGTGAGAAAGATGAGGCTTTCTGCTCCCATAAAGATTTACAGCCTCGGAAACCCTGTACAGGGTCACTATGAATCGGAATCCACTCCATGGTACTTAACAACAACAACAACATGGATATTATTGGCATCCTGGGGTGGTGCTATTACATAACGCACTA
>NW_006408716.1:1499968-1517679 GCF_000296735.1 Chrysochloris asiatica | reverse complement strand
CTATGGGTCGGTACCGACTCAATGGCACCTAACAACAGCAACAACATCAGTCGGTACTATCATATTCGTGTATTACAACAACATCAGTCGGAACCAATTCGATTGCACTTAACAACAACAACAATAACAAAACATGTGTACTATCTTTACTAATATCATTAAGAAAGCTGTCAGTGATAATAAGAGACAAGATACAGTGACTAGTCCTACAAATAATTAGTAATTTCATTTTCTAGGGTAAATTAATAAATCTAAAGTTATTCATGGGTTTTCCAGACTGAAGCATTCGGTCAAGCTTGATAATTTAAGTGAATATAGATATTCATTCTTTAATAAATAAAGCAGACTTTTAAGTTTTTCTCCCAAGTTGAATTCAGTCTTATATTCATGATCCAGTAACATTTACTGATCATGTACCAACACTAGACGTGGTAGAAACACATGAATAAAATGAAACTTGCTTTTAATGTGTTCAAATTTCAGGGTAAACGAGGTGCACAAGCAGGTTTCCTAACACTGAGAAAACTACAGTAGTACCAATATGCACAAGGCATCATGGAAACCCCAAGACAAGGGGAAAGGGGCAAGGAAATAACACCCTAATTGTGGAGGTGTGTGAGTTGTTTCACAGGATGAGGGAGAGTTTGGTGCTACAATGTGGACAGACTTCCTCTTAAGAAGCAGTAGCAGCCATATGTGCCAGAGATACACTTCCTTTTTGTCTAAAATTATTTTGAATAAATCTCTAGCAATTTACTTTCCAGGAATTAGTCTTCTTAAAAGTGGCTTCCTAGCTACAACATGAAGACTTTACAGGGCACATTCTCATATTTTTTCCTAGAATAGTTTCTCAGATTCTTCCATTTAATCATCCATCCTGTGCTTGCTGTAATCTCTTCACTGATCTCTCCAGATCCCTCTTGACTCCTGTAAGCCACCCTCCTTAGAGAGATGGGTATTTTCTCACAGCCCTGGTCTGAATTCTCTCTCCATCACATGTAACTATTCACTTCTCATTTCTATAACTTAGAAACTTGGATCTTTACTCAATTTCTATGCCTCCCTCTTTGGGAAACAAGAAAGGCTCAGGGCTACCTTCTATTCACATATCTCCTATTCACTTAACAACAATACAATCTTTCATTGCTCTCTCTGTCTCTCACACACAAGAATATTATTTTAAAACCCATATTTTTATTGTGACTTGTTAATATAGCGTGGCAATTTTTCTGTGTAAGTTTATAAGTTTATATTGAATTTATATTGAACTTTTGCTTTTTTTTTTTTTTTTTTTTAAGTTTTAATTGTGAATTTTTTTTTTTTTTTTTGCATAGACGTACCTTTGTTCATTTATCCAGACTTTTATTCACAGATATATTCTCTTTCAATCTTATGTCTCTTTCAATCTATTACAATCAAGAGAAATCTTGGGAATATTTGAGGAGATATATCATCTGTGTAGATACTTAGATGTGGGTTAGATTGTCAGCACAATGTATGAGAGAGCCTGTGTGGACTAATGAATTATTTAATGTCTCTTCCATTACGCTCTGGTAGCATAATGGTTACTAATCGGGCTGCGAACCTCAGGGTCAGCAGTTCGAATCTACCAGCGGTTCCGCGGGAGAAAGATGAGGCTTTCTGCTCCCATAAAGATTTACAGCCTCGGAAACCCTGTACAGGGTCGCTATGAGTCGGAACTGACTCCACGGCACATAACAACAACAACTTCCATCAAATGCCTTTTTTGTGGTGGTTCTAGTTAAGAGAAGATGCAGATGGATTATAAAATTCAGACGTGAGTGATTGTTAATAGGGCTCATTGTGATTGATCAATTTGACCACACTTTGCTGGCTTTAAAGTGCTCCATCTCAGAAGCAGAAGGGGACTCTCAGTACCATTTAGAGGAAAGAGCCAAGAATGAAGCACATCCTTTGGATGCTAGGATCCCTGTGCACTTGACCCAGGGATAGACAATTTTGTCATTACAGGAGTAACAGAGGAGTGGAAGAGGAGCAGACGCATGAGAGCCAAGAACCAAAGCACCCTACAGCGTGATGGGCTTCCAAGGCTATGTAACAAGTCAAGTTGAGTACTTTTGAGCAACAGTCTCATTTGTGGAGTGTGGTACCTCCCGGCACTTAATTGGAGAACTACATTTGCTGACCCACAGAACTTTAACTTATCGCCTTTGGGTTGAAGCGTGTAGTAGAGTTGAGTGCCCTTTGGCATTTAGTAGCAGTCCTAAAATAACTTTGTAATATCGCCATAGCAGGCAGAGGCCAGACCAAAGGACCATGAGTCTGAGGGCATGCCAAACGACAGCCTATCGGAGCTGTGTCCTGAGTATTTCTGACCCAGAATTATAACCTGGAGTCCTGGTGTGGTGCTATAGCATAAGCACTGGACAGCTAACCACAGGTTAGAGGTTCAAACCCAGTAGCTGCTCCCTGGAAATCCTGTACACTGTTACTATGTGTTGTCACTGATTCCTCATTTAACAACAACTTTCCTAATAAACCCCAAAACTGTGAGTATGGTGTGTGACTTCTACGTGGCCATTGCAATAAACTCAGAATGCAGTTTAAGACTTAGAAAATCCTGCGGAAGAGATGCTTGGTGCTGCTTTCACTGCCTGTCACTCCATGTTGTTGTTTAAGTGCTGCTAAGGTAGTCTTGACTTAGGGCTACCCCATATAGGGTTTCCAAGGAGATAGGAACCTTGTGGTTAGAAGTCCAGTGTTTATCCTACAGCCATACCAGATTGTCATCCCATCAGAACAGTCTACTGTAATGCTTATGAGTTTTTACCAGTCTTATAGGTAAGAAGTATCTTACATTGCTTCCATTTATATTTTTATTGTTAATGAAATTGAAAATCATTTCATGTAGTGAAAACCCATTCCGTTTTCTGTTAATAAGTTATTGATTCATGTATTATCATATTCATGTATTATCATATTCGTGTACTATCATATTCGTGTACTATCATATTCGTGTACTACCATATTCGTGTACTACCATATTCGTGTACTACCATATTCTTGTACTACCATATTCGTGTACTATCATATTCGTGTACTATCATATTCGTGTATTACCATATTCGTGTATTACCATATTCGTGTATTACCCAT
This sequence comes from Chrysochloris asiatica, assembly GCF_000296735.1. Classification (NCBI taxonomy): domain Eukaryota; kingdom Metazoa; phylum Chordata; class Mammalia; order Afrosoricida; family Chrysochloridae; genus Chrysochloris; species Chrysochloris asiatica. The sequence goes on along the minus strand of NW_006408716.1, from coordinate 1,514,541 downwards.
ATTTGTGTACCATATTCGTGTATTATCATATTCGTGTATTACCATATTCGTGTATTACCATATTCGTGTATTATCATATTCGTGTATCATCATATTCGTGTATTATCATATTTGTGTCAGTTTTCAAACTGCTTTGGTTAATATTTAAGACTTCTTGTTATAATGATTAGATTATCCTTTTGCGTATGTTATTGTTATTAGCTGAGTTGAGTCAACTCTGATGCATAGAGACCTTATTAACAGAATAAATCACTTCCTGGTGCTGTCATCCTCAATCATGTGCTTGTCAACATTTGAGTTCAGTTTTGGAGCTATTGTGTCAATCCATCTCACTGAGGGTCTCCTGTGCCCGCTTTGTCCTCTACTTCACCAAACATGATACCCTAATTTTCAGACATAGATCAATAGACCTATCTTAGTCTGGAAGCTCCACTGAAGTTTATCAGCCACCATGGGTGATCCTATTGGTATTTGAAATACCAGTAGCACAACAATATGTAAGTCAGCATAGTATCACAAACTGACAGATGGGTGGTGGCTCTGTATATGGTTGGTTGGTTGTGTGCCGTGGAGTGGATTCCGACTCATAGCGACCCTGTATAGGGTTTCTGAGGCTGTAAATCTTTACGAGAGCAGTGAGCCTCATCTTTCTCCTGCAGTACAGCTGGTAGTTTCGAACTGATGACCTTGCGGCTCGCAGCCTGATTCGTAACCACTATGCTACCAGAGCTCCTTTTTGTATATAAGTTGTAAACATATTTAGGCATTTTGACATTTGTCTCTGTTATTTTTCCCCCCAATTAAAGGTTTATTTTAGGGTGGAGGACCCACTATGGTTGACTGATGGAAGGTCTGATACACTATCCAGACCGTCTATGACAAAGATTGAGAAATCAAGTGAAATGGATCTGGATGGCAATCCTGGAAATAAAAGCTTCAGATGAACAGATAAGGAAGTAGCTCCAATACGCATGAGAGGAAGACAGTGAGACAGTGAACAAAATAAATGAATGAAGAGGCATACAGAGCAATGAACTGCCAGTCTCAGGCAAGTAGAAACAAGATATCCGACTCTGTTCACTCAGAACTGCCAAAACACCTGCTCTGTGATTAGCAATAAGAGATGGGTGAGCTTCCCCTGACCTTGTGCAACCTTCTTAAGACCAGAAACGCAACTCCTCCCCTCACCACATCGGGGAGCTGGTCAACCCCTCATTCACTTCCAGTGCTGGGTTCATTTGATTTCCCCCCCTCTTTTTTCTGTCTCTCTTCTTAGGTCTTCCCTCCCATTCCCTTTGTTTGAACCCACTACAGGGGTTAGCAGTGCTTGCCCATGCCTCTCCCTGGTTGACAGTGTGCATTACTGAGGAGCAAGTACTGTGTTCCCATTGCAATTGTATTGGACATCTAATGCCTCTACCATTGGAGTTTTGTGTGGAGCTCTGGTAGCGTAGTGGTTACGAATTGGGCTGGGAACCGCAAGGTCACCAGTTCGAAACTACCAGCTGCTCCGCGGAGAAAGACGAGGCGTTCTGCCCCCGTAAAGATGAACAACCTCGGAAACCCTGTGCGGGGTTTCTATGAGTCGGAACTGACCCCACGGCACATAACAACAACAACAATAGGATAAGCACTGAACCACAAGGCTGGCTTGAACCACAAAGTGGGCAGTTCAAACTCACCAGCCGCACCTTGGAAACCCTATAGAGTCATTATGAGTTGGCATCTCCTTGACAGCACGTAACAACAAACACCTTGTCGTTGCTGTGTTGTTGTTGTTTTTTTTTTTTTCTCTTCTTAGTCCTTCCTTCTTCCCCCTTGTTTGTTTTCCTTTCATTTTTTAACCCCTCTAACCCTCCCGTCCTTTTTTTTTCCTTTCTGTTTTTACTAGCACCCACCCTACGCTTCCATGATGGCTCTGCATGCTCCCACACAGTAGGGGTAGCCAGGGCAATCATACAAGGCTTTCTTTGGGAAACCATATCCTATTCACCCTATACAGCTTTGTTCTTGCCCCTTCAGACACTTCTTTTGGTTCCTCAAACTCAATATTTAGAAGGAACACAATTTGAATCCTTCTGAGGATCCCAAACTGCTGTTTTGATGCCATGTAAATTGAAGAGTGCAGAATTCTTCAGCATGGGGATAGAAAAAGGAAACATCACCTTCAGAAAAGTATAGACCTACATGAAGGAAAGGTTGAGAAACAAAACTTCACATGTAACTGGAACCCTAGTAGCGGTACTTTTTTAGTTACCTTCATATTCTTTGTCAACACCATAATTCACCATCATACAAATGCTTTCTGGATCTTTCTTGATCTCTCTTATTGACTTCATCCTTGGAGGCCAGGATGGCCAAACTTCATCTCTCATATTTCAGACATATTACCAGGATGGAGCAGTCCCTGGAGAAGGCTATAATTTTTGATAAAGTAGAGGGTCAGAGAAAAAGAGGAAGAGCCCCAATGAGACAGTTTGGCACAGTGGCGGCAGTGATGGGCTCAGGTGTAGCAACAGTTGTGGGCTTGGCCCAGGACTGGGCAGTGTTTTGCTCTGCTGTGCATACGGTAATTATGAGTGAGTACAGACTCAATGGCACCTAACAACAACAACAGTTGCTTTCATATGCATATGAGGTGTTTGAAAATACCATGGTTTGAAAATATTTATGGAATCTTTCCTGTTTCTAGCTTCCTATTAGGGCAGTGAGTGTAGATTTGTTCACTTACCATTGCTGTGTTTTTCTTTTGTCTCCTTTTACAAGAGGCAAAAATTCAGGAAACAGTAAACACAAAACAACAACAGCAAAACACCCCATTGCGTCCTTAGTCGTCCTTGAAGTAAGGGTTGCCCATGTGAAGGAAATCTCGACAATAAGAGTAGACCACCTTCCTCACTTCTTTCTGACTGTAATGTAAATGTCTGGATTTGCTGCAGTCCTCTGTAATAATGGCATGATAACACAATACTAAAACCTTATAGGCTTCTGCTAAATTGTCTGCAGATGGCCACATTATTCTCTTCCCTGTATCTGCTCCTCATTTCAATGTGATTTTGTACTCTGTCTCTTCCCCCCCCCACCCCCCCACCCCCATTTCTTGAGTCTGGATTGAATTGATGCTTTGCTTTGGGCAATAGAAGCTACTGGAAGTTATGCTCTACCAGTTCCAAGTCTAGGTATAATGGGACATTTTTTAGTTCTGCTTGCTTTCCTTGATTTCCATATGGTGCTGTAGGATAAGCACTGGACTACTAACTGCAAGGCTGGCAATTCATTCACACTAGTCACTCTCAGGAATTTGATACAGAGTCACTAGGAGTCAGAACTGACTTGATAGAACAAAACATCAATAAAAAGAGAGTAAGTTAGAATTAGTTTGTTGATGGAGTCTCTGGGTTGGGTGGTGGTGGTGGTAGTGCGCCGTGGAGTTGATTTCACCTCATAATTACCCTGCATAGGTTTCCAAGGCTGTAAATCTTTCCAGGAGCAGAAAGCCTCATCTTTCTCCAGAGGAACTACTAGGAGCTTTGAACCGCTGACCTTGAGGTTAGCCCAACTTGTAACCACTATACTACCAAAACTCTTTAATGCACACATATAGTCCAATATAAATAGAGCATATAGGAAGCATAGTTATAGACATTTTCTAGACATAACCAAATACTTTGTGGGATTGTGAGTTTAGAACAATTTGTTTAGTTGAAACAATATAGTCCATAAAGATATATTCTACATCCTATTTTGGTAAGTAGTGTCTGGGATCTTAAAAGCTTTTGCTCTGCCAGCAGTATAGCAAGACCTGGGGACTCCTGAGCCCATGGACAGGAACACAGTCGCAGAGAGTGAAGCATCCAGCTGATGTGAAGTGAGGGGAGATGCACATGAACACCCATACTTGCAGATAGTACCCATTTGACCTAGCTCCAACAGCTGGATGATCAGAACTTGACTAGAGAAAGAAAGAAGAAAAAAAGAGTGTAATCTGCTACAATTTGATGAACTTGGCCTATACTTATGCATGTAGTAGCTCAAAAGAGGGAACGAATCTTTACAGCAAGGCTCATTCCCACCCCCGCTGTACACAGAGTTGACTGGGATGGGCAACTTAGACATTGGCTACCCAAAATGGGTTGGGGGGGTGGAGAGGCAACAAAGGCAAGAAGAGACTGGCTTACAAATTTCAAGAGGGAGCCTAGATCCAGAGGGTGCAGGGGAAGATAGAATCTTCCACTGAGTGGTTTCCCACCTATCTAGATGGGACTGGTGAAAGGAGATGGGGATAAGACTCTTGTGGTTCAATGGTGAATAATTACTATCAGGACTGACTGTGAATATTGCAAATGTAAAGGTAGACATTCTGTAGCAAAAGGAGGGGAGTGATTGATCTTGCAGTCCAGGAGTGGAGGACCCTGGGACCATCAAGGGAAATGAGCAGAGTGTGGGACCCTATCCAGAGAAGCAGTGACACCAGAGATGGAGGCAAAGATGATGACATGGAGAGATGGAGCAGCTGGGAACTCTAGACTCAAGGAGGGAGAGGGGCTGTGTGCTGATGGCCTGGGGTCAGACTTGCAGGATATACCCTTTGGTTGTTTGAATGATTATATATTCCTGAGTGCTTCAGTGTACATCAAAAAGAAACAACAAAACAAAAATAAAAACAGAGGGATTGGAAGCAAATGCTGTGGAATGATGATGCATGGAGGAAATTAATCATTGCAATGAAATGAAACACGATAGGATAAATGTAAAGCTGATGCTTTCCCATGTAAACTATTATTCAATTCACAATAAAAACTTATGAAAAAAAAAAAAGACTTTTGCTCTGAGGTACAACTGCCACTGAGTCAGTTCCAACACATAGTGATCCTGTCTAGGGCTTTTGAGGCTGTAAATATTTATGAGAGCAGAAAGCTTCATCAGTCTCCTGAGGAGCAGTTGGTGGATTTGAACCGCTGACCTTGTGGTTAACAGCCCAACAAGCAACTGACTGTACCACCAGGACTCCTTAAGATACAACTTGTTAGTTGTCGTTAGATGCCATTGAGTCAGTTCTGACTCGTAGCGACACGACGATATGCCACAGAATGAAACACTGCCCCAACCTGCACCATCCTCACAGATTTTCAGGTGTTGAGTCCATTATTGCTGGCACCATGTCAGTCCATTTCTTTGGGGTCCTTCCTCTTTTTCACTGACACTCCACTTTTCCAAGCATGGTGTCCTTCTCCAGGGACCTGTCCCTCCTAATGACATGTCCAAAGTACAAGAGACAAAAACTTGCCATTCTCACTTCTAAGGAGCATTCTGGTATACTTCCTCCAAGATAGGGATGTTTGTTTTTCTAGCAGTTCATGGTACCTTTAATATTCTTCTCCAACATTACAATTCAAATGCATCACATCTTCTGTGGTCTTATATCCATTTTCCAACTTTCATATGCATATGAGCCTTAGATCAGACACACTTTCGTTCTCAAAGTAACCTCTTTGCTCTTTAACACTTTAAAGAATTCTTTTGCAGCAGATTTGCCTAATGCAACCTGAACTTTAATTTCTTGAACAAAGCTTCCATGAGCGTTTATAGTGTATCCAAGCAAAATGAAGCCATTGACAACTTCAATATTTATCTGTTTACCATGATATTACTTATCAATTGTGAGAATTGGCTTCCTTTCCATTGAGGTGCAATCCATACTGAAGGCTTTCAGCAAAGAAGATTGTGTCATCTGCATATTGTAGGTTATTAATGAGTCTTCTACCAATCCTGATGACACTTTTGTCTCCATATAATATAGCTTCTTGGATTATATGTTCAGCATACAGATTGAATGAGTATGATGGAAGGATACACTCTTGCTGCAACTCTTTTCCTGGTTTTAAACCATTCAGATCTTCTTGCTCTGTTTGAAATACTGCCTCTTGGTCTATGTACAGGTTCCTGATGAGCACAATTAAGTGTTTTGGAATACTCATTCACCACAGAGTTTGTTATGATCCACACAGTCAGATGCCTTTGCATAGTCAGTAAAATGCAAGTAAACATCTTTTTGACATTCTCTGCTTTCATCCAACATCCATCTAATGTCAGCAATGATATCCCTCATTTCATGTCCTCATCTGAATTGGACTTGAAATACTGGCACCTCCCTCCTGATGTATTGCTGCAACCACTTTTGAATTACCTTAAACAGGATTTTACTTGCATGTGATATTAATGTTACTGTTAGATGACTTCCACATTCTGCTGGTCACCTTTGGAATGGGCACACATATGGATCTTTTACAATTGGTTGGCCACGTAGCAGGCTTCCAAATTGTCTGGCATAGACAAGTGAGTAAGTACCTCCAGAGCTGCATTAGTTTGCTGAAACATTTTGATTTGTATCCTGTTTGTTCTTGTAGTCATTATTAATTATATATAGGAAAATTGAAAGCCATCAAAAATGAAATAAACACATAAAAATCAATATCCTAGGTGTTAGTTAGCTGAATGAACTGGCATTGGCTAAATTCAATTGATTTATATGCTTACTATTTATATGCTTGCTAGATCAGAAATAACAAACTGAAGTGAAATTATATTACATTCGTCATCAAAAAGAATATTTCGAGATACATTCTGAGGTACAATGCTGTCCGTGATAGGATAATTTCAATGTGTTTGCAAGAAAGACCAACTAATATGACTACTATTCAAATGTATGCATCAACCATTAAAGCCAAAGAAGAAATTGAAGATTTTACAACTTTTGCAGTCTGAAATTGACGAAATATACACTCAAGATGTCTGGTGATTGAAATGTAAAAGTTGCAAACAAAGAGGATGGATAAATAGTTGGAAAATACTGCCATGATGAAAAAAACACCCCCAGTGATCACATGATACCATTTTTTCAAGACAAACAATATGTACATATTGCTGTTGTTAAGTGCCATTGAAATGGATCTGGATAATAATGACCCTGTGAAGGGTTTCCAAGTTGGCAAATTTTGTGGGCATCATTCTACTAGAGTTTCACATATCCAAAGAGCTATGAATTGATTTTGAGAGAGGCATTCTTAAATACAGTTGTGGTGTGCCTTTTTCAAATAGATTGGAATATATGCAAATATATACAAAGCCCACAAAGGTATAAAAAGACTTATACTAGCAGAAACATTACTAACATGAATTAAAAAGGACTTATCGTTTATAACTTGAACTTAGACTTTTGGGTATCTAAATTTCAATGGGCAGGAAACAGAATAAAAGATTATACTTGGAAGTTGTTGTTGTTGTTAAGTGCTATCGAGTCGGTTCCGACCCACAGCGACCCTGGACAGGGTTTCCGAGGGTATACTTGGATAGGTAGATGCATAACCATATCATCTACAACGTTATTCACAATAGCAAAAAGATGGAGACAATATAAATGCTCATCAGTGGAAGAATGGATAAACAAACAGAAACAATGGAATATTTGTTGTTGTTGTTGTTGTTATGTGCCATGGAGTCAGTTCTGACCCATAGTGATCCTGTACAGTGTTTCCAAGGCTGTAAATCTTTACGGGAGCAGAAAGTCTCATCTTTCTCTTGAGGAACAGCTGGTAGTTTCAAACTGCTGACCTTGCGGTTCGCAGCCCAATTCGTAACCACTATGGTACATGTTAATAATGAGGAACTGAAAAATACTTCAAAACATGGTTTAAACGAGGACACTATGCTAAGTGAAATTAGTCACAAAATAACAAATATTGTATGAGACCACAATTGTAAAAAGTCAAGAAAAAATTTTCACACTGAAAGTAACATTCTTTGATAGTTACCAGAGGTGGTAGGGAAGGGAGAGTAATTCATTTGCTAAAGGGTAGAGATATGTTAACTTGGGCGACCAGGAAGGCAATCTACGATAAGAAGGGGGTTGGCAGAAGAATGATGAAGTTAGGAGAAGACATGGGGACGAGTGCAAGACTTCAAAGGAACAGAGATAAATACTGTTATATACACACTCCTACAATGATAAGGATCTATGGGTAGGAGGACTGGTGTGGCACTGTAGGATAAGCACGGGACGGCTAACTGCAAGGTCAGTGGTTCAAATCCATTAGCTGCTCCTTGAAAATCCTGTACAGAGTTCCTATGAGTCAGAACTGATTCATCAGCACTTGACAACACTGGGTAGATACATACATAGATAGATACATAGGCTTAATGGGTATGGGAGGGAGAGTAGGAGTATACCCACAAATGTATAAAAGTTTGACAGGTGATATGTATACACTGGTTTTCATCTTTGTTGCAAACATATCCATGAATATGATGGAGCGTACAGTGGGGGAAATTACTAAAACATCTTAGACATTACCAAACACCTTGAGAGAATGAGTTTCTGAGCTTAGGGACTCTGGACCATAGTCTCAGAACACACCATAGTCAACTGGCATTACATAGCACCCAAAGCTAATGTTCTATATCCTTCTTTGGTGAGTAGTCACTTGGATCATAATAGCTCATGAGTGGCGGCCATTTAAGATACAACTCTTCGTCCCCTTGTCTAAAGGAAAGAAGAGTGATAAAAAGTGAAGTCACTTAGAAACAATTAGTCCGATGTACTAATGGACCACGTGAACATCAGTGTCCATGTCCCTGAGACCAGTACCAACTGCTCTGAAAAGGGAGCATATTAGAAGATCCTGGGTAGAATGGGAAAAAACTGTGGAACAAAACTCAAAATCATAAAAACAAATCAGCTTTACTGATTTGAAGTAACTTTACTGAGTAATTTGAAGTACATGTACTGAGAAAGTACATGTATGGTCCTTGGTCACCCTTCAGGTCTGAAACTGAACTCATACTTGAGACTCACTTTTCAGCCAAGTAATACATAGGTAGACTGTTGTTGCTGTTAAGTGTTGTCAAGTCATTTCTAAGTTATAGTGACCATGTATAGGGTTTCCAAAGAGTGGCTGGTGAGCTTGAAATATTGACTTAGCTGTTCAAACCGACCTTGCAGTCCATTGCATTAATCCGCAGTGTATCACCAGGACTTCACATAGGTAGCTAGGGGGACAATGTCATAAATGAGTTATGCAACCGATACACTGGTTAACCACTCAAGATCAGAAGGGCAGCATTTCCATAAGGACAAAATTAAGAAAGGTGGGAAGAGAAGGAGGATTGGAAATAAGAGGCACAGGGAGGAGGTGGGAAAGTGATTTTTACATGGAGAGGATTATAATTATTGACATGAAATGAAGTGTATGATTTGTTGAACATAAAACTCATCATCTGCTCTAAAAACCTTCGGTCAATTTATAATAAAGAGGTTTAAAAAAAAATAACAAGAGCTGTTCATTTTAAAATACAGACAATAAGGAAGGAAATCTCAGATGGTAAAGTCACAAATTCAGAGGGCAAAGCCAAGAATATTGAGAACCATGGACTTCTAAACCACTCTCATAATCAGTAGAGGACAAGAGATTAGCGGTCTTGTCCCAGGGAGCAGAACTGGGCTCTAAACACCTTTCATATAAGCACATTAGTCAGCTGATTTCTGCTGTTGTTGCTATATGCTGTTGCATCAATTATGACTCATAGCAACCCTGTATAGGCTGTAAAACCTTCTCTTTCTCCTGTGAATCAGCTGGTGGATTTGAACTGCTGAGCTTGTGGTTAGCAGCCCTGTGCATAACCCACAGCAGGATGTTAGGATTTCTGTGGACCAATTTTCCCTTCTGTAAATAGGAGTGTTTCTTGTGGTCTTTCCTGTCCTTTGTCTCATAATAATTTCTTAAATATATGGAGGCAAGTTCCTTTTACTGGATGTAAATCAAGGGAACCTAGACTGTGGAGGAATGACATGGATGGATGAAAGTTTTGGAGATTTGGGAATTTGGAGTTGGGAATTAAATGTAGTTTTCAAGTGGGAAGGTTATGAGTAATAATGGCCAGAGTGTGAAGGATTATTTGTAAAAATATTGATAATTATTCTTTTCATTTTCTTTGTTCCTCCCATCAAGATGATTCACATCTTGATTCTTGGACTTGTTCTCATTGCTGGGCAGGCATCCAAGGGAGTGAGTAGAAATATGTTTAAGTTTTTTTGAAACTTAGTCTCAGAATCTCTTGGCTACCTGCCTAGTAATGAGAACAAATCCAACTAGTCACCTGGGTGATTAGGAACCACATGGGACAGTCAGTCCAGGTGTGCCAGCCAAACTATTAGACATGTAAGACAGTAAAAGTAAGCCCACATCAGTAAATCCGGCCCCTAGCTGATGTGCTGATCACAAATGCCTGAATAATCTTTGCTGAGAAGAGTTGGGCCAGACCTGCTGCTGTTGAGACCTGTCAAGTTGGTTCTAACTCATATTGACCCTTGATAGGGTTTCTGAGGCTATCCTTTTATTTTAGGGGAACAGGAAGCCTCATCTCCCTCCCCTGGAGTAGCTGGTAGATTCAAACTGCTGACCTTGTGATTAACATTCCGACTCATGATCCATTACGTTACCGGATCTCCTAATAGACCAGAACAATTTTCCAACTAATCTGCACACATATGAGGTAATAAATGGTTGTTGAATGAACCACTAAGTTATTATTATTATTATTTTTAATGTAGCAAAAGTCAGCAGATACAATACTAAATGTGGAAGGATAAATAATAAACTGGTTCCAGATAACATTACTGGCCAGCTGAAACCATGCAAGCAGATACCTCCTCTGGGTATCTTACACGGAACAAATAAAACTCCTTCATTTGTTTCAGGCAGTGTAAGCATTTCTGTTATATGCAACTGATTTTGTAGCCAAATAACTAAGCTGATTTTTTTTTTCCTGGGTTTACTTCTCTGTTTACTGAAATGTAGCTGAATTTACTCAAGTCACACAATGCATTGCTCAATTCATGGAACAATATGCATTCTCAGAGAGTGAAATAAATTGTTAAATTAGTGATTACATGATTTGACCACCTGATACTGATGATCCTATTTTCTTCATCTTCATCAAACATCATTTGTGAGATTCAAGACAATATTTCAAACTGTTTCAGTCATTTAACTTAAAAAAGTGTCTTTCAAAGATGAAGTTTCATTCATTTTTTTGTTTCCTGCCTTTTCAAACATGGGTGCTTGATTTATGAGGTATTTGCATTGCACTTTCAACCTTTTTGTTTTCTAGAATAAAATTGCAGACAAATTGGACATTACTACTAGCATCAACTGCTAATGGATGAAGTATTTAACTCAAACTTTTTTTGATTTATCCTAGAATTATTAGTTTTAACAATTTTATGTTCACAAACTTTCTGGACCCAATCCCAATCCCTCAAATAGAAAAAAAAAAAAAAAATGATGCATTGGAACAACAGAGATTATTGCTGGTTGTTGTTAGCTTCCATTGAGTTAGCTCTAGACTCATGGTAACCCCATGTGCAATGGAACAAAATACTGCCTGGTCCTATATAATTTTCAAGATTGGTTGCTGATTGGATCATTGTGATCCATACGACTTTCACAGGGCATGAAAGTGAACTGCCAAGTCTTTCTTCTTAGTCCACGTTAGTCTGAAAACTGCCAAGACCTGTTCAGCATTGCAGTAACATGCACGTCTCCACTGACAAATGAGTGATGTATGGGGCAAACATGAACCTTAGGTTCCCCTCATGGAAGAGAATTTTACCATGGAACCACCAATGATTGCCCTGCCCCATGAGAAATTGTTGCTGTTGTTGAGTGCCGTCAAGTCAGTTCCAACCCATAGCAATCCTCTATAGGGTTTCAGAGAAGCAGCTGGTGGCTCAAACTGACTTTGCAGTCCAGCACATTAACCAACAGTGCCACACTAGGGCTCTTCTAAGAAATTAGAGCTATGTAATTGCACTGTCTGTCTTGGTGTAGTGTTGTAGAATAAGCATTGTACCACAAGGTCAATCTGAGCCACAAAATAGGCAGTTCAAGCTCACCAGTTGTTCCTTAGAAACCCTATACTGAGTCAGAACCGACTCCACAGCACATAACAACAACAACAACAGGGTCACTAGGAGTTGGAACTGACTTGATGGCATATAACAACAGCAACAATTTTCTGGGTGCCCAACACAAACTATTATTCCATACAAGAGTGGGATAATGTGTTATTACAAAAAAATATATATACAAAACCCAAAAAACCCTTAAAATTAGATATAAAATACCAAGAACTCTTTTATGATAACCAAATTTAACTTTATTGTATCTTGTTTTTGTTAAGTGCCATCAAATTGGATCTGATACATACCAGCCCTGTATAGGGTTTCTGAGTAGCTGGTGGATTTGAACCAACAGCCTGTGGTTAGCAGTTCAGTACTTATCCTACAGCACCATACCAGGACTCCAAGGGAATCTTAAATTGAGAAAAACATTTCAGTGGTGGGGTATCAGGGCCATAGACTTAAAGAAACTGGGGCAAGTCATTTAAACGTATCCCATTTCAATTTCTCACCAGTAGAATTGGGTTGATTATGATCTAGTCTCTTTACATGGGCATTATGAGACTAAAATGGGCAGGGAAGAGCTTTGGAAATGAAGACAATGAAGTAGGAATTATTTGTGCATTACTGTTATTGTTAAGTGTTGTTGAGTCCGTCCGACTGATAGTGACCCTGGATAGGGTTTCCAAGGAGTAGTGATGGGTTTGAACCATCAATCTCGTGGTTAGCAGTTCTGTGCTTATCTTGCAGCACCACACCCGAACTCCACAAAATACATTAATAAAATGCCAATGGTCAATACAAGAATACAGCATTGTTTGCTCCTGGAAATTTTATTTGCCTATAAATAATAATATATAAGGTGTGGGGCACTTAGTCCTATCATGAACGTTATTCTAGTTTTGCAATAGTTTTTATGTATGTGGGTTTTGTTGTTTTGTGTGTGTGTGTGTTTGCATTTCTAATTACTGAATCTGAGTGTTGAATGTCCCTGATAAGGTTTCAAGGGGAAACCTTGGGCCCTCATGCTGTGAAAATGCTTTGCTAAATGGCTTGTGTCTGATCAAGCATGGAAGAGGAGAAAAGCAGCAGGGGGTGATAGAAAAGCTGCAGATTTGTTGTCATGTTTGGATTTATAGAAGAGATGCTAGCCCTCAAATTGGTAACTACATCCGTAGCTATTAATGGTGGTCCGCATCTATATTAGAGTACAACTGTGCTCCATAGAGTTTCAAATGGCTGGTTTTTCAGAAATAGGTCACCAGGTTTCACTTCAAAGAAGCCTCTGTGTGTACTAGAACCTGTACTGTCCAGTTAGAAGCCAAGTGTGTCAACTGTTTGCACTTCTCGGTGACTCCCTCCAATTGCAAGGAAACACTTGTTGCCTACAGTCGACACCTGATGTGAATAGAGAAAATAAAAGTTCTAACAAGAATGTGCCCTCAATTCAAAGGTAGGGAAGAAGTGGCAAGGAGGTATTGATACATAGAATGAAGATATAACACCGTTCACACGTTCAAAATAAAAAGAAACAAAAATGTGGGAACTATGCATAAGTTAAAGTAATTGAAGAAAACAACAACACACAAACAAAACAAAAACTCAAAATCTGGGTTTAGATGAGGGAATGAAGAAGAGGGTGCATATTCAAGCTGGGATGATGGTTGTGAACAAGGGAGGTAGAAACAGAGATAATAATCTACTTTTGTTTCTCTATCATGGTGTCAGCTCTAGGTTATGTGATTTTACCTACAACAGCTGGAAAACAGTAGTCCAAAGGCAATTTTAGATGCAATAGTGTCCATAATGTCGTTTCAGATTACCGAACATTTGGACACTGGGGGACCTTGATATGGTAGCGGGTGGGATGACATGATGACAAGGAGACCCACTCTTGAGAGTAGAGAACAGATTCCCTCTGCCTCCATGGAATAGAGTTTCGTACATTTTAGACTTGGGTAAAAATATATTCTCATCAACTGGCCCAAAGTGATAAGTATATGAAGACAAATGGTGTTTGTTCATATTATTGCAGAAATGACTGAGAAGTGTTTTTTCCTCTCCTATTTGGTAGAGATGAGGTTGTCTGCTCCAATAAAGATTTACAGTTTTGGAAGCCTGATATAGGGTTGCTATGAGTCGGAATGAACTCCATGGCAGTGGGTGTTTGTTTGTTTTATTTGGTAAACCAAGCTGATTCTTTCCAAAGAGAATGGCATTAATGAATCCATTCATTCACTTAGCAGCACAAATTTCTCCAGTAGCTCCTTGGTACCTGGCATTTCACTGGGTGGTAAATAAAAGAAAATGTTTCTGCCTACATGGATCCAACATTTTATTTTAGAGAAGTTAAAAATAAGTCGTGGAAACAAAGGAATAATATCCTATTAGATAGTGATGTGTGCTGTAAATGGTCAGTATTGTTAAGTGCTATCACTCAGCTTAAATGTTCAGTGTTGTTAAGTTCTATCAACTCCTAAGTGCTGTCAGCCTTCTATAGGGGTTTCAAGGAGCAGCTGGTGGCTTTGAATTGTCGCTCTTGTGATTCACAGTCCAGTGCTGATCCAACAAACTACACCAGGAGTCCACTGTAAATGGTTGTTGTTGTAGTTAGGTG
>NW_006408716.1:1497138-1497773 GCF_000296735.1 Chrysochloris asiatica | reverse complement strand
ATTGGTTTTGCAGAATTCTATCATGCATTCTCCAGAATTATTTCTGTCACCAAGGCTGTATTTTCCAACTACTGATCCTTCCTCTTTGTTTCTAACCTTTGCATTCCAATCACCATTAATGATCAATACATCTTGATTGCTTGTTTGATCAATTTCAGATTAAAGAAGTTGGTAGAATTCTTCTATTTCATCCTCACTGGCTTTAGTGGTTGGTGAGTAAATTTAAATAATAGTGGTATTAACTGGGCTTCCCTGTAGGCGCATGGATAGTATCCTTTCACAGACAGCGTTGTACCTCATGACTGAACTAGATATGTTCTTTTTGAGGACAAATGCAACACCATTCTTCTTCAATTTGTCATTCCCGGCATAGTAGACCATGTGGTTGTAAGGTTCAAAATGGCCAATACCAGTCCATTTCAGCTCACTAATGCCTAAGATATCGATGTTTATGCATTCTATTACATTTTTGACAACTTCCCATTTTCCCAGATTCAAACTTTGTACATTCTATGTTCCGATTTTCAGTGGGTGTTTACAGCTGTTTCTTTTCATTTTGAGTTGTGCCCCATTAGCCAATGAAGGTCCTGCAGGCTTTTCTCCTATGAGATTTACTCCATTCACATTATCATGGT
>NW_006408716.1:1493994-1496658 GCF_000296735.1 Chrysochloris asiatica | reverse complement strand
TAACAACTACACTACAACAGTGACATGAAATGACAGTTGGTGGGATTGAAGAATTTCTTTCTTAGAGAGGACATATGACCTGATATCTTAGTGATAAACATAATGGAAACGTATATACATAGGGCTCAAATCATTGGCATTTTATTGTCTTCAGTATAGTCCATATAACAGAGTATCTGGAGGTGACAGCTTATTTTGCAGAAGTAATATCAAGAACAGAGACTATCATTCTGACTTTTCCTTTTTAATGTTGGATTTTCCTATCATGATGACTATATGCCCATTGTGTCTCTAGCTGTTACATATGCTTTCAAGTTAGAAAGAAAGGGAATGGCATTATCTGATCTGTGGGGATCTAATGCAAAAAGAAACTGCAAGGACCCTTGTTTAAAAGCAGTACAAATGTAATGCTAAAAGTACTACATTTTAGAGATTTTTCCATTAAAACATTTTATTACTTATAAAATGTAATAGTGATACATGAGTAACAAAGTAAACTTAAAAACAGAGAAAACACTATTTTGATATCAGATTGCTGTTACAGACCCATAGGGTTTTAAAGTCTGTAAACTTTCAATAGTGCCCAATGCCTTGAGGTTCTGTGGTTCCGGTGCCCAACCAATTGCTGGAGATCCATTCTATCTGCCATGTCTTGAGCTTGAGTCTGTACTGTTACCCTACATGTTTCTGCTGCCCCTATACATGCTCCATTGTCCCACCAGACTTTACTAGTTCAAAGACAAAATGACCAAGAATTTCAAAATGGCAATAGCAGAAGTGTTCCTGTGACTACACAGGTCACATGCCTTTGAAGTCAGCTCTGGTGCCCATGAGATATGGTTGTTTTTTTCGTTTGTTTATTTGTTTTAATTGAGAAAAGAAAAACATTTCTAGAAGTCTCTGCTAATGCCTTATTGTCCCTGTCACATGTATCTTGCTGTAAGATACTCTGAAAGAGTAATGATTTTCCTGCTCCTTTAAGAGAGGTAGGAGTCCCTGAGGGGTATAGACAGCTCGTATGTTCAGCTGCTAAATGAAAGGTTGGGGTTTGGAGTCCACCCAGAGGAGTCCAGAAGAAAGACACAGATTTTCTGAAAATTTTTCCGTTTAAAATCCTATGGAGTGCAGTTTTCCTCTGAAACACAGGACTGCTTTTAGTTGGAATCCATTCAGTGGCAGTTGGTTTATAGTGAAAGCAGACAAGGTTTGGACATGAATGTTGGTTTAGCCAGACAACAGTTTTCTGTAGGCAACTGCAAGATCATTTATGATAAAATGGTACTTTTGTTGTTGTTGTTAGTTGTCATCAAGTTGATTCCAGCTCATGGTGACCCACAGTGGCTGAAAAGAACTCTATAGGGTTTTCAAGGCTGTGACCTTTCAGAAGCGGATCACTAGCCCTTACTTCCATTGGGTGGGTTTGAACCACCAATCTTTTGGTAAGCGGTTCAGTGCTCAATCATGTATGTGGTATTGTGAGATGGAAACCAACATGTGTGTATGCTTGTGTGTGTGTGTGGGGAGAGGGTAAGTCAGAGGGCTGTAAGAGGCCAAAATGGTTAGGGCACAGTGAAGGAAAATATAAATCATTAGACATATAGAACCAGGTATTCTGTAACCTCAAAGTCTCAGTGTTTCTGCCAAGGATTTAGTTCCCAGAAAACAATAAAAATCTCTTACATTATCTGAGTAGAAATGAAATGTTTGGTGGAATATTATGTAGCTTACAGAACAATTGAAAAGCCTAGGTGAACAGTTTAGATGTAGGGTAGAGAGAAACAAAGCAAAGCTGTTGTACTAGAACTGGAACTGAGATAAGCACTGGACTGTGAGCTACAAGGTCTGCAGTTCAAGCCCAGCAGCTAATATGCAAGAGAAAGAGGAGGGGTTTTTTATTTGTTTGTTTTTTTTTTTCTCCCACAAAGATTAAAAAGCTTCTGAAACCCTATGCAGAGTCTCCATGAGTCAGAACCAACCCCACAGCATTTAATGACGATAGTAATCAGGTTAGCCTTGGTGAAGAAAATTCCAAGGTTTGAATTCATGAATAGCTAGCTGTCATCTCTGTGACCTGAGCCATTTTGTTAATGAGCCCGAGCACCGGTGTTGTTGGTGGAGCTTTCTGACTTACACTGAGTGTATAAAGAAACTCAATGATTGGTCAAGAGTTTTTTCTAAAGTTAAAAAATATATATATATATGTCTGACCATCTAGTAAAACTATTGTCCACTTCTTCGTGGGAAAAAAAAAAAGAAAGGCCAAGATGTACCACTCAAAGTTATAAACACTGGAAGAATTTCTCTTACCTACTGTCTTGAACCCTTGAGTGGAACTGTAATGGCACCGAAATTTAAATGCAGTTGGTATCAATAAATTGTGCAGAGGTATATGACAACCTGGTTCCAATTTAATCCCTTCCTAACAGAACATGCGAACACTGAATGGTTTAAAATTAAGAAAGGTGTGTGACAAGGTTGTATTCTTTTACCATATTTATTCAGCTGTATGCTGAGCAAATAATCTGAGAAGCTGTGTTTTATGAAGAGAAACGTGACATCAGGATTGGAGGAAAACTCATTAACAACCTGCGATATGCAGATGATACAGCCTTGCTTGCTGAAAGTGAAGAGGACTTAAAAACATTTACTAATGAAGATCAAAGA
>NW_006408716.1:1491917-1493218 GCF_000296735.1 Chrysochloris asiatica | reverse complement strand
AGGTAAATTAGTATGGTGTGAGATTTGCTGCTAGAACATGATAGTGACCTCTTGGAGTTCAGTGCTTCATACTCTACTTCTGTTTGTTTATGATGTGCTGTTAAAAAAGGCCTGATTTTGTGATTATGTAGATCAGATGACTCTGATGGAAACCCTTGGTTTCACCTTCATCTCATGTCCCTTGGTCATTGACCAAGACCCAATATTATAAATCAACAACAATTAAGGAAAAGAAAATATGCATGGATTTACTCCAAACCATGAAATTTCTGTTGCTTTTGTACTGTTGACAATTGTCCTGAGCTCTACAAAGTATCTTAATCCTCTACAATACTTTTACTATTTTTGGATTCCGAGGTCATTAAATTGTAGGACAACCTGGACTACCTCAAAACCCTGGCTTACTTTTTGTTACAGTTGTTGTTAGGTGCCATGAATTCAGTTAAGACTTATATCAACCCTGTATTGGTTTTCCAAGGCTTTGGGGGAGCAGAAAGTCTCATCTTTCTTCTGTGGAGTTCCTGGATGGTGTGAACCACCAACCTTGTAGTTTGCAATCCTGTGCTTATCCTACTGAGCCACCACACTCCCCTTTCATAAGCTGACAATACCTACTATTTAGATACATTTATCCAATATGCACATTCAGACTGAGAAGGCATCAAGATCACAGACTAGGTAGAAAGAGTGAACAGACCCTCTACAACAAAGATTTGGCAAACCAAATTAAACAAATACAGATCATAGCACTGGAACCTTGAGAGTCGATGAAGGAATAAAGAAGTGGATTGAATGCTTACTAGGAGAGAAAGCTGAACAGATAAGGCAAAATAAAAAGAGTCAAACTAGTGACCTGTGCTGGCTGACCACATGTGGCTCAGTCATCTTAAGCTTTTGTGGGTGGCTTCAGAGACAAGGATACGTATTGGTAATATGGTGGCTTGCAAAGTAAAGAAGACAGCAACAATGTCCATACAGCCCAGCTACAATCACACCTTCTATAACTCCAACAATTGAGAAAGAGTCAATATCAGTTGTGATACATTGGAACAATGACAAGAAACAACATCAGCCAAGTCCATTCTACTGAAGTGCATGAACAGAGACCAGAGAATGGTGCACAAGCTCATTTCTAATCACAGCCACCAGGAGGCAGTTGGTGACTGCCTGAAAATACAACATACAGTCATCAACAAGAGAAGTACAACACCACCACAATGTCTAAAACACCAGTAGACAATTTCTGTTTATATGAAGAAACAAAACAGTGGCTAAAAACAAGTGACCAAGAGGCAGAGCTG
>NW_006408716.1:1471801-1490387 GCF_000296735.1 Chrysochloris asiatica | reverse complement strand
CAACCAACTTGATCTCACAGATTTATTCAGAGCACTCAACAACAGTACAATACATATTCTCTCCAGTGCACATAGAACATTTCCAGAATTGACCATATATTAGGTCACAAAGCAAGCCTCAAAAAATTAAAAATATTAAAATACTACAAAGCATCTTTTCAGATCACAATTAGAAGTCAACAGTAGGAAGATCAAGGAAAATAAATCAAATACATGGCGATTGAATAACACCCTACCTAAAAGCTACTGGGTAATAAAACAAATTTAAAAGGAAATAACTTCCTTGAATCAAGTAACAGTGAAAACACAACATATGAAAACTTTTGTGACACAGAAAAACCAGTGCATAGAGGGAAATTTATAGCAATAAATGTACATATCCAACAAGAAGAACCAAAGCCAACACATTAGCATGATGTCTTCAACAATTAAAAAAGGACCAGTAAAGTAAACCTTGTTAAGTGCCATCGAGTTGGTACCAACACAAAGTGACCCTGTATAGGGTTTCTAAGGAGTGGCTTGTGAGCTTGAACTCCTGAATTTGTGGTTCAAAGAGACCTTGCAGTTCAGCATATTAACCCACAGTGCCACACCAGATACCAAAGTAATCCTAAAGCTACTAAGAGAAAAGAAATAATAAAGACTAAATCAGAAATAAATGAATTAAGAAACAGAAAAAACAAAACAGAAAGACACGTTTCCTTAGTTCTTTAAAAGGATTAATAAAATTGACAAACCATTGGCTCGTCCAATAAAAGAAAAGAAAGAGGAGATGAAATTATATGGGTGATGTCACAACTGAACCAATGGAAATAAATATGGATAATAACAGAATACTGTGAGGAATTATACTCCAACAAATTGTAAAATCTACAAGAAATGGATAAATGCATAGGAAAACATGACCTGCCTAAAGTAACATGCAATGAAAACATGAACAGACGTATAACAAAAGAAGAAATTGATTAGGTAATTTGAAATTTCCCACCAAAACAAAAAACAGGTCTAGATAGCTTTATGGGTGAATTCTACCAAACAATCAAAGAAGAGCTAACACCAAGTCTACTCAAACTACTCCAAAACACGGAAAACGCTCTACTCCAAAACTCAGGAAAACTCCTGAATACATTTTATGTAGCGGGATAGCCCTCATGCCCAAACCAGGCAACTATATCACAAAGGGGGAAAAAAAAGACTGATATCAATCTTGAATTGGTGTCCTGGAGTGGTGTTGTAAGAAAAGGTCAGTTTGAACTATAAGGTCGATAGTTTCAAAGTCACCAGTTGTTCCTCAAAAACTCTATACAGGGTCACTGTGGGGTCAGAACTAACTCAATGACACTTAACAACAACCATCCATCATGAATTGTTGTTGTTAAGTGCCATTGAGTCTGTCCCAATTCATAGTGATCCTGTATAGGTTTCCAAGGAAATATAGAGGCTAAAATTCTCTGTATAATTCAACATTTAAAAAAAATGATAAATACATCATGACCAAGTGGAATTCATTCCAGGGATGCAAGGATGGTTTACTATTAGGAAAACAATCAGTGTAATCCACCACATAAATAAAACAAAGGAAAACAACTAAAATCATACCAACTGATGCAGAAAAGACGTTTGACAGAATTCAACATTCATTCAAAATAGGAATAGAAGGGAAATTCCTCAACATGATTAAGAGCATATATACAAATTAAGTAGAGTCCTGGTGTATCACAGCAGGGTAATGCACTGGGCCTCAAGGTCAGTTTGAATCACAAAGTTGGCAGTTCAAACCCACCAATTGCTCCTCAGATACCTTATACAGAATTACTATGAGTCAGAACTGACTAGACAGCACTTAACAACAACATACAAACCCCACAGACGACATTACTCTCAGTGGAGAAAAATGGAAAACATTCCCTTTCCAAACAGGAACCAGACAAGGATGCCTTTTGTCACCACTCTTATTCAGTATTCCGTTGGAAGTCTTAGCCAGAGTTTTAAGGCAAGAAAGGGAAATTAAAGTCATCCAAATTGGCAAAGAAGAAGTAACACTCTATTTGCCGATGATATCATCCCATACATAGAAAATCCTAAAGACTCAGCAAGAAAATTATTGGAGCTCATTGAAAGATTCAACAAAATGGCAGCGTACAAAATCAATATACAAAAATCATTTGGATTCCTAGAAGTCTTGGTGTGGTGCTGTAGGATAGACATAGGACCGCAAGGTTGGTTTGAACCATGAAGTTGGTGGTTCAAACTTACCAGTTGCTTTTGGAAACCCTATACTAAGTTGGAACCCATGGCACTTAACAACAATAATACCAATAAAGACAGCTCTGAAAAGGGAATTAGGAAAACAAAACTATTTACTCTAGCCACCATAAAGATGAACTACTGAGGAATGTATGTAATCAGAGAAACAACAGACCTATACAAAGAAAACTATAAAACACTACAAGAAAGCAAAAGAGACCTACAAAAAAAAAGGAAGAATATACCATGTTAATAGAAAGAATACAACATTGTGAAACTGTCAATATTACCAAAAGCATTCTGTAGATATAATGCAATCCCAATCCAGATTCCAGCATCATTTTTTAGAGATGGAAAAACTGATTATGAATTTTATATGAAAAGAAAAGAGATCTTGGATAAGTAAAACATTGCTTAAGAAGAACAAAGTTGGAGGCCTCTCATTCCCAGATCTAAAAATACACTACACAGACACAGTAGTCGAAACGGCCTGGTACTGGTATAAGACAAGGTACATAGTTCAGTGGAACAGAATTGAGAACCTAAAAGTAAATCCCATCCACGTACAGTCAGCTGCAGATTAATGCGCTAGATTGCAAGGTCAGTTTGAACCACAAGGTTGGCCTTTCAAGCTCACCAGTCACTCCTTGGAAACCGTATACAGCGTTGCTATGAGTCGGAACTGACTTGATGTCACTTAACAACTGCAACAACAAGAATCGTTGAAAAATGGCCAAACCACATTAAATGGGGAAAGAGATAGTCTCTTCAACAAATGGTGCTGGCAAAACTGGAAATCCATTTGCAGAAGAATGAAATAAGACCTAAACTCACACCATACACAAAAACAAACCCAATGTGGATTAAAACCCAAATGTAAAACCTAGAACTATAAAGATTATCAACTGAAAAATGGGGACAAACTTCGGGCCTCTAACATGTGACATAAATATACTGTCAAACATAATTAACAACACACAAAGAGTACTAGACAAAATAGATGACGGGGCCCTCCAAAAACGTAGACACTTATGTACATTAAAAGATTTTGCTAAAATAGTAATAATAGAGCCCACAAAGTGGCAAAATTATTTTTGCAATAACATATCAAACAAGAGCCTAATTTCTCTATTTTATAGAAAAATGCAATGTGTCTACAAAAAAAAAAAGACAACTCACTGAAAAAATGGCCAGATGACATGAACAGACAGCAAAGAAAACAGTCAGGCAGCCAACAAACATATAGTGAAATAAATGTTCACAATCATTAGCCATTAGAGAGATACAAATCAAAACAACCATGAGATATCATCGCAACACAGCATTAATGGTGGTGATTATTTTGCCATGGAGTTGGTTCCAACTCATAGCGACCCGTAGAGTGTTTAAGAGCCTCATCTTTCTCCTGCGGAACAGCTGGTAGTTTCAAACTGCTGACCTTCAGGTTTGCAGCCCAATTTGTAACCACTACGTTACCAGAGCTCCTTGCAGCATTAATAGTGAAGTTAAAAACAAAACAGAAAACAAACCCTGAAAAGGGTATAGAGAAGCTGGGACACTTCTACATTGCTGGTAGAGCGATAAAAGGATTTAACCACTGTGAAAAATGTTATGGTGCTTCCTTAGAAATTTGGAAATAAAAATACCATATGACCCAGCAATTCTTCTATTTGGTATATATCTTCAAGAAATAAAAGCTAGGACATGAGATGATATAAGTATTGCAATGCTCATTGTTGCTCTATTCATTGTAGCAAAGAGATGGAGACAATCTAAATGCTCATCAATGGAACAATGGATAAACAAACCTTTGGTACTAACACACAAGGGAATATTACACGACACTGAAGAATAATGATGAATCTGTGAAACACCTCACAACGTGAATCAACCTGGAGGACATTATGCTAGATGACCTTGTTATTGTTGTTAAGTGCCGCTGAGTCAGTTCTGACTCATAGCAACTCTCTATAGCATTTCCAAGGAACAGCTGGTGGGTTTGACTTGCTAAACTTCCTGTTTGCAGTCCAATGCCTATCCTACAGTGCCATACCAGGAGTGAAATTAGTCAATCACAAAAGGACAGATATTATATGAGACCACTATTGTAAAAACTCAAGAAAAAGTTTTTATGCTAAAAACAATTTCTTTGATGCTTACCAGGGATAGGAGGAAAGGGAGAATAATTTCTTGGCTAGAGGGTTGACATATTTTAACTCTGGGGACAGGAAGGGCAATAGTAAAGAAAAGGGTATATTTGGGAAGTTTACAGGCTATAATTCAGGATCAGAAATGCTCAGGGCACATTTCTTCCATAAGAGACAACCTCTCTTCAGCTGTGCACACAGGTAGGCCTCTCTCTGGACCTTTGTACCTTAGCCTTGCCCTTGCCTTGCTGCAAAAATTTTATAAATCTCTTTTAAGGTTGCTGATAAATGCCTAAAGGGCCCTCCATTACAACCTAAGACTCAGCAGAAGTCATTCATTTCTAACTCTGTCAGCAAACCTACCTTCACAATTAGGTGCCGGGAAGCACCCAACTCTGAAAGGAAACCTCATTCTAGAGTCACTCAGGTTTATTTGCTCTGTGGACTGGGAAGTTCACCAGTCTGTACCATGCTCTAATTCTTGGTTCTGCTTTTGCGGCTACCCTGCAACTCCTCCAGTTTCATCGTTTTTGTCTTGGAGTCAAGGAGGTTCAATTCACAGGTATCTTGGGGTCCAAATGATATGCCCCGCTCTGTGGCTCTTCTTTGTTGTTAGTGAGAACCTCCCTACTTGCTTCTGAGATGGCTAATTTTAAACTCACATTAGAAGTTCAAGATTTTATAATCACACGTAATTCTCTAAGCCACTGACTGCTGAATCACATAATGTTGTTGTTGTTATGTGCCGTGGAGTCGGTTCAGACTCATAGCGACCCTGTACAGGGTTTCCGAAGCTGTAAATCTTTATGGGAGCAGAAAGCCTCATCTTTCTCCTGCAGAACATCTGGTAGTTTTGAACTGCTGACCTTGCGGCTCACAGCCCAATTCATAACCACTACGCTACCAGAGCTCAGCAAAATGGAGTCCTGGTGTGGCACTGTGGGTTAATGCGCCAGACTGCAAAGCCATTTGAACTGCATGGTCGGCGGTTCAATCTCACCGGTTGCTCCTCGGAAACCCTGAATAGGGTCGCTATGGGTCGGATCCGACTCAACTTAACAACAACACTTAACAGCACTTAACAACAGCGACATCTTACTTACCCATACACATCAAATTCATTTGAACTGCAAGGTCAGCAGTTCAAGCTCACCAGCTGCTCCTTGGAAGCCCTACACAGGGTCTCTATGGATCGGAATGAACTCGATGGCACTTAACAACAAGACCCATCAAGGCTGAAACATAGTTTCATTAGAATTACAAAGATTATGGATTTTGCTGTTGTTGTTGTGAAGTGCTGTCGAGTCAGTTCCGATCCATAGAGACACTGTATAGGGTTTCCGAGGAGCTGCTGGTGAACTTGAACTGCCGACCTTGCAGTTCAAACGGCTTTGTTGTTGTTAGGAGCTATCAAATCAGTACCAGCTCATAGCAACAGAAACACTGCCTGATCCTGGGCCAACCTCACAATCGTTGCTATGTTTGAGCCCATTGACTATGGATAGAAGAAACATATAAAGTAATTCACTGCATCGCAGCCTCCCCAAATTAAAATGGGTTAATCAAGCATTATGTTGTTTTGTGTGTGTGTGAGGGTGTAGTGTGTTTGTGGTAACTTGTTCTTTACTTTGGAGGGCATACTCTGATAGGCCTTTGTTGGTGGTGGTGTTAAGTGTGGTCAAGTGGGTTCTGACCTGAAAGAAACCCTGTAGAGAGTTTACAAGGAGTGACTGGTGAGTTTCAACCACCAACCTTGTGGTTCAAACTGACCACGTGGTCCAGTGCTTTATCCCACAGTGCCACACCTGAATTTTAAAACTAGCTGAAGTGGCAGCCTGTACTGTTGCGCTTTTCTTGCTCACACTCTGACATGTATGTGTCTTACTTTGAAGTCCTGGTGTGGCTCCGTTAGGGATGTTAACAGGTTACAATTTGGAGTCCTAGTGTGGCTGTGTAGGATTAGCACTGGACTGCTAACCATAAGGTGGGTGGTTCAACCCACAAGCTGCTCAGTGGAAACCCAATACAGAGTTGCTATGGGTCGGAACTGACATGACAGCATCTAACAACAACTTCCCTAATAAACCCTGCAAGTCTAAGTACGGTGTCAGAGTTCTTTGTGGCCATGGCAATGAATTAGCAAACCCAGATGAGAAGTAGAGAATGCTGTGGAAGAGATGGTGTCAATTTTTTTGCAGATTCCCACTCCTATAGTTACTGATGTTTGTAAGTTGTAGTCATCTCTCCCTCCATTTCCCCCTTCAGGTCCATGTGTGATCATGGCTTCTGGTCACCAATGCTTGGTATTTATATTTCCCCTGACTCTAGTAACAATTGCCTGGCACCTGGGAGAGGTCATATTCTTCCTGCCATAATTAAGGAAACTATTTCATCCACAGTGCTCACACCAGCATTTTGACCTTCAGAGGAAACCTTAATTTGGGCAAGGGATTGCACATGTTAAATCGACTCTAATATTTGTATCTCCCTAAACCTTTGGAGTCCTTTTTAACAGTGCATTAAGAAACTGCTGGCATGTTAACTTCATTTAGTATGAGCCTTTGTTGAACCCATATTTCAGTTAAGCAAACAAGCGACCAATTAGAACCACTCCCTGTGACTTATGCTAACACATTGAATTCAGAAATGCTTTAAAGTGCATTATAGATCTATTAAGCAGAACTTAGAGCTATGCAGTTTTTGCTGTTTTTTTTCCCTTGGCTTAGAACTTTCAAAATCTATTTCTACACATATTTTCAGAATTTTGCAGCTGCAGTTAAATTTTTAAGTTCTTTTGCAGCATAATTCCCCCATTTTATGACTAACATTGTTATTGATTCTTGAAGAATACTGGCATCTAAGTCTATGTCTAGGTCTGCAGAGGTCATCGTCATTGGTGTTGTGAGGTTTTTGTTACAATAAAACAAAACACTGCCAAGTCCTTTACCATCCACAAAATTGTCATGTTTTAGCCCAGGGTTGCAGCCATTGGATCAATCCATCTCATTGAAGGTCTTCCTCTTTTTTCACTGACCTTCTCCTTCACTAAATATGATGTCCTTTTCCTGTAACTAGTCCCTCCTGATAGCATGCCCAACGTACATGAAACAACGTCTCACCATCCTTGATTCTAAGAAACATTCTGATTGTACCTCTTCCAAAACTGATTAATATCAAAGTTCAAAGGAAAAACAAAAAACAAACAGTAAATGGTGGTGAAGATGTACAAAGGCTGGAACCCTCCTATACTGCTGATAGGACTATTAAATGATGCAACCACTGTGGGAAATGGCATGGCCATGCCTCAAAAAGCAGAAAATAGAAATACCAATGGCCATGCCATCAGTCTAGTTGTTAGGTTCCTGAAGAAGTAAGAGCTGTGACACTAACAGTTGTATCCACACCCATGTACATCACATCCACACCCATGTACATCACAGCACTATTTGTAACAGCAAAAAGATGGAGACAACGTAAATGCCCATCAATGGAAGAATGAATAAATAACTTTGATACATACACATAAAGGAGTGCTACTCAACATGAAAATGGTGCTGGTGATGTGCCGTGGAGTCGGTTTCAACTCATAGCGACCTTGCACAGGGTTTCTGAGGCTGTAAATCTTTATGGGAGCAGAAAGCCTCATCTTTCTCTCATGGAACAGCTGTTGGTTTCGAACTGCTGACCTTAAGGTTCGCAGCCTGATTCTTAACCACTGCGCTACCAGAGCTCCTTCAACGTTAAAATAGGAATCTGAAAAACCTCATAACATGAATGAACCTGAATGACATTACACTGAGTGAAATTAGTCAGCAAAAGGACAAATATTGTATGAGATCACTATTGTAAAAAGTGAAGAAAAAGTTTACACACTGAAAGAAACATTCTTTGATGGTTACTAGGGCTTACTATGGAGTCCTGGTGTGGCGCTGTGGGTTACTGCGCCAGACTGCAAAGCCATTTGAACTGCAAGGTTAGTGGTTTAAGCTCACCAGCCATTCCTAGGAAACCCTATACAGGGTCGCTATGGGTTGGAACTGACTTTATGGCATTTAACAACCACAACAGGGCTTACTATGGAAAGGGAAGTAATTCATTTGCCAGAGGGTAGACATATGTTAACTTGGGTGACTAGCAAGACAGAGATTGATAGAAGAATGATGAAGGCAGGGAAAAATATGGGGAGGCATGCAAGAGTTAAAGGGAAAAGATGTAAATACTGTAATATACATAATCCTGCAATAACAGTGATATATGTGGAGATACAAGGCTAGACATGCAGGCTGAATGGGTGTGGGAGGTAGACTAGGAATATACCCACACATTGTGTTTTACTTTTGCTGAAAACATATCCATACAGAGGACAATGTTATGAAAACGCTTCGATATTACCAGCCACCTTGAAGGAATGAGTGGCTAGACTTGGGGACTCAGAACCATAATCTTGGGGTACACCACGATGAATTGGTATAATATAATCCAAAAGACAATGTTCTAAGTCTTACTCTGATGAGCAGTGACTGGGATCTTAAAAGTTCATGGCACAGTGGCTGCATGTTTCTCTGTAGTCCATAGTTCCTTTGGGGATCTATAGTACAGTGAATTACTTACATGGCTCTTCTATCCATAGTCTTTGCAACTCCCACCAAATGATTCCGCCCCCCACCCCCCAATGTCTCTGTGTAAGAAAAGGTAGAGAAAGATGCCAAACAGATTCTATTGTGAGTGGTTGTTAACAGCATTCATTGTGACTGCAAACACCTGACAATCTAATGTGGGTATAAAATGAACCATTTCAGAGACAGTGGAGAGAATATCACCATCAGGGAGGAAGAAGAGCCAGTAGGGAAACTCATTCCTTGGATCTCAAGATCCCTGAGCTTTGAACCTCCTGGACCAAGAGACAGAAAGCTGTGAGTACCAGAAGAGTAGCAGAGCAAAGTAGCAGCTGAATCGAGAGCCAGAACACAGATAGAGGAGTGGACTTCCCAGCTCATGGAACAAGTAAGGCTAAGTGCTTTTGGAGTGGAGTACAGTGCTTTCGGTAGCATAGTGGTTACGAATCGGGCTGCAAAGCTTAAGGTCAGCAGTTCGAAACTACCAGCTGCTCTGTGGGAGAAAGATGAGGCTTTCTGCTCCCCTAAAGATTTACAGCCTCGGAAACCCTGTACAGGGTCGCTATAAGTCGGAATCGACTCCACAGCACACAACAACAACAAGAGTGCCTTTAGGCACTTAATTGGAGAACTAGGTTTCCTGACCCACAGAGCTCGAGTTGAATGTCTTTGGGTTGAATGAAGCTTTGGACATTTGTCAGTAGCCCTAAAAAGAACTTGGTAGCATCTCTTTTAGACAGCAAATTGAAGGATTCTGTTTTCTTATCCATTCTACTTTCTGACTCTTGCATGGTGCATTTCATCCATTGCTATTTAGTGTAATTATTGATAGGCATGAGTTCATTGCTGTCATTGTGCTGTGTGATGTTTTGTTGTGCTTCCAATTTCTTTTTTCCATGTAATTTTCTGGGCTCAGTTCATTTTGTTTGTGGGTTTTCTTGTCATTTTCTTTACTAGTGTTCAATTAATGTTCACTAAATCTTTACTGTCTTCTACTTTATTTTAATGAGAATGATTATTAATTTTCTTTGAGGTTATCATGTAATTTATCAACATTTTTCCCCAGTTTGAAACAGTCTGTTTTATCTTGAAGTCTACTTGACTTCCTTGCATTTAGAAGTTCAAGTCAATGGGAGTGGTTTTTTTTTTTCTTTTTTTAAATAAGATCACTGTATTCCAAAGAAAGGTGAGGTCACATGCAAGTGAAGATAATTTAAAAAAACAGTGGCATCAATACAAATACTAGGGACAACCAGAAATTCAAGCTCAATTCAGAAGACTTTGTGGAATGAGGGATGCTATGCAAAAGCATTTGATTTTTGGATTATAACAAATTATGGATAACATTTCAAAGAGTGGTAATTTCAGACCACTTAACCATGCTATACAGGG
The DNA here is from genome assembly GCF_000296735.1 of Chrysochloris asiatica. NCBI lineage: Eukaryota > Metazoa > Chordata > Mammalia > Afrosoricida > Chrysochloridae > Chrysochloris > Chrysochloris asiatica. The sequence goes on along the minus strand of NW_006408716.1, from coordinate 1,479,985 downwards.
TCGCTCTGAGTTGGAACTGACACAATGGCACTTAACAACAACAACAACAACCATACTAATATAGATCTGTATATAGAACATGAGGCAGTCATTCAAACAAAATAGTGGGATACTGCATGTTTTAAAATCAGGAAAGATGTCTGTCAGGGTTGTATTCTTTCACCACACTTATTCAATGTGTGTGCTAAGCAATTAAGCCAAGAAAAACATGGCATCAGAATTGGAAGTAGTCTCATTTTCAACATGTGATGTGCAGAACACAACTTGGCTTGTTCAAAATGAAGAGGACCTGAATAATTTGTTAATAAAGACCAAATGCTACAACCTTCCGTATGGATTCTACTGCAACTGAAAGAAAACAAATATCCTCACTAATGGATACATGGAGAAAAGTTTGAAGGTGCTTAACATTTCGTTTTACACAGATTCACAACTCTCCTGGAAGAAGCAATCAGAAAATCCAAAGATATATAAATCAGACCAATCTGCCACAAAGGTTCTCTTTAAAGTGTTAAAGCTCAAAGATGTCAGTTTGAAGACTAAGCTACACCTGACTCAAACAATGGTATCTTCAATTTTAGATGCATAAATAAGGCCAGCTGTAGAAAAATTGATGGATTTGAATTGTGACATTGGAGAAGAACATGAATATACCATCAAATGCCAAAATTACAAGGAGTGTTAAGCATCAGACTATAACAGAAAGATTGGGGGTGTGAACCCACCACACATTTTGTGGGAGAAGGATGTGAGGCAGTCTGCTTCCATAAAGACTGGAAATCCTCTAGAGCACTTTTATCCTGTCTTGTGGGGTCACCATGGACTGGAATTAAGTCAGTGGCATTAGGTTTGGTATGGGTGGGCCAGAAGAACCAATAAATGTGTTTGGGAAGAAGTATAGCTGGAATACTTCTTAGAAGTAAGGATTGAAACACTTTGTTTCACATATGTTAGACATATTTTCAGGAGGGACCAGTCCCTGGAGAAATAGATCACGATTGGTAAAGTAGAGGAAGACCCTCAAGGAAACGGATTGACCCAGTGGTTGCAACGATGGTAACAACATTTGTGAGGATGGTACAGAAGAGTGCGATGTTTCACTTTACTGCACATATAATTGCTGTGAGTCAAAACTATCTTAACTGTACTTAAAAACTATAAATGACATATTAAGGATTCAACCAATATCTATTTACAGTCAAATTATATTCCTTTTGTACCCTAGCAAGCTAACAATTTATAGGAAGATATGAAGGGGAAAGATCCACTAATTATCATCAGGATTATTTCTCCTCCTAGCGTCTGTATTTGCCATAAGGATGGTCGTAGACTGTGTTCTCTACAGCAATAAAATGAATAAAGGTTTTATTTGTATATATTTGCTGTTGTTAAGTGCCGTCGAGTCGGTTCCGACCCATAGCGACCCTGTATAGGGTTTCCGAGGCTGTAAATCTTTACGGGAGCAGAAAGCCTCATCTTTCTCCCGTGGGGCAGCTGGTAGTTTCGAACTGCTGACCTTATATACAGAGAGATTTATCTCAAGGAAATGGCTCACATCAGTATAGAGGCTGGTAAGTTCCAATTCTATGGATCAGATGTCAGGTTGGAGGGTTCTGATGGCTGTATTGACTGAGATTGTCAGGCTGCTGGCTCCAGAGCTGAATGTATCCAAGGTCAGCAGGTGGTAGGCTGCCGATGACTCAGGATCACCAAGTAATTAGGTAAAGTGCTGACTCAAGTACAAAGAAGTGGCGGTCAGATGAGGAACCAGATCCAGAAAACAGCAAGCAAATGTTACCAGAGCATCTACGTATATTGGAATCTGGTGACACCCACAAAGAAAACTCCCTGTTAATTGGTTGGCTGCTCAGAACAGATCTCATTATGGTGGTAATTACACTATTATCAGTCATGGGCAATGGCTGCTTACTAACTGTGATTGAGAAGTACGGTCTAGGCCAAGTTGACATAAACTATCAGGGGCTTCAATGTATATTTCAACCTCTCTACCCTGTATGATAGAGATTCAGTGATATACATATGCTTCCTAGACAGAAAAGTGTTATCTGTTTGTACACCACTTACTGATATTTGTTGTTAGCTGTCATCAAGTCAGCCCTTGACTTATGGTGATTATATATGCAGAGCAGAATAAAACACTGCTCAGTGTAATGCCAACCTTTATCTATAGCAAATCAGGCCTTTGTGATTGATCCAGAGAATTGTATTGTATGATTTTTTTAAGCAAATTACCAGGCCCTTTTTTCTTGTCTGTCCTAGTCTGTAAACTATAATGAAATATGTTCAACATCACAACAACACCTAATCCTTAACCGACAGACACGTGGCAAGTACACTTGAAGTTAATTGACCAGGAATTGTACCTGAATCTACAATGAATCCACTGACTAGATGGTGAGCATTCCTCCAATGAAACACCACTGCTCACACTAATAAAAGTTAATTTCTTGTTTTTAAACAATGCTGTCTTTTCCTTGTTTTTTGAACTTGTGTTCCTCTGCTACTCAGTACACATCTTTTAAACTCAAAGATAAGTCTAGGGTCTTACTGTGGCATTGAGGTGGTCAAACTTCTCTTTTCCTGGTATTTAATCTTGACATGAAATCGAGGTGCTAATCATCAGATTATTTGAAATCCTCCCTTGGTTACACATAGTTGTTATTGTTGTTGTTGTTGTTAGGTGCCATCGAGTTGGTACCGACTTACAGTGACCCTGTGCACAACAGAATGAAACACTGCCTGGTCCTGGGCCAACCTCACAATTGTTGCCATATTTGAGTCAATTGATGCTGCCACTTTGCCAGTGCATCTCGTTGGGGGTCTTCCTCTTTTTCTGTGACCCTCCACCTTACCAAACATGATATCCTTCTCCAGCAATTGGTCTCTCCTGACAATATGTCCAAAGTATGAGAGATGAAATTTGACCATTCTGGCTTCCAAGCAGCACTCTGGCTGCACTTCTTCCAAAACACATCTGTTGGTTCTTTTGGCAGCGCATGATACTTTCTTTCAACATTCTCCTCCAACACCATAACTCAAAGGCATCAGTTCTTCTGTGGTCTTCCTTATTCACAGTCCAGCTTTCATATGCTTATGAGGTTATTGAAAATACCATGGCTTGGGTCAGGCACACCTTAGTCCTCAAGCTGACATCTTTGCTCTTCAACACTTTAAAAAGGTCTTGTGCAGCAGATTTGCCTAATGCAATACGTCATTTGATTTCTTGACTACTGCTTCCATGAGTGTTGATGGTTGATCCAAGAAGAGTGAAGTCCTTGACAATTTCAATCTGTTCTCCATTGATAAGAATGTTGTTTATTGGTTCAATGGTGAGGATTTTTGTTTTCTTTACATTGAGATTCAATCCATACCAAAAGCTGTGGTCTTTGATCTTCATCAGTAAGTGTTTTAAGTCCTCTTCACTTTCAGCAAGCAAGGTTGTATCATCTGCATATTGCAGGTTGTTAATGAGCCTTCCTCCAATCCTGATGCCGTGTTTTTCTTCATATAAACTACGTTCTTGGATTATTTGCTTAGCATACAGGTTGAATAAGTATGGTGAAAGGATACAACCCTGTCACACACCTTTCTTAATTTTAAACCAGTTAATGTTCCCGTGTTCTGTTTGAGCAACTGCTTATTGGTGCATGTACAAATTCCTCATGAGCACAATTAAGTGTTTAGGAATACACATACTTCACAATGTTGTTCATAGCTTGTCATGATCCACACAACCAAAAGCCTTTGCATTGTCATCTTTCTGGTATTCTCTGCTTTCAGCCAAGATCTATCAGACATCAGCAAGGATATCCCTCATTCCATGTCCTTTTCTGAATCCAGCTTGAACCTCAAGAAATTCTCTGTCAATATATGCTTGCAGCCATTTCTGTATTACCCTTAGTAAAACTTTACTCGCATGGGCTATCAAAGAGATTGTCCGATGATTTCCACATTCATTGGGTCACCTGTCTTTGGAATGGACACAAATGGTACACATAGAGTAACACTAAATCTACTGTACAATTGGTTATGTCATTAGTCCAGTAGCACATCTTTTCAAGTGGTTATAAATGGGAAGCTGAAAGATTCAAGTTAAATTTAGAACAGAAAGACAGTGTTCCTAAACAATGGCCATTCTCAGTATGTCATGGTTCTGTGTATAATACCTTGAAAGGAAGCAGCAAAAAATACACTAGGATTAAGCCCGTTTTCAAGAACGGTTCTTTGTTATGACTAAATTTATCCTACATAATGGTGCCTTTCTAACACTCTACAGGATAGGTCTCTGACTACTTGTTTAAAATCTCAAAGGGGATAAAACTTAAATCTGAAGTCCATGAACAAAAGCAGGATCTGCTGATGAAAGTTGGCCTTCAATAATGCCACTTCTTTTATGAAAATTCCAGTCTTTGGTGACAGTGGTTAGTCATGGATCCTGTTGGGGTATTCTGGACTCACCAGCTGGCCACACAGTCTCCTCAGGATGAAAAATAGATGATTACATGCTATTTTTTTTGGCTCAAGAATGCAAAGCACATGAGTGAATGAGCCCTGACCATTCATCCAAGAAGTGACCAAGCAGATGGTTTAAGTGCTTAGTGTGACAAGTTCAGGGAAGACTCCTGAAATCAGTGAAGTAATATGTGAAGGCTCTTCCCTTATTGATAATAATGAGGTTGCTCCTTTCTTTGTATTTAGAAGATATCATGTTAGGAAATATCAAAAACTATTTCTTTTGTTTGAAATAGTCCTTTCTTGGTTCTCTTTCTTTGAAAACCCTTTATTCGTCAAGATCTGGTACAAAAGTTGACCACCAGCACTTTGGGATTCTACTTTGAATAGGGATACTGCCCTTCCACTGTGCCCCAAGATGAAAAACCACCCCTGGCTGCCTTCAGCTGATTTATCTCTCAGGACAAGCCTCCCCTGATCTCCAGACCTCACCCTTTTAGTAGATGTTTTCATTTTTCATCGTACACTGTGTCCAACTTTTAAGTGTGTATATGTGAGATTGTGTCATTTGTACTCTCTCTCCCATAGTTTCTTGAAGTTTTGCCTATTATATTCTCATAGCAAGGAAACTACACTATTTATAATTTGCAATAAAAACAGAGACTTGTAGTTAAGATGGCAATTTAGATAGATGTGCCCCGCACCCCACAACAAAGACTGGAGAAACCAAGTCAAAGTGACCAAAATAGCAACCTTGGCTACAATAACATCAAAAAGCGCATCAAAGAAGTGGACCAAGTGCTAACTGGAAGGACAGATAGAATGAGATCAGTGGGAAAGCAGAGATTTGCAGATCTTCTACCCTCTAACAGCTGACACAATAAGGTCATTTTGGGATGGCAGAAAGTAGCATCCTCAGGTGAGAAACCCGTGAAAGCAACTTCATGAAAAAACATAGCCAAGAGGCAGAGATGTATTGACAACCCTGAAAAGAAATGATGAGGTTAGCAGAATGTGTGACGTCACTGGGCACTCCTGGGAGGTTGACATGAGGGGGCAGCATAGGAAATTGCAGGGAAATGACACTGCAGAAAGTGAAGTGAATTGAATGATCTGAGTCTCAGGACGGGGGACAGAAAAGAAAGGGTGGGCACATTTATTGATAAAGGGGTACTACAGAACGGTGGGTGTGAGTTCCAGCATCCCTCTCAAGTACAGAGAAGGGAGGAAGTTAAAAATTAGTGCAAGGACTGCATATCAATGGTGGCACCCATCCATTTGGTCTGGGAATGTTCTCTAAATAGTCACCTTGGAGTCTTGGCATGGTGCTGTGGGTTAATGCACTGGAATTCAAAGTCAGCTTGAACTGTAAGGTTGGAAGTTCAAGTTCACCAGCTGCTCCTCTGAAACCCTATACAGAGTTGCTATGAGTTGGAACCAACTCAATGACACTTAAGAACAACAGAATAATATGTAGCAGACCCAGGAGAACCAGACCTGTGCTTCCCCAACCCCTTCCCAGCCTCCCAGGTTCTTTAGCAGTCCTCCCTCTCTTGTTTGTACAGGCAGTCCCCAATATTATAAAGACAATTAAAACTATATAAAATTAAATATTATCTCAAAGACAACAGTCAATTATAAATCATGTAAAGATACAGGACAAGATGGCTCAAATGAATAAACAAAATAATGGAACAGAAATGGAATATAAGGAAGGAAATATATTGGAACTATCTTACAATGACTTAAAAAAGTATTAAGTATTAAGTCTTATCAAAGAGATTAAGGAAAACATGGGGGAAATGTCGATTTCAATAAAGAAATAGAATCTTTAATAATTAGAAATTCTGTAAATTACCAATAAAGTGAGAGAAATAAGAAACTTCATGGAAGGATACAGATAATTGAAACTATGAAAGGAAGAATTTCTGAGAAAGACAGCAAGATCTTTATATGAGAAACAGATATCTGTATGATTGAAGAACAAGAAATAGAACAACCTCTTGGTTATGTCAAACACCGTCAAGAGGAATACTATATGTATGTTAGGAGTTTCAGAAGAAGACGATACAAAATTATGCATTTTTGACAAAATGGCAGAAAACTTCCCAAATAAAATACCAGACTTTTCTATCAAGAATCTCAATGAATTCCATATAGAATTGACTCTAAGAGAAACACACTGAGTAATATAATCAAAGAGAAAATAATTGTGATCGCAATAAAATAAAATAAAATATTACCTACAAAGGCACCTGTGATAGTTCAGGATTTGTTAACTTGACAGGGTCAGGATTCTCAGTGGTTTGGCATTTAAGATGTGGTTATAACCATGGTGAAATCTAATGCAGGCATAGTTAATTCAATGATGATTGGCTATGAATAGTGTAAATCAATTGAAAGGATGTTTCCTTATGGGTGTGGCCTGCTCCCAATATAAAGAACACACAGGAAAAGCTTACTCTCTTTTTCACTGGGTCTGGATCTCACATCTGGGTTGTTATCTCACCTCTGGTTCTTTGAGCCTGAGCCAGTGGCCAGCTCTATTGTTTGTCTACCTGCTGGGCCTGCCCATAGATCTTGGTTCCCCTGGCTCAGACTTGGGACTTTTGTCTTTTCATCTGCCTGCTGGGACTGACTGCTGATATTGGATCAGCTGACCCAGACTTGAGACTCTTCCTTCTCTATAATTGTGATTTATTGCCTTGATATAAACTCTTTATATGCATGTATTCATATATATTTTTTACTGGTTTTGCTTCTTTAGAGAATCCAGCTTCAGACATGGCCTCATTAAGATGAAACACACATTTCTCATCAGAAAGTATGCTGGGAAGAAGGCAATAGATACAAAGTACTGAAAGAAAAGAAATATCCAACCTCACTGTCATGGAGTGAATTCCCACTCATAGCAGCCCTTTAGAAAGCTTCTCCTTAGCACCTCTGGGACTGCTCATTTTTATGGGAAAAGACAGCATCCTCTTTCTTCCACAGAGCAGGTAGTGAATTTGAATCGTCAAACTTATGGTTAACTGCCCTGTTATTACCCTACTGAAGCACTTAAAAAATAATATACTGTGCAAGATAGGAGGATTCTTCAAATATGTGGGTGAAATTAAGAATTCTCCAGATAAATGGAAATTAATGGAATTTGTAGCCACTAGATCAGAATCCTGGTGTGGTTAATGCACTGTACTGCAAAGTTGGTTTGAGCCGCAAGGTTGACAGTTCAAGCTCACCAGCTATTCCTTGGAAACCCTATACAGGGTCACTAACAACTGACTCAGTGACACTTAACAAGATCATTGCACAAGAAGTATAAAGGGAGCTATTCAGAAGAAAAACCAACATCATCAGACAAGAATTTGAGATAGAGACACTAGGACAATCTCCTACATAAGCGAAACTTGAAACATGACTACAGGAAATCTGAGATACAAAGTTTAAATATGTGTGTGTGTGTGTGTGTGTGAGGCTTTAAATCTTTATTTTATTTTTTAGGGCTTTAAATCTTTACGAAAGTAAAAAACCCCAACTTTGTTTCGCCCAACAACTGGGAGATTCCAAGTGCTGATTTTGAGGTTAGCAACCCAATTCTTTATTTTTTTTAATATTTTATTGTGAATTATATGATAGTTTACATGGGAGAACATTAGTTTTACATTCATTCTATTGTATATCATTTCATTGCCATGGTTACAATCCCCTCCA